>NC_069501.1:1245681921-1246289421 GCF_027579735.1 Bombina bombina
ATGTAGCACTAAGAAAGTTTTTCACCAAACGAAATTCAAATTTTGAACACAAAGTCCAATAAAAAGCCAAAACACGGTGGCTTAAAAGTGGCTATAGGTCTGTACTGAGTGGCAGCAAGACCTGGTCAACGCGTTTCACCTAATGGGCTTTATCAAGACATGCATATACTGCTCACTACAGGATTAAATAGGCCTCCCTTCTTTTCAATTGGTTGGAATTCCACCTGTTTAATCCTCTTGAAAAGGTGGATTTTATTTAAGGACGAATTATTAGTTAAATTTCCAAACTTAACTTGGAAAACAGACATGGTTAGCTCAATGATGCATAACATTCAAAATAATTATTTTTGTTGTTTGTAAATATTTCAATTACATATATAATAGTAGTATATAGCTGCAAATCCAAATGGATATTATTCAACAAAGAGTGGTACAAGAAATACATACAAATCTAAAATTGTGTTATTAAAGTAATACCTTAGAATAAGTTTATTTGAGGAGGTTTTATTTAATGGATTTACGAAGTAGTAAATTGAAAACTCTTAAATCAGAAACTAGCTATTTTAAATTTAACATTAAGGACATGATTAGATGCCAAGACAAGGACATCATTTATGAAATTCAATGTTCATGCAAAAAAATTTACATTGATGAAATGACCAGAATCTAGACACATATATTTACAGTCACTTCAGGGAAGTACATAATAACAATCTTAAAGACTTCAGATATTGGGGCATTAAGAAAATAAAACCCGATTGGAGAGGAGGAGAATGGGCAAAGAAGCTACTCTAGTTTATAAAAATAATTTATAAACTAGACACTCTCCAACCAGGAGGTTTAAATTCTGAAATTGATATCTCTCCTTTCCTATACAGTCTATATGTCCGATTCCTAACCTCTATACCCCTCCTTTAATCCCCAGTATTATGCATATTGGTATACCCTAATAAGATGTCCTTTAAGGTGGAAATTACACCACTAGCTAGATTATCTCTTTAGCTTATTATTCCATTTATACATCAAATTTACACTTCTCTTTGTTGAGATATATTTATAGGAATTAAAGCTATATATCTCTATTCACAATAACTATTTCATTAATGATAAGCAGTATTCAGCTACACATTCTTAGTTGAAATAAGTTTGTAAATCCATTAAATAAAACCTCCTCAAATAAACGTATTCTAAGGTATTACTTTAATAACACAATTTTAGATTTGTATGCATTTCTTGTACCACTCTTTGTTGAATAATATCCATTTGGATTTGCAGCTATATACTAATATTATATATGTAATTGAAATATTTACAAACAACAAAAATAATTATTTTGAATATTATGCATCATTGAGCTAACCATGTCTGTTTTCTAAGTCAAGTTTGGAAATTTAACTAATAATTCCTCCTTAAATAAAATCCACCTTTTCAAGAGGATTAAACAGGTGGAATTCCAACCAATTTAAAAGAAGGGAGGCCTATTTAAGCCTGAAGTGAGCAGTATATGCATGTCTTGATAAAGCCCATTAGGTGAAACGCGTTGACCAGGACTTGCTGCCACTCAGTACAGACCTATAGTTGCTTTTAAGCCACCGTGAAATTTGAATTTTGTTTGGTGAAAAACTTTCTTAGTGCTACATACACCTTTTTTTCCTAAGGCATCTAGGTTATTAAAAGGAAGGAGAAATAGCACACCTGAATGATTACTGCCACCCGCAGCCGTTACGCAAATACGTGACTTCCAACCTCTAAAGCACAGAGGGGAGTCAGGTGACGAACACCCGCCACCCGAGCCCTACAAACCAACTGCTGGATATAATCCTAAGAGGGTGAAGAACAAAAATAATACAGGAGCCTCAACGGAGGTGTTTAAATCTACTCAAGGTACTTGTTTTATATATAAAGTTTTTTATTGAGGTTTCCAAAACATACAGAAATCAATATGACTTTAACATTCCAGGAGCCAGTAGTTTTTAGAACAATATAAGAAGTTGTAACTCCATTGACATATAAATTACCAACATAGGTATCATATTGGTGTACGGGAAAAAGAAGAATCAGATATCCATCACTGCATCATAGCAAACCTAACTGATGAATTATGCTCTGTGAGTGAGTTTTAATAAAGATACCATGAAAAATATGCTATTATAATGTTGAGTCTAAATGGAAATGACCTCATTTTTTATAATATAGATTATATTGTGGTAACTAAAACTCAGGCATATTATAGACTAAAGGAGAAAAAAACGCTTGGGAAAATTAGTGGTAACCAGAAATGTCACTTTAGGGTTAAGTAAATAATATGTAGTTCCGTAGTAACTTTAAGGCGTATAAATGGTGAGCATAGTTAGTGAGTGGGGTAATAGGTTAAGGGGTGCAGCGGGTGAGAGCGGGGGAAAGTATTTTAATAATGTAAACTGGTCCTCTTAGAGTATGTTATTGAGGGTAGGGGTTGCAACTGTAGATTGTTAACGGAGAATCATATTTAAGAAGGGTTTGCCATGTTAAGACAAAGGGGCCAAGGAGGAGTAGATGGAAGTGGCTGTTTGGGGACAGGGGTGAGACCTACAAGGCATGTTCAATGAGATCTCTAAGCTAAGCTAAGCTAAGCCATATAGGGTAGGATAAGGGGGAGAGGCATTTTAACAAGTTGTACAGTGGGGGAATGATTTCTCAGTGAAAGAGCATGGTTGTCTCAAAGCCTGTAAAAACATTATGGCTAGAACTGTTTCTAAAATGTTGTCCCAAGGTACTTGTTTTTATTTACCACTCTTACCGTCCCTCTGGACGCGGTCAGTTGCCGGTCAATTGCCACTGTGGAGAATACATTAAAAGAACACGTCCCTTTTTGCAAATTTGCACCATCCCTCTGGACGTGGTATATCTGCCGAGGGGATTGGGAACTGCCACTTTGTATATAAAGGAACTGTGGATAAGCACTTATCATATGAACCAGAGGTTACAAATAATCATTTGAAGCAATGATGTATCACGTTTGAGTTCTATTGCCAATATTAACATTTTATTTATATTGCCACATTGTGATTTATAAGCTGCACATTTTTTTCACATTGCTGCATCATTTGATGTGATCTTTTCTTGTTTTATATTGAGAGACGTCCCTAAACATATTGTTAGGAAGTTGTATGTTTTTATTTCATTTTTCAAAATCTATATTATATATTAAATTGGTTATACACCTCTTTTTTGATATTTCCCTTTATCCATGCTTTTTTAGCGCTGCTAATCTTAGATTTCACTAGTAAGTATAAACTCTTGTAAAAAAGTGCACAAAGTAATTAACTCACATGTGCGAGTGCACCCCTCTTAGTGCAAGTGTCGCAGGCTGGAATCAAACACCCAGCAGACTGGCCTCCCGCAAAACTCCTATAAACCAAAGAAGGCAGCAGCATGAATTATCACAAAAATGTATTGGCACAAAAAGCCCACAACATTTCGGGGATTCACCCCTTAATCATGCATCCCCGAAACGTTGTGGGCTTTTTGTGCCAATAAATTTTTGTGATAATTCATGCTGCTGCCTTCTTTGGTTTATATGATTTTGTGGGATTGCAGTATCCTGGGCAGCGTGCAGGTTGGTGTATGAGTGCTGGACTTCTCTGACTTTGTGCTCCTGCAAAACTCCAACAGCAGTGGGATGATAACAGGTGACATATTTCCAGGCACCTTGTACACACCCCTTGAAAAGCCCCTTGACTGTTGTTTAATTCACTTCCCTATCATCAAGAGTTTATATATTCTAAGCCATGTGGCGCTTCTGTCTTCTTTGAACTTTGAAAGTAAAAGGTTAGCGCTAACTTCAGGGCTTCGGATATCGCGACTGCGTTATCTTCTTCTCCCCATAGACTTCAATGGAGCATTCTGTTAAAAAAAAGAAATAACACTTATCCCTCATGCACTAACCTGCTTTAGACCAACTGTGCTAGCCCAAGGTAGATATGCATATATTACGTTCTAATGATCTTCACATAGAAGAAAATGTTCTTTTTTTTTTATTTTTATTTTTTTATTTATTATTTTTATTGATAACAAAAGTTTCAAAGTTGTACAAATACATTGGCATATGAAGGCAACAATTTACTGATTAGAGATAAAGTCAATTTCAATGATAAGTCTGAATGGCAAGTCGAGACCTATTTTCGACCTGGGATTTATACTTAAATGTCCAGAAGTGTTGGATGTATACCAGGCCAGGTATCATCAAAGTTCCACAATGTTATATTGTTAATACCTTCTTCATTGGTTCATAGAAACAAACAAGAAATAAACAAACTTAAGACACAAACAGTTCAACATTGTAGGGCATCCTCTGGTTTGTAAATGGCACTCTCTAAAACAAACTCTCTATCACTGAATCTGGTCCATTGAAATTCTGGTAGGAAGCTAGTTTTGATTAATTTCGTTTACAAAGTAGAGACTACCAATCACCCCCATCCCCATCTATCTCCCTAGGAAGTGTTATATTCATACCAGTCTTTGTTCAATTTGAGATGTGGTGTATGCTTTAAAGGTGTTACACAGGCCGCGTAGCTGGGCTCATAAGGGACTCCTCCCATAAGGACCGTGCATTCAAAAAGAGTTCTAGCTTATTACGGCAAAGGTAGCCATACTGTTCTAAGGAAAATTGTTCCTCCACTTCATCCATCCACATACCTCTAGTAATGGTGACAGGTTTTTTCCATAGCCGCGCTCAGTTTTCTTGCGCTATTAAGGCCTATCTGCAAGTTCAATAATTTTAACTGGCACGCTATCTTAGGTAGATTGTTAATCAAGGCTATGCTAGGGTTCAATGTGAATTCAGTTGATATGAGCTGTTTATATTGAGCTTCTATTGCTAACCTAAAGATCCGCTCCCATACGCTTTGGTCCATGTTTTCAGTGAAATCTGCGTTCCATTTTGCGGTGTAAGATGGAGAAGTGGAGTGGAGGTTGTGAATTAGAATCTTACGTGATGTCGAAAGTGTACCTTTTGGAGTTACCCCATCATGGCATAATCGTTCAAACGGGGTGAGTTGTCTCAGGAGGTCAGATTTGGATGGGGATGTGTGTATGTAATGTTGTAGTTGGGCATATTTTAGCCATTTAGTGAATCTCCCATCTGCTATGCTAGTTAATTTGTCTCTCTCCAGTAGTTTGCCTGCCTCCGTGAAATTACATAGTGGAATTGTGTAGTCCCATTCACTAAGTCTTTTGTAACTTTTGTCAAATCCCCCAACCATTTCTGCATTTAAAGCTATAGGGAATAGAGGGGATCATCTGGTGGAGATATGTGGCCTAGTGGCGATTATATGATCCCAGTTCCTAAAAAACTGCTGATGTATATCAAGTTGCTGACATTGAGGTGGTCTGAGATCATTCGGTACCCAACAAAGTGCATATACCATAGGTGCTTTAAGTATGTGTGAGTCTATCGTTACCCATGCCTTATGTTCTTCCTTCCTGTGCCAATCCAGGACTCTCTGCAGAGTCACTGCTAGATAGTACTCTTCTATTTTGGGAAGACCTAACCCTCCATAGAGAGTTGGTCTATACATTGTGTCCCTGTTGATTCTGGGTCTACATCTACCCCACACAAACATGTTTATGCTACTTTGAAGTCGTGATATGTACCATCTTGGAAGATGGAGTGGTAATGCCTGCAGTATATAGAGAACCCTAGGTAATGTAGTCATTTTTATGGTCTGTATTCGCCCCCACCAACACAGGGGTTTGTTTGCCCATGTTTTCAGATCGCGTTGTGTGTTATGGAGAAGCAGGTTGTAGTTTTTGTCAAATAATATCGGCTTAGTGGGGGAAATGTGTATTCCTAAATACTTAATTGAGTCTGTTTTCAACCTAAGTGGGCAAATTTTAGATAAGGCTACAAATTTCGATTTAGGGAGTGTAATATTGAGTATTTTGGACTTCTGCTTATTAACAAGGAAATTAGAAAATTTCCCGAAATTGTCTAGCTCTGTGAGTATCACTGGGATTGTCTCGAGGGGGGATGTTACTGAAAAGAGTACGTCATCAGCGTACATCGCTAGTTTATATTCCTGTCGGCCGAATGAAATCCCCTTTACATTTTGATTTCTTCTTATATGGGATACAAAGACCTCCATCATTAGAATAAATAAGGTTGGGGACAAGGGGCATCCCTGCCGTGTTCCGTTGTGTATTGGAAATGGGGCCGATAGTGTACCATTAACTCTTACTTTTGCACTCGGGTGCGTATATAAACTAAAAATTGTATTAATCGTTTTGGGTCCAAATCTCATATTTTCTAATGTTTTTGCTAGAAATTGCCAATTAGTCCGGTCAAATGCTTTTTCAGCATCTATAGCTATTAGCACTGACTCGATATTGTGGTATTTGACATGTTCCATAAGAGATAGGGCTCTAAGGGTGTTATCCCTAGCTTCTCGTCCAGGGACAAAGCCTACCTGGTCCGTGTGTATTATATCTCTAATGACCAAATTTACACGGTTTGCTAAAATTTTCCCTAATATCTTTAAATCTGTATTAAGGAGTGAAATAGGGCGGTAACTAGCCGGGTCTTCTGGAGGTTTTTCAGGTTTAAGAATTACCGATATATGGGCGGATTGGGAGTCTGTCGATAATTGAGAGCCCTCATCCAGGGAAAGAAAAAGGTTCAAAAGGTGGGGGGCCAGAGTTCCCTTGAAAGTCTTGTAATATAAATTGGTAAATCCGTCAGGGCCGGGACTCTTTCCTACTGGGAGGTCCGCAATAGCTTTCAAAACTTCTGACAGGGTTATGGGTCGGTCTAGGTCTGCCGATTGTTGTTGAGACAATTTGTTTAGTTCAGCTAGTTCTATGTATTCTGTCATGTCTCGTTCCTGTTCTAAGGTAGTATTATTTTCTAAGTTATACAACTGATGGTAAAATTCTCGAAAATGAGTGGCTATTACCTTACTATCATAAATGTGATCTCCCTGTTGAGTCCTTAATTTATGGATGTCAGTGTGTGTTTCTCTGTCTTTAAGGGTGTTAGCCAGAATCCTACCTGGACGATTGCCCTCGTAAAAATATTTTTTCCTGAGCTGAAAGGCCCTCCTTTGTGCATCCGAGAAAAGCAACGTGTTCAATTCTTTTCTAGTTGCCGTCAGTGTAGTTCGAATAGAGCGGTCTGTCGGGGACTGTTTGTGTTGTAACTCAAGTGTATGTAATTTAGCAGTCAGAGAGGATAGGGCGGAATCATGTGATTTCTTGAGAAATGCCTTGTGCTTAATACATTCTCCTCGGAGAACCGCTTTATGAGCTTGCCAAACATAAAGAGGGTGGGTCTCCGGTATCATGTTATGTGCAAAGTAATCTTGTAGAGAGGAAGTCAATTTTTGTGTCGTTAGGGGATTGTGCAAGAGATATGAGTCTAGTCTCCATATGAATGGGTGTATTGGAGCGTCTGGCCAGTTTAGTTTTAGGGAGATCATGGAATGATCTGACCATGTGGTAGGTATAATGTCTGTGTCTTTCAGTTGCGAAAGGCTGGACTGGTCAAGGTATAATTGGTCTATTCTAGAATACGTAGACCAAGGGTGGGAAAAGAAGGTAAAATTACGCTGCGTGGGATGTTGTGTTCGCCATGCATCAACTAAACCCGAATGTCGTATACAGTTATATACTGAATTAGGAGAGCGTAGGGATGTTTTAGTGTTGGAGGATGTCGTATCTAGAGTGGGGTCTAAAATAGTATTTAGATCGCCTCCCAAAACAACTATGCCTTTTCGTGTTTCTTTTATCAGAGATTTCAGCTTGTTAAAGAAACTATTTCTACGTGTGTTAGGAGCATAAACGTTAATCAGTGTAACTGGTCTATTATGAATGAGACCAACCAGAATTAAGATTCTTCCCTCATTATCTGAAGTAGTGTTTAGTAGTTTAAAGGGTAAAGAGTGGTGAAAAAGAATGCCCACTCCGTTTTTTTTTTCCTTTTCATGGGAATTGAAATAGCCTATAGGGTAATCTTTGTTGGAAAATTTGGGCTTGTTCACTCTGGGGAAGTGCGTTTCCTGAACAAAAACTATTGAGCTTTTCTGCCTTGCAAACCATTGTAGGGCTACTGACCTTTTTGTAGGTGAATTAAGGCCTTTAGTGTTTTGTGAAGTTATCAGTATAGTATTGGGAGCCATAACCTTATCATGGGGTGGGTTGTAGGGATGGGATGTGTGTAAATGTCTTACCCGATTGTCTCATGAACTGTAAAAAGGACCTTTCACTACTATGTATCAGAGTAAGATGCCGATAGAGAGTCTGCATACCAATGTTACCTTCTAAGAGATGCGCCAACCAGAGGATAAAGCCTGATCTTGTACAAGAACTGTAAAGAATAAACAACATAACATTAAAATAAGAACACATAAAACAAGCAAATTTATCAAGAAACAGTTATTTTCTAACATAACTGGAGTCAGGCTTGAGGTTTAGAACCCCTTCCCTGACAATCTAATGTAGGGGGAGAATAAGCAGTAGAACACTGCCTATATAAATCCCCCAGAGATTCATAGTTGAAACTTACAATCAAAAAGCCTCTTCAAATGAGGCAGAGGCTCTCAGTGTAACTAAATATATAATAGAATAGCAACGTTATACATACTTATACATTTTTTTTTATTTTTTTATTTTTTATTTTTTTTTGTTTTTGTTCAATATAATACTGTATAATACTATACTTTACGTCAGGGCCATTTGGCCTTGGTGTCCATGTCTGCCTTAACTGCTGCTGGTAAAGTCTCATAGCTTAGTGGTCTTGGTTATAAATACTGTGGTATTCCATGGAGCTGGGTTAGACTTCAAGGTGGTTCGGTAGAAAGAGCAGGTTGTTGATTAGAATCAGTGGCAGTTGTTTTGCGCTTCTTATTTACTGCAGTCCATCTCTGTCGCTGGGGTCTCGATGGTAGATGGTCCATCATTTGCCTGGAACTTGGTTGTTCTGCCTCTGGAGGTATGTTTTTCGGTATAGGGATGTTTAGTTGTGAGCAGAAAGTGTTAAGGTCTTCCAAGTCCCTATATGTGTATTCTTTGTTATCTTTAATAACTCTAATAGCAAAGGGGAATCCCCAACGATATGAGATATTATTTTCTTGCAAGTGCGTGGTGAGAAATCTGGTATCCCTCCTTCTAGATAAGGTTAATGGGCTTAGGTCTGCAAAAACTTGGATTTTGTCACCATCTTTATTGATAGGAGCTTTTTTCCTAGCTGCAGCTAATATCTTTTCTTTGTCTTTGAAGTAATGGCAACATAGGATTATGTCCCTCGCGGTGCTGCAGCAGGAGGCTTAGGTTTTAGCGCTCTGTGCAGCCTGTCTAAGGGTATCTCAGCATCATCTTCGCTGTCAAGAAGGGAGCGAAAAAGTCCCTGGAGGTATTGTGGTAGCGCCGTGGCTACTATATTTTCGGAGACGCCTCTGATCCTCAAGTTTTGGCGTCTACCGCGGTTGTCAAGATCCTCTATTTGTGATTGCAGCTGTATTATTTCTTTGGTCTGCTGTTGGATCTGCATGTCGTGTAGGTTAATTGGTTCAGAAATCTACTCCGCATGCTCTTCCAGCTGGCGCACCCTATTCCCCAAATCCATAATATCTTTTTTGACTTCTGTTAAACTTTCTTTTATTATTTGGCTCACTTGGCTCATAAAGGCTGCAAAGTCCTCTTTAGATGGAAGGGGCAATAAATCTGCTCTAGTCAAAGGAAGTGTTGTGTCAGATAGCACATTATCATTTTCCTCTTCATGAGAACTGGAATTGGAATGTGGGGAACTAGGATGCATAGATGTATCTGTTTCTAATGTTTTAAAATAGGCATTCAGCTTAGTAGAGGTTGTCAGGTTTGATTTGCTTGTCTTTTCCCCCTTAGTGAGGCGTTTAGAAGCCATCTCAATCCTCCTTGCAGTATTTTTAGAGGAAACAGGTGCTAGCAGGGTTTATTTCGTCTATTTGCTGTCTCTGCTAATCAAATGAGACTATTCTGGGCACACTGGTGGTAATAAAGAGGGGCTTTGCTAAATGTGCGCCTCGTGGTATATCTCAGGCCCTGCTAATATGCGTGTCTGCAAATGTGTGATGCGGGCCTTCTTTGGCTCCAATTATGGTAACTGTGCTTTTTGCAGAGTTCACGCTGCTTTCAGCTTAATGTTTGCCAGAACTGACAGTGAAGGTAATATATGTGAGCAAGGCACCACTTATCGCTGCTCTGCTGAAAGTATTACAGTTAAGTTTACATAACCGTTATGCAAAAGAGTTCATAAACACTGGGGCATACTGAGCGTTTAATTGTCAACATTCTTTTATCTCACCCCTTCGCCATCAGCGTAGTCGGTATCCAGATAAGGGTATGCGATGTTGCTGGTCACTTATGGCACTCTCCGTTATCTTTCCAGCTTATTTGCTTTGCAGACCTGTCCTCCAACACCGCGTGTGTTGCGGTCACATGGGGCCAATATGGCGCTTCCCTGCTCCGTGCATAATGATCCCGGGGTGATAGTGGAGTGCTGTTGCTGTAACTGTCTTTCCGGCTTTACAGTTTTATGCTCTCCAGTTCTTCATATGCATCCAAGGGTCTTGATGACCTGTTACACTGCTCTGCACTTCATATTTCGAATCTCTAGGAGAAGTCTGCACGGAGCTCTACACAATTGCAGCCATGCTGGTTCGTGGCTGACTCCGCCCCCTCGTTCTTTTTATTTTTTTAAATATCTATTTATATACATATATATTTATATATATATATATATATATATATATATATATATATATATATATATATATACACAGTATAAATATATATATATATAAATATATATATATATATATATATATATATATATATACACAATGATTTTTTGAATATATATATCTATATAATAATATGAATGGAGGTAGAGAATAAAAATGATTTTTCTTCTTTCATGTTTAAATATATCTGACTAGAAAAAGTTTAAAGTGTATATATGTATATACAGGTGTATATATGTTTATATATATATATATATATATATATATATATATATATATATATATATATATATATATATATATATATATATATATATATATATATATATATATATATTACCATAAATACATATGTATATATACACACACACATATACTGTATATATATATATATATATATATATATATATATATACAAACATACACATTTTTAGATCCTGCATTATTCCAGTTAAAAGGGACAGTAAACTGTTGTGCACAACTCAAAATAAATAGTAACTACTCACTATTTTAATTCATCATGTTCCTTCAGCTCTTTTCAAATCAGTTCTCCCGTTTTAGGTGCCACATACTTAAAGGGACACTGAACCCAATTTTTTTCTTTTGTAATTCAGAAAGAGCATGCAATTTTAAGCAACTTTCTAATTTACTCCTATCATCAATTTTTCTTCATTCTCTTGCTATCTTTATTTGAAAAAGAAGGCATCTAAGCGTTTTTTTGTTTTTGTTTTTTTGTTTGGTTCAGACTCTGGACAGCACTTTTTTGATTGGTGGATGAATTTATCCACCAATCAGCGAGGACAACCCAGGTTGTTCACCAAAAATGGTCCGGCATCTAAACTTACATTCTTGCATTTCAAACAAAGATACCAAGAGCATGAAGAAAATGATAATAGGAGTAAATTAGAAAGTTGCTTAAAATGTCACGCTCTATCTGAATCACGAAAAAAAATTTTTTTGGTTCAGTGTCCCTTTAAGCTCTACCTATGTACTGGAGGCTGCCATCTTGGAGTTTCTCACAGCCTTTTACAGAAGCTGTACACACTCACAGATCATTAATATTGTGCACACTCACAGATCAGTAATACTGGCCACTTTTTGCAGCTGCATCAGCTTGGTGTTAGTGTGTATAATAAATCATGTGAGCTTTACATTTTTGCATTTTTTACACAGTTTTACAGTTACACAAAATATAATTTTAAAAATACTTAAAGGGACAGTCTAGTCAAAATTAAACTTTCATGATTCAGATAGTGCATGCAAATTTAAACAACTTTCCAATTTACTTTTATCATCAAATTTGCTTTGCTCTCTTGCAGCTAGATTTAGAGTTCTGCGGCCAAAGGGGTGCGTTAGCTACGCTGGCTTTTTTTCTCCCGCACCTTTTAAATACCGCTGGTATTTAGAGTTCACAGAAGGGCTGCGTTAGGCTCCAAAAAGGGAGCGTAGAGCATATTTACCGCCACTGCAACTCTAAATACCAGCGTTGCTTACGGACGCAGCCAGCTTCAAAAATGTGCTCGTGCACGATTCCCCCATAGGAAACAATGGGGCTGTTTGAGCTGAAAAAAAAAACTAACACCTGCAAAAAAGCAGCGTTCAGCTCCTAACGCAGCTACATTGTTTCCTATGGAAAAACACTCTCTAAGTCTGCACCTAACACCCTAACATGTACCCCGAGTCTAAACACCCCTAACCTTACACTTATTAACCCCTAATCTGCCGCCCCCGCTATTGCTGACCCCTGCATATTATTATTAACCCCTAATCTGCCACTCCGTACACCGCCGCAACCTAAATTATACCTATGTACCCCTAATCTGCTGCCCCTAACATCGCTGACCCCTATATTATATTTATTAACCCCTAATCTGCCACCCCCAACGTCGCCTCCACCTACCTACAATTATTAACCCCTAATCTACCGACCGGATCTCACCGCTACTATAATAAATGTATTAACCCCTAAAGCTAAGTCTAACCCTAACACCCCCCTAAGTTAAATATAATTTAAATCTAACGAAATAAATGAACTCCTATTAAATAACTTATTCCTATTTAAAGCTAAATACTTACCTGTAAAATAAACCCTAATATAGCTACAATATAAATTATAATTATATTGTAGCTATTTTAGGATTAATATTTATTTTACAGGCAACTTTGTAATTATATTAACCAGGTACAATAGCTATTAAATAGCTAATAACTATATAATAGTTACCTAGTTAAAATAATTACAAAATGACCTGTAAAATAAATCCTAACCTAAGTTACAATTAAACCTAACACTACACTAGCAATAAATTAATTAAATAAACTACCTACAATTATCTACAATTAAACCTAACACTACACTATCAATAAATTAGTTAAATACAATACCTACAATTATCTACAATTACACCTAACACTACACTATCAATAAATTAATTAAATAAAATATCTACAAATAAATACAATGAAATAAACTAACTAAAGTACAAAAAATAAAAAAGAACTGTTACAAAAAATAAAAAAATATTTACAAACATTAGAAAAATATTACAACAATTTTAAACTAATTACACCTACTCTAAGCCTCCTAATAAAATAACAAAGCCCCCCAAAATAAAAAAATGCCCTACCCTATTCTAAATTAAAAAAGTTCAAAGCTCTTTTACCTTACCAGCCCTGAAAAGGGCCCTCCTTTGCGGGGCATGCCCCAAAGAATACAGCTCTTTTGCCTGTAAAAAAAACACATACAATACCCACCCCCCAACATTACAACCCACCACCCACATACCCCTAATCTAACCCAAATCCCCCTTAAATAAACCTAACACTAAGCCCCTGAAGATCTTCCTACCTTATCTTCACCTCGCCAGGTATCACACCGATCCGTCCTGGCTCCGATGTCTTGATCCAAGCCCAAGCGGGGGGCTGAAGATGTCCATGATCTGGCTGAAGTCTTCATCCAAGCGGGAGCTGAAGAGGTCCATGATCCGACTGAAGTCTTCTATCAACGGCATCTTCAATCTTCTTTCTTCCGGATCCATGTTCATCCCGCCGATGCGGAACATCCATCTTCACCAACGACTTCCCGACGAATGACGGTTCCTTTAAGGGACGTCATCCAAGATGGCGTCCCTCGAATTCCGATTGGCTGATAGGATTCTATCAGCCAATTGTAATTTAGGTAATAGAATGCGAGCTCAATCTTATTGGCTGATCGGATCAGCCAATTGGATTGAACTTGATTCTGATTGGCTGATTCCATCAGCCAATCAGAATTTTCCTACCTTAATTCTGATTGGCTGATAGAATCCTATCAGCCAATCGGAATTCGAGGGACGCCATCTTGGATGACGTCCCTTAAAGGAACCGTCATTCGTCTGGAAGTCGTCGGTGAAGATGGATGTTCCGCGTCGGCGGGATGAACATGGATCCGGAAGAAAGAAGATTGAAGATGCCATTGATAGAAGACTTCAGTCGGATCATGGACCTCTTCAGCTCCCGCTTGGATGAAGACTTCAGCCGGATCATGGACATCTTCAGCCCCCCGCTTGGGCTTGGATCAAGACATCGTAGCCAGGACGGATCGGTGTGATACCCGGCGAGGTGAAGATAAGGTAGGAAGATCTTCAGGGGTTTAGTGTTAGGTTTATTTAAGGGGGGTTTGGGTTAGATTAGGGGTATGTGGGTGGTGGGTTGTAATGTTGGGTGGGGGTATTGTATGTGGTTTTTTTACAGGCAAAAGAGCTGAATTCTTTGGGGCATGCCCCGCAAAGGGCCCTTTTCAGGGCTGGTAAGGTAAAAGAGCTTTGAACTTTTTTAATTTAGAATTGGGTAGGGCATTTTTTTTATTTTGGGGGGCTTTGTTATTTTATTAGGGGGCTTAGAGTAGGTGTAATTAGTTTAAAATTGTTGTAATATTTTTCTAATGTTTGTAAATATTTTTTTATTTTTTGTAACTTAGTTCTTTTTTATTTTTTGTACTTTAGTTAGTTTATTTCATTGTATTTATTTGTAGATATTGTATTTAATTAATTTATTGATAGTGTAGTGTTAGGTTTAATTGTAGATAATTGTAGGTATTGTATTTAATTAATTTATTGATAGTGTAGTGTTAGGTTTAATTGTAACTTAGGTTAGGATTTATTTTACAGGTAATTTTGTAATTATTTCAACTAGGTAACTATTAAATAGTTATTAACTATTTAATAGCTATTGTACCTGGTTAATATAATTACAAAGTTGCCTGTAAAATAAATATTAATCCTAAAATAGCTACAATATAATTATAATTTATATTGTAGCTATATTATGGTTTATTTTACAGGTAAGTATTTAGCTTTAAATAGGAATAAGTTATAAGAGTTCATTTATTTCGTTAGATTTAAATTTTATTTAACTTAGGGGGGTGTTAGGTTTAGGGTTAGACTTAGCTTTAGGGGTTAATACATTTATTATAGTAGCGGTGAGATCCGGTCGGCAGATTAGGGGTTAATAATTGTAGGTAGGTGGAGGCGACGTTGGGGGCGGCAGATTAGGGGTTAATATATATAATATAGGGGTCGGCGGTGTTAGGGGCAGCAGATTAGGGGTACATAGGGATAACGTAGCTGGCGGCGGTGTACGGAGCGGCAGATTAGGGGTTAATAATAATATGCAGGTGTCAGCGATAGCGCGGGTGGCAGATTAGGGGTTAATAAATATAATATAGGGGTCGGCGATGTTAGGGGCAGCAGATTAGGGGTACATCGGGATAACGTAGCTGGCGGCGGTGTACGGAGCGGCAGATTAGGGGTTAAAAAATTTTAATAGAGTGGCGGCGATGTGGGGGGGGGGGCTCGGTTTAGGGGTACATAGGTAGTTTATGGGTGTTAGTGTACTTTAGAGCACAGTAGTTAAGAGCTTTATAAACCGGCGTTAGCCCAAAAAGCTCTTAACTACTGACTTTTTTCTGCGGCTGGAGTTTTGTCGTTAGATTTCTAACGCTCACTTCAGCCAAGACTCTAAATACCGGCGTTAGAAAGATCCCATTGAAAAGATAGGATACGCAAATGGCGTAGGGGGATCTGCGGTATGGAAAAGTCGCGGCTGCAAAGTGAGCGTTAGACCCTTTCCTGACTGACTCCAAATACCAGCGGGTGGTAAAAACCAGCGTTAGGAGCCTCTAACGCTGGTTTTGACGGCTACCGCCCAACTCTAAATCTAGGCCTTGGTATTCTTTGTGGAAAGCTACAACTAGTTAAACTCATCATAACAGTTGAAGGTTGCCTCTTCTCTCAATGCTTGTTGACAGTTTTTTTACATTTAGAAACATTTGTGTCATATACATAATATTGTGCTCACTCCCCTGGCGTTATTTATGAGTCATCACTGATTGGCTAAACTGCATATCTGTCATAAGAACTGAGATAAGGGGCAGTCCGCAGAGACTTAGAAACAAGATAATCACAGAGGTAAAAAGTGTATTAATATAACAGTGTTGGTTATGCAAAACTGGGGAAGAGGCAATAAAGGGATTAGCTATCTTTTTAAACAATAACAATTCTGGAGTATGCTGTCCTTTTAACAATAATATAGAGGAATGTAGCCACTGCAAAAATGTACAGTTCCTGTTTTGTACCATGCACCCTAACCTGAAGCACTTTATACAGTTGTCAAAAAGTTGACAAACTCATTAATATGTAAATGCTCTCAGCTTCCGTCACTGTGTGTAAGAATACCCGAGCGCCAGTATGAAGAGGCGGAGCTTCAGTATCTGGCACCAACAGGAGAACTGATTTATAAAGGACTCCAGGAACAAGTGCATTACATAGTGAATAGTTATTATTCTTTGTACTCGTGCACAGCAGTTTAATATCCCTTTAAATACCTTGTCATATACCATATACATTGTAACCCCTATACAAAATTGTATTAATAGTTATGTTAATATTTTAATTATAAAGTGTATATATCAGTGTAATACTTTATTTTAAAGTATTTATGTTGTAATAGTTCAACTTTTTTTTTAAACCTTAAACTTTATGCTAGGTATTCAGGCACGCTAATCTGTTGATCGCAAATTTTGTTTGCACTTGAGCGCACCCATTTACTTTTAGCTTGAAACATGCATGTAATTTAGCAAGGCTGCGACATTGCTTATCGTGACCCACGATAACTTTAGCGTGCCACTTTCAATTTTGGTAATAATGTCCCTTTAACCCTAACCCTAAATTTAACACTATTTTCTAACTTTCACCCCCAACCTATCCATAACTGCAACCCCTAACCCATACCCCAATCCCTGAATCTTACCCCAATCCCTAAAACTATAACTACAACCCCTAAGCCATGTACTTAAAGGGACATGAAACCCAACAATTTTATTCCATTATTCAGATAGAGAAAACAATTTAAAAAGGTTTCCTATTTACTTTTGTTATAAAATTTGTTTTATTCTCGAGGTATTCTTTGTTGAAGACATAGGTAGCATGGACATGCCTGAAGCACTAAATGACAGGAAATAGTGCTGCCATCTAGTGCTCTTGCTAATGCATAACATTAGTACTACATGACAGGAAATAGTGTTGCCATCTAGTGCTCTTGCTAATGTATAACATTAGTACTACATGACAGGAAATAGTGCTGCCATCTAGTGCTCTTGCTGATGTATAACATTAGTACTACATGACAGTAAATAGTGCTGCCATCTAGTGCTCTTGCTGATGTATAACATTAGTACTACATGACAGGATATAGCGCTGCCATCTAGTGCTCTTGCTAATGTATAACATTAGTACTACATGACAGGAAATAGTGCTGCCATCTAGTGCTCTTGCTAATGTATAACATTAGTACTACATGACAGGAAATAGTGCTGCCATCTAGTGCTCTTGCTAATGTATAACATTAGTACTACATGACAGGAAATAGTGCTGCCATCCAGTGCTCTTGCTAATGTATAACATTAGTACTACATGACAGGAAATAGTGCTGCCATCTAGTGCTCTTGCTAATGTATAACATTAGTACTACATGACAGGAAATAGTGCTGCCCTCTAGTGCTCTTGCTAATGTATAACATTAGTACTACATGACAGGAAATAGTGCTGCCATCTAGTGCTCTTGCTAATGTATAACATTAGTACTACATGACAGGAAATAGTGCTGCCCTCTAGTGCTCTTTCTAGTGTATAACATTAGTACTACATGACAGGAAATAGTGCTGCCATCTAGTGCTCTTGCTAATGTATAACATTAGTAATACATGACAGGAAATAGTGCTGCCATCTAGTGCTCTTGCTAATGTATAACATTAGTACTACATGACAGGAAATATTGCTGCCCTCTAGTGCTCTTGCTAATGTATAACATTAGTACTACATGACAGGAAATAGTGCTGCCATCTAGTGCTCTTGCTAATGTATAACATTAGTACTATATGACAGGAAATAGTGCTGCCCTCTAGTGCTCTTTCTAATGTATAACATTAGTACTACATGACAGGAAATAGTGCTGCCATCTAGTGCTCTTGCTGATGTATAACATTAGTACTACATGACAGGAAATAGTGCTGCCCTCTAGTGCTCTTGCTACTGTATAACATTAGTACTACATGACAGGAAATAGGGCTGCCATCTAGTGCTCTTGCTGATGTATAACATTAGTACTACATGACAGGAAATAGTGCTGCCATCTAGTGCTCTTGCTAATGTATAACATTAGTACTACATGACAGGAAATAGTGCTGCCATCTAGTGCTCTTGCTAATGTATAACATTAGTACTACATGACAGGAAATAGTGCTGCCATCTAGTGCTCTTGCTAATGTATAACATTAGTACTACATGATAGGAAATAGTGCTGCCATCTAGTGCTCTTGCTGATGTATAACATTAGTACTACATAACAGGAAATAGTGCTGCCATCTAGTGCTCTTGCTGATGTATAACATTAGTACTACATGACAGGAAATAGTGCTGCCATCTAGTGCTCTTGCTAATGTATAACATTAGTACTACATGACAGGAAATAGTGCTGCCATCTAGTGCTCTTGCTAATGTATAACATTAGTACTACATGACAGGAAATAGTGCTGCCATCTAGTGCTCTTGCTAATATATAACATTAGTACTACATGATAGGAAATAGTGCTGCCATCTAGTGCTCTTGCTGATGTATAACATTAGTACTACATGACAGAAAATAGTGCTGCCATCTAGTGCTCTTGCTAATGTATAACATTAGTACTACATGACAGGAAATAGTGCTGCCCTCTAGTGCTCTTGCTAATGTATAACATTAGAACTACATGATAGGAAATAGTGCTGCCATCTAGTGCTCTTGCTAATGCATAACATTGTTGCAAAACCGCTGCCATATAGTGCTGCAGACACATTCACACTCCTAAAGTTACATCCCTGCTTTTCAACAAAGGATAAAAAGCAAACAAAGAAAATTTGATAACAGAAGTAAATTGGAGAATTGTTTAAAATGATCTGTTCTATCTGAATCATGAAAAAAAAAAGTTGGGTTTTATTTGCCTTTAATTGTAACCCCAATTCCTAAACATAACCCATCAGTGGAACCAGTAATCAGTGAATAAAAGAACAACATGCATACTTGTGTAGCTTAGTCCATTCAGAAATCACAGCACTATATTTAAATTGAGTTACAATTTTGATGTATTTATTTAACCTCTCATCTGCCAGAGGGGTTAACTGCAGGGCATTATTTGCACAGCATAGTATAGTGGTTACAGCTGCTCACTTGGGCGAGTTCTCTAAAACACAACATAATATCATTAAATTTTGATTTTAAAGGGACAGTTAATGGTTAAAACTTAACACTGTATTTAAACAGAATGTGGCTTAAATATTGTTTTAAACTGAAAAGGAAATTTGTTGCTGCCATGAGATACTTTTACCTTTTCCTTAAGCTGCCCCTGAATGTGCAAATTGTATTCTTATATTCAATAGTACAGTTCTTATAGGCATTGATCACCCAATAAGAAAGCTGCTACCCACCCCATTTATTTTCTATTAAGCACACTCTGGTTCAGTTTTAGCTTCAACAAGTTGTACGTACGGGGGACAGGAAGTGTTGCAGAATACATAAAGCCTTTAAAATAAAAGTAATTTCTTCATTTTCTTGTATCTCTTTTGGTGGCATTAAAACATTTTCTCACCATTATTTAGGTTAAATAAAGAAAACATACATATTAGTTAAAGGGGCAGTCTACCATAGAATTGTTATTGTTTTAAAAGATAAATACTCCCTTTATTACCCATTACCCAGTTTTGCATAACCAACACAGTTATATTAAAGGGACACTGAACTCAATTTTTTTCTTTTGTAATTCAGAAAGAGCATGCAATTTTAAGCAACTTTCTAATTTACTCCTATTATCAATTTTTCTTTGTTCTCTTGCTATCATTATTTGAAAATAAGGCATCTAAGCTTTTTTTTTATTTCAGTACTCTGGACAGCACTTTTTTATTGGTGGATGAATTTATCCACCAATCAGCAAGGACAACTCAGGTTGTTCACCAAAAACGGGCCGGCATCTAAACTTACATTCTTGCATTTTAAATAAAGATACCAAGAGGATGAAGCAAATTTGATAATAGGAGTAAATTAGAAAGTTGCTTAAAATTTCATGCTCAATCTGAATCACGAAAGAAACAATTTGGGTACAGTGTCCCTTTAATATACGTTTTACCTCTGTGATTACCTTGTATCTAGGAACCTTCTTCCAGCTCCCTGATCACATGACAGTTACTGTTTATTATCTATTGTCTTAAATTTAGCATTGTTTTGTGCTAAATCTTAAATAACCCCCTGTGCCTGAACACAGTGTTATCTATATGGCCCACATGTACTTTCTGTCTCTTTGTGTTGAAAAGAGATTTAAAAAGCATGTGATAAGAGGCAGCCCTCAAAGGCTTAGAAATTAGCATATGAGCCTACCTAGGTTTAGTTTAAACTAAGAATAACAAGAGAAAAAAGCAAATTTGATGATAAAAGTAAATTGGAAAGTTGATTAAAAAAAGTCCTATCTGAATAATGAAAGTTTAATTTATACTAGACTGTCCCTTTAAGCAAGCTTGTACAAAGGTGACAAGCAGTATGTTAGCTATAGCTCATCACAGTCACGTGCACTAATAAGGGATGTGTGCATACAGACATTTACTGGCTAGGCTAAATACATGTCTTTATTCCTATTGTGTTATTCATTCCTGTGTAGGAGCAGACAGCACAATCAACACAATGACAAGCCAAAAACACAGTGAGGTGCAAACAAGTCAGAAGACCACACGTTGCCGAAATCCGTTTAATAACATTAAGGTAAAGGACAAATAACTTGTTTCTACTCCAAAATGCAAACTGTTTTTGATTTCTTGACAGTTAAAGGAAATACAATGCTAGAATGCTTATTCACATAGCTTAAAAGGATATTAACTAAAAATGTGTTCCCCTTAAAGGGCTAGAATACGAGTGGAGTGCTATATAGCGCTCCTGATCATGCGTTAACATCGCTAGATGGAGGCTTTTTGCGCACGTCAGGTTACGCTCATATTATGAGTTGAAAGTACAAAGTTGGCATGCAAGCAAAAACCAGATGAGCGCAAAAAGAGGAACTTTGAATATCAAGACCGCGTTAACATATTCTCCCATGACTTCAATGTAGAGTAAAAACTTGGGGGGTGGGTGGGAAACTTACCGCCCATATTTGTGCACTAACCCGATTGTGTTTATTCAAGTGCACTAAGCCCAACATGAAATATTAATATTTCACATTCCAATTTTCTTTACATTGAATAATAGGTTCTATTTGTTCATAAATAAATCATTCTATATATATTTGATGATTTTTTGTTAAAATATATATGTGTGTATATATATATATATATATATATATATATATATATATATAATTTGCATACAAAGAGAGAAGCGCTCTACCAGGAACGAACAACAGCTCAGTGGCTTGTTCTATGGCGATTTACCACCTGGAGGCAGCCTCTTTTAGACCAGTGTGCTTTTCACAGAAGAAAACTTTCCTGAAGTATATCAGTCTGATCCTGCCAAGTAAGGTCAGTCCAGCCCCGAAATACCAGGCAATTCTCCTCTGAACAAGGAACATGACAACCCCAGGCGATCGTTTCGGCCTCCTATGGGCCTCGTCAGTGAGGTGCAGCCACATTCCTCTAAGCACACTGGGCAAGGAGTCCACGTCTGGTTTCCCCCATCACCCATAGGGAGACTTCCCAAGGGTCATAATAATTTGCATACAAAGAGAGAAGCGCTCTACCAGGAACGAACAACAGCTCAGTGGCTTGTTCTATGGCGATTTACCACCTGGAGGCAGCCTCTTTTAGACCAGTGTGCTTTTCACAGAAGAAAACTTTCCTGAAGTATATCAGTCTGATCCTGCCAAGTAAGGTCAGTCCAGCCCCGAAATACCAGGCAATTCTCCTCTGAACAAGGAACATGACAACCCCAGACGATCGTTTCGGCCTCCTATGAGCCTCGTCAGTGAGGTGCAGCCACATTCCTCTAAGCACACTGGGCAAGGAGTCCACGTCTGGTTTCCCCCATCACCCATAGGGAGACTTCCCAAGGGTCATAATAATTTCACACACAGGTATAGATACATAGAAATGTCTATTTAAAAAAAACTTAGAACATATTCCCCTATGTGATGAACATTGGAATGTGAAATATTTACAGTAAATACATAAAAACTATATGTCTAAATATGTATACATATGTATTTATGTGTTTATATGTGTATATATGTCTGTAAATACATATAAACACATATAAATACATAAGTATACATATATAAACCTATATATACATATACATATTTAGACATGTATATGGACGTATCTCTATGTAAAAGCCCACTACATGCATTTTTTTTCTTCCTAAGACCTTGTATCTTTAGGCCCTTATAACTTTTTGATGCAATATTTATTTAAAAATAACTTTTATCAGACAGTTTGATTATGAGTGTAACTGTACTGTTAAATTTATTTTTCATGTGTTTTGTGCAACTTTTTTGTCTCGTGTAACAGTTAACCAGAGCTCTAAAGTCAGGCTATCCTGATGCCCCGTTAAAATTGATTGTGTTTAAATGAAAGTGTTTACTTTTAGCCTGTAATACGCGCACTACTTCCATCGATCACAAAGAGCCGTGATAAACTCCTTATGGCTCACGTGCAACAGTTAGCACGCAACTCCTAATCTAGCCCCAACTATGCTTCAATCTCTTGGTATCATTCTTTTGAAGGAGCAGCAACAAAGGATACCAAGAGATTGAAGCAACTTTGATAATAGAAGTAAATGGGAAAATGTATTACAATTATATGCTCTTTATAAATCATAAAAGAAAAAATTGGAGTTTCATGTCCCTTTAATTAAGCAAGATTTTTAAAATCATTGTTATGTATCTGCTTTTCCTGCAATTGAACTGTGACCCTGATTGGTCAACAAAGTAAAATAAATAACATTTAAGAAGCTTTACACATGGGGGGGGGGGGCGATTTAACAAGCAGTCAATCGGCCCCAATGCACCTGTTTCCGCGCGAACCTTCAGGCTGCTCCTTAACTCATACACCTCCTCTGAGGCGGCGGACAGCGATCCGCCTGATCGTGTACAATCTGGTTGACTGACACCCCCTGCTAGCGGCCGATTGGTCGCGAATCTGCAGGGGGTGGCATTGCACAAGCAGTTCACCAGAACTGCTTGTGCAATGTTAAATGCTGACAGTGTATGCTGTCAGCATTTAGCGATGTCTGGCGGACACGATATGCTACAGCGGATCATGCCCACCAGATATTGATAAATCGGCCCCATGGTGTCCCCCCGGCTTGCAAAACGTCATGGTCTAGATTACAAGTGGAGCACTAAATTATTGCACTCCCGCAAATGGAAAAATGTGCCCATTTGCGGGAGTGCATTACAAGTGGCTGGTTATTGCTACCGCAACCTCACGGTCGCAATTACCACAACTAATATTAACCAGAGATTAGATCCCTGGTTAGTTTTCTAAAGTACATTATAGTTTTTTATTAAAAAATCTAGCAGTTTTGGGGCTTTAAAGTTGATGTGAGTTGAAGCAATGTAAATAGATATGTATATGATTATATAGATATATATTTACAGTGGGGAAAAAAAAGTATTTAGTCAGCCACCAATCGTGCAAGTTCTCCCACTTAAGAAGATGAGAGAGGCCTGTAATTTTCATCATAGGTATACCTCAACTATGAGAGACAAAATGTGGAAAAAAATCCAGACAATCACATTGTCTGATTTGGAAATAATTTATTTGCAAATTATGGTGGAAAATAAGTATTTGGTCACCTACAAACAAGTAAGATTTCTGGCTCTCACAGACCTGTATCTTCTTCTTTAAGAGGCTCCTCTGTCCTCCAATCATTACCTGTATTAATGGTACCTGTTTGAACTTGTTATCAGTATAAAAGACACCTGTCCACAACCTCAAACAGTCACACTCCAAACTCCACTATGGTGAAGACCAAAGAGCTGTCGAAGGACACCAGAAACAAAATGTAGACCTGCACCAGGCTGGGAAGACTGAATCTGCAATAGGCAAGCAGCTTGGTGTAAAGAAATCAACTGTGGGAGCAATAATTAGAAAATGGAAGACATACAAGACCACTGATAATCTCCCTCGATCTGGGGCTCCACGTAAGATCTCACCCCGTGGGGTCAAAATGATCACAAGAACGGTGAGCAAACATCCCAGAACCACACGGGGGACCTAGTGAATGACCTGCAGAGAGCTGGGACCAACGTAACAAAGGCTACCATCAGTAACACACTACCCCGCCAGGGACTCAGATCCTGCAGTGCCAGACATGTCCCCCTGCTTAAGCCAGTACATGTCCGGGCCCGTCTGAAGTATGCTAGAGAGCATTTGGATGATCCAGAAGTGGATTGGGAGCATGTCATATGGTCAAATGAAATCAAAGTAGAACTGTTTGGTAGAAACACAACTTGTCGTGTTTGGAGGAGAGAGAACACCATACCTACTGTGATGCATGGGGGTGACAACATCATGCTTTGGGGCTGTTTCTCTGCAAAGGGAACAGGACGACTGATCCGTGTACATGAAAGAATGAATGGGGCCATGTATCGTGAGATTTTGAGTGCAAACCTCCTTCCATCAGCAAGGGAATTGAAGAGAAAACGTGGCTGGGTCTTTCAGCATGACAATGATCCCAAACACACCACCCGGGCAACAAAGGAGTGGCTTCGTAAGAAGCATTTCAAGGTCCTGGAGTGGCCTAGCCTGTCTCCAGATCTCAACCCCATAGAAAACCTTTGGAGGGAGTTGAAAGTCCATGTTGCCCAGCGACGGCCCCAAAACATCACTGCTCTAGAGGAGATCTGCATGCAGGAATGGGCCAACATACCTGCAACAGTGTGTGACAACCTTGTGAAGACTTATAGAAAACATTTGACCTCTGTCATTGCCAACAAAGGATATATAACAAAGTATTGAGATGAACTTTTGATATTGACCCAATACTTATTTTCCACCATAATTTGTAAATAAATTCTTTCCAAATCAGACAATGTGATTGTCTGGATTTGTTTCCACATTTTGTCTCTCATAGTTGAGGTATACCTATGATGAAAATTACAGGCCTCTCTCATCTTCTTAAGTGGGAGAACTTGCACAATTGGTGGCTGACTAAATACTTTTTTTCCCCACTGTATGTGTTTAGGGGACACTAAACCAAATTTTTTTTTTTTAATGATTCAAATAGAGCAGCAATTTTAAGCAACTTTCTAATTTACTCCTATTATTAATTGGTCTTCATTCTCTTGGTATCTTTATTTGTTATGTAACATACATAGTAACATAGTAACATAGTAGATAAGGTTGAAAAAAGACTGAAGTCCATCGAGTTCAACCTATACAAATCTAAAATACTTACAAAAAGCTCCAGTTAAGCTTAAATAACCCCATTAAAATGTGACCCATTTAATACTAGCAATCATATCCATGAATTTTGTTTATATACAGAAATTTATCCAGACTATTTTTAAATGTATCTATGGTATTGGCATTCACTACCTCCTTTGGTAATGAGTTCCACAATTTTATTGCTCTTACAGTGAAAAAACGTTTCCGTTGCAGGAGATTAAATCTCCTTTCCTCCAACCTTAAATTATGACCTCTTGTCAGAACCAATTTTCTTGGAATAAAAAGAGCTTCTGCCATCTCTGTATATGGGCCTTGAATATATTTATATAAAGTAATCATGTCACCTCTCAAGCGCCTTTTTTCTAAAGAGAACAGACCCAGTTTGGCTAGCCTCTCCTCATAGGTTAATTTCTCCAATCCCCTTATTAGCTTTGTGGCCCTTCTCTGAACTTTTTCTAGTTCTGCAATATCTTTTTTAGCAATCGGTCCCCAGAACTGCACTCCAAACTCAAGGTGAGGTCTTACCAGGGCTTTATATAATGACAGAATTATGCTTTCCTCCCTTGAATCAATGCCTCTTTTAATACATGCTAGTATCTTATTAGCCTTTGAAGCCGCTGCCCTGCATTGTGCACTCATTTTTAGCTTGTTATCTATTACTACTCCCAAATCCCTTTCCTCCTGTGTTTGGCTAAGTCTTGTCCCATTTAAAAAATACATAGCCTGCTTATTTTTACTTCCAAAATGTAGAACCTTACATTTTTCCGTATTAAATCTCATTTTCCATTCACTTGCCCATAGTTCTAATTTTCGCAAATCCCTTTGCAAAGAGAGTTCATCCTGCTCTGACCTAATGACCTTACTTAACTTAGTATCATCTGCAAAAATAGAGATGTCGCTATTTAATCCTTGCTCCAAGTCATTTATAAAAATATTAAAAAGAACAGGGCCCAGTACTGATCCCTGGGGGACGCCACTGATTACCTTTGTCCAATCTGAGTATGATCCATTTACTGCTACTCGTTGCTCCCTATCTTTTATCCAGTTATTTATCCATGAGCTAACATTTTCAGCTATTCCCAGTCCCTTAATTTTGTGCATTAATCTCTCATGTGGCACTGTATCGAATGCCTTTGCAAAATCTAAGTATATCACATCAACTGATTCCCCTTTATCTATATTTTTACTTACTTCCTCGTAGAATCTAATTAGATTAGTTTGACATGATCTATTTCTCCTAAAGCCATGCTGATTAGAACTCATAATCTTGTTTACACGAATATGCTCATCAATATAATCCCTTATAATCCCTTCAAATATCTTCCCCACTATTGATGTCAGACTAACTGGTCTATAGCTTCCTGGATCATCCCTGCTTCCCTTTTTGAAGAGTGGCACCACATCAGCTTTACGCCAATCCTGGGGTACCATGCCTGAGGATAATGAGTCTTGAAAAATTAAGAGTAAAGGTTTGTCTATAACAGTGCTAAGTTCACTTAACACCCTTGGGTGTATTCCATCTGGGCCTGGAGTTTTATTTACCTTAATATTTTTTAGTTTTTTCCTGATATCCTCTAAACAAAACCCAGTTAGTGGTATGGACTGGCATGTTCTATTCTGTTCCAAAGTATCATTCAATGGTTCCTCTCTTGTGTATACTGAAGAAAAAAACTGGTTTAGTACCTCAGCCTTTTCCCTGTCATTATTTATCATGCTACCCTCCACACATTTTAATGTACCAATATTATCCTTCTTAGATTTTTTGCTATTTATGTACTTAAAGAACCTTTTAGGGTTAGACTTAGAATCCTTGGCAATTAATTTTTCATTTTCAATTTTGGCTAATTTGATTGCATTTTTGCATGCTTTGTTACATTCCTTATAAATATTGTATGCTGAGTCTGTACTATTTTCTTTTAATAATTTAAATGCCCTACGTTTTTTCCTAATTTCTTTTAACACATTTTTATTTAGCCATAACGGCTTATTTTTTTTATTTTTATTTTTATAACCATATGGTATGTATTGATATGTATATTTATTTAACAAATTTTTAAATATTATCCATTTATCCTCTGTATTTTTATTAGAAAATACATTGTCCCAATTTATATTATTTAATGATTTCCTTAAATCGTTGAATTTTGCTTTCTTGAAATTAAAAGTCTTAGTTAAGCCTTTAAAACACTGCATATGAAAAGAGATTTCAAATGTGACCATGTTATGATCACTGTTACCCAAATGTTCTTTAACTTCTATGTTTGATATTATATCTGTATTGTTTGATAGCACTAAATCCAATATAGCTTTACTCCTAGTTGGCTCCTCTATTAATTGTGACAAGAAGTTATCCCTGAGAACATTTAAAAATCTATCCCCCTTAGCTGAATTACTAGTTTCATTGGCCCAGTTTATATCAGGGTAGTTAAAATCTCCCATAATTACAGCACTGTTATTAGCAGCCTTACCTATTTGGATAAGTAGTTGAGTTTCCTCTGGGTCACTAATGTTGGGAGGCTTGTAGCATGTTCCTAGTAATATTTTTTTAGGATTTTTCCCCCCACTCTTTATTTCAACCCACAGGGTCTCTACATTGTCACTTGTATCATAAATATCTTCCCTTATTGTAGGTTTAAGGTCAGGTTTAATATACATGCAGATTCCTCCACCCCTTTTATTATTCCTGTCCCTCCTAAATAATGTATACCCCTCTAAGTTAACTGCCCAGTCATGTGAATCATCCCACCAAGTTTCAGTTATACTGATAACATCATAGTCCTCTTCTGCAACTAAGAGCGTCAGCTCCCCCATTTTACCTGTCATGCTTCTTGCATTTGTTGTCATACATTTAATTTTCATGTGCTTTCTGATAATACTTGGTGTACTTTCCTCTATACTTTCTAATGTGACATTTCTTAAGTCATCCCTTCCTTGAGATATTAATGGAGTGACATATTCAGACACTGATCTCTCTGTTCTATTTTGTTCAAATTGACCCTCCCCCCCTTTGCCTAGTTTAAAAAGTTCTCTAAACGTGCTACCATCCTTTCCCCCAACACACCTGCACCCATGTCATTCAGGTGCAATCCATCCTTACTGTACAATTTGTACCCTAGTGAAAAATCAGCCCAGTGTTCTAAAAAGTCAAACCCCTCATTTTTACACCATGTTTTTAGCCATGAATTAACAGACCTTAGCTCCTTCTGCCTTACTGAGTTAACACACGGCACTGGTAATATCTCAGAAAATATTACTTTGGATGTCCTTGCTTTAAGCTTGCTACCTAACTCCCTGAAGTCATTTTTTAGGACTCTCCATCTCCCACTGATTTCTTCATTAGTACCAATATGCACCATGACTGCAGGATCAGACCCGCATCCCTCTAACAATCTATCAATACGCTCCACAATATGCCTAACACGAGCCCCTGGAAGACAGCAAACTGTTCTATGTAAAGGGTCTGGATGACAAATTACCCTATCAACCTTCCTTATAATAGAGTCTCCTACCACCAACATCTGCCTCTGGCCCTGACTTGTATGCCCCTCTTCCATGACAGAAGGACTGCCCACCATAGTATGCTCCTCTTCCACAGCTAAAGGACTGTTCACTATACTAGGCAACACGGCCCTCTCTGACACTGCCACCCCTGAACTGATATCCCCAACATCTTCACTTAATCTTGCAAATCTATTGGGGTGTACCAGCTCAGAACTGGCCTGTCTCTTCCGCTTACTTCGCCCTCTAACTGTGACCCAGCTACATCCTGGAGTCTCCTCATCTGAATCCTCCCCATTCCCACTGCTGGAACCATTAACAACCAGCTCAGTCCTATCCATTTCCCTTTCAAGTGTCTGAATTTCATGTAGTGTTGCAATTCGTTCCTCCAGATCCCCAATACGAGTTTCTAAAGAGACAATATGCTCGCACTTGCCACAAACATATAATCCCAGAAGCGGCTGCTCCAGTGATGCAAACATGTGGCAAGCTGTACACTGAATGAGATTCTCACACATTCTTAATAAAAGGTTTAACTTAAAAGTATAAAATAAATATATTTCCCCTTGGTTACCCCAAAACCTTGTTTGCCTAACTACCTTGGTTAGCTATTATACTTAAACAGACAATGTTACTTTAACAGAGAATCAATACAGCAAGCCTAAAAGAGCAAGCTCACAGAGTAAATGTGCTAAATTTATAGGCTTCCAAGGCCCAAACAGGTGAAAATAATCCCACCCCTAATTACCCACACAGACAGAAAAAAAAAAAAAAAAAAAAAAATGGAATGCTAGAAATAAAGTTATTTAGTTATTTCCTTTTTTTAAAATAAAAATGCAACCCTTGCAAAGCAAATAATTTAGAAAATAGCTTGGTTAGCTATTATACTTAAACAGACAATGTTACTTTAACAGAGAATCAATACAGCAAGCCTTAAAGAGCAAGCTCACAGAGTAAATGTGCTAAATTTATAGGCTTCCAAGGCCCAAACAGGTGAAAATAATCCCACCCCTAATTACCCACACAGACAAAAAAAAAAAAAAAAATGGAATGCTAGAAATAAAGTTATTTAGTTATTTCCTTTTTTTAAAATAAAAATGCAACCCTTGCAAAGCAAATAATTTAGAAAATAGCTTGGTTAGCTATTATACTTAAACAGACAATGTTACTTTAACAGAGAATCAATACAGCAAGCCTAAAAGAGCAGTATGTATCTCTTGTAATGCAAAGTTTGGTAACAGTTTAAGTTTGCATGTATGTATTTTACAATGATGTGCCTGATTGCTTATATACACTAAGCATTTATAAAAATATACTAACAAATAATGGTATTATGTTGAATAAATCTCATTCTTGTTTTCAGATTTATTAGGTGTTTTCTAAGTTAACTGATACATCTAAGAATTTTCCTTAATATACTATGTGTATGGCATTATAAGTTGTGTACAAATATGAATTGATTGAAAGTTTCAGTATACAATCAAACAGCTCTTATTTCAAATAAATTGTACTGAGATAAACAGCTAATTAGAATTAATTGTATTCAAAGTTGCTGCAGGAACACCCTTTCAAATGGCCTAGGCTCTCTTTCTTTGCCATTCCCCATAGTTAGGTTGATTTCTGCTGCTGTCTCTTGTTTACAAACTAATGGTAAAATAGCTATTTGTAAACAATTTAATACACTCCAGTGGGTAAAATAAATTGGGGGCACATTAAAAGGGATCAAACAAAATTACAATACACTGTCCCGTTAAATAAAGTCACAATAAATGATGACACTGTTGATAGATCATTTCATAATGAAATAGAGTGCAATTCAGTCCAGCAGGTACAAATGTAACACAGGGAATACAAAGAGAATATTTTACTGTACAATGTCCCTTTAACTGGTCTTACTGCAGGATTTGAAATACATTGACCTCTGATGCCTGAGTACATTGTCCTGCATACATTTTTACATGTTTTATGTATTTCATTCATTTGCTTCTCTCTTACCTAGTTAGCGAGTTTTATTTTGCTCACAGTTCGTTTAACAGACTGGAAAGATCATACGTCTGTTTGCTCATGTTTATGTCTCTGGATTGCTTAAACCCTAAGAGCACAACTGGTTGGTTATTACTGTTTTAAACTCCTCAGGTTTTTAATAACTTATTTTCTTGAACTGTCAATTTTTACTACTTTTCAAACGCTTATTAAAAACTTTTGAAACAGAAATTGCTTAGGAGAAGTTCAAAAGTGAGTCACAGTGACCAGGTTAATTAAGGGGAGCCCATGTTCTCTCAGAAGAGTGAATTCATCAGACTAGTGAACGGAAGTAACGTTCCGTCAGCTGTCTGATAACAAGTCCATTACGCACATGCACTTCTCATTGTAGTGGCATTACAAAGCGACTAAATCACATCTTAAGTTAGTTTTTTCTGATAGAACACTGCGCGCACTAACAGTCGACGGACACTTGTTACAGCACATGAGGGAAATACAAACATGATTACAAACACCTTTATATATATTAATGAAACGTAGCTGCAGTTTGTGACCAGTTTAATTATTATATATAAAGGCATTTTTGTGTATAAATACATAGAGTAATAGTAAAGCATATAATTCACACAGCTTCCTTCCAAATCTATGCATCGCCTAGATATAGGTGCCGGTTCATTATAATGCGGGCAAACATGGTCTAGTGAAATGCTTGTGCAATGCCGACCCCTGCAGATTTGTGGCCAATCAGCCGCTAGCAGGGGGTGTTAATCATCCCAATCGTATCTGAGCAGGATGATTGCTGTCAGCCACCTCAGAGGTGGCAGACGAGTTAAGGAGCGGCAGTCTTAAGAGTTCAAGGAAGCTGTGTGAATTATATGCTTTACTATCACTCTATGGGGCCGATTTACTATGCAGCGTATGCTGCAGTTTCCGCATGAACCTTCATCGCCGGAAGCGAGTTAAGAAGCAGCAGTCCTAAGACCGCTGCTCTTTAACTCGTTTGCCACCTCTGAGGCGGCGGACAGCAATCATCCCGATCAGATACGATCAGGATGATTGACACTGACTGCCGTGAATGTGCAGGGGACGGCATTGCACAAGCATTTCACTAGAAATGCTTGTGCAATGATAAATGTCGACAGCATTTATCGATGTGAGGTGGGCTGACATGATCTGCCACAGAGGATCATGCCGCCCGCACATTTATAGATCTGCCCCTATGTGTTTATACACTTGTTGAACACTTAATTGACCTGGTTTGTCAATGGGGGGAGGAGCTTTCAGAGCGCTGATCCTGCCCTCCCTCATTTAAAGGGACATTTTATTTTTATTTCATGATTCAAGTAGAGCATGTCATTTTTAACAACTTTCCAGTTTACTTCTATTATCTAATTATATTTTTTCTCTTGGTATACTTTAATGTAAAGGATACCTAAAGAGTCACAGGAGCTGTCAATTGGTGGCTGCACATATATGCCTCATGTTACTGGCTCGCCTAATGCATTCAGCTAGCTCCCAGTAGTGCATTGCTTCTTCTTCAACAAAGAATATTAAGGCAATAAAGCAAATAGATAATATAAGTACATTTTTATAGGAGAGTGGAACTTTTTAAAGGAGAAAGTAGATAATTGTATTGGAGAGAGTACATAGTTTTATAGGAGAGAGTACTTTTGTATAGGAGCAAGGACATTTTGTATAGGAGAGAGTACATTTTCTAGAGAGAACATATTTTTATAGAAAAGAAAACATTTTTAAAGGAGAGAGTACATTTTTGTATAGGAGAGAGTACATTTTTTAAAGAAGATAGTACATTTTGTATAAAAGAGAGTACATATTTTATGAGAGAGTACATTTTGTATAACAGAGAGTACATATTTTATAAGAGAGAGTACATTTTGACAAAATGTACTCTCTCTTATAAAATATGTACTCTCTGTTATACAAAATTACTTTTAACTATAAACATGTATTCTCTTTTCTACAAAGTGTACCATCTCCTATAGAAAATGTACTCTCTTTTATACAAAATGATTTTGTATAAAAGAGAGTACATTTTCTATAGGAGATGGTACACTTTGTAGAAAAGAGAATACATGTTTATAGTTAAAAGTAATTTTGTATAACAGAGAGTACATTTTCTGTAGGAGAGAGTACATTTTTATAGGAGAGAGTACATTTGGTATGAAAGAGAGTACATATTTTATAGGAGAGAGTACATATCTTATAGGAGAGAGTACATTTTTTTTATAGGAGAGAGTACATATTTTATAGGAGAGAGTATTTTTTTATAGGAGGGAGTACATATTTTTTATAGGTGAGTACATTTTGTATAGGAGAGAGTACATATTTTAAAGGTGAGAGTATATTTTGTATAGGAGAGAGTACATATTTTATAGGAGAGAGTACATGTTTTTTATAGGAGAGAGTACATTTTTTAATAGGAGAGAGTACATTTTTTTATAGGAGAGAGTACATATTTTTATAGGTGAGAGTACATTTTGTATAGGAGAGAGTACATATTTTATAGAAGGGAGTAGATTTTTTTTATAGGAGAGAGTACATATTTTTATAGGTGAGAGTACATTTTGTATAGGAGAGAGTACATATTTTATAGGTGAGAGTACATTTTGTATAGGAGAGAGTACATATTTTATAGGAGAGAGTACATTTTTTTTATAGAAGAGAGTACATATTTTTACAGGTGAGAATATATTTTGTATAGGAGAGAGTTCATATTTTTATAGGTGAGAGTATATTTTGTATAGGAGAGAGTACATTTTGTATAGGAGAGAGTACATATTTTTATAGGTGAGAGTATATTTTGTATAGGAGATTACATATTTTTATAAGTGAGAGTGCATTTTGTATAGGAGAGAGTACATATTTTTATAGGTGAGAGTACATTTTGTATAGGAGAGAGTACATATTTTTATAGGTGAGAGTACATTTTGTACAGGAGACAGTACATATTTTTACAGGTGAGAGTATATTTTGTATAGCAGAGAGTTCATATTTTTATAGGTGAGAGTATATTTTGTATAGGAGAGAGTACATATTTTTATAGGTGAGAGTACATTTTGTATAGGAGAGAGTACATATTTTTATAGGTGAGAGTATATTTTGTATAGGAGAGAGTACATATTTTTATAGGTGAGAGTACATTTTGTATAGGAGAGAGTACATATTTTTATAGGTGAGAGAACATTTTGTATAGGAGAGAGTACATATTTTTATAGGTGAGAGTACATTTTGTATAGGAGAGAGTACATATTTTTATAGGTGAGAGAATATTTTCTATAGGAGAGAACATTTTGTATAGGAGAGTACATATTTTTATAGTAGAGAATACATTTTTATAGGAGAGAGTACATTTTGTATAACAGAGAGTACATATTTTTATAGGAGAGAGTAGATATTTTTATAAGTGAGAGTACATTTTGTATAGGAGAGAGTACATATTTTTATAGGTGAGAGTATATTTTGTTTAGGAGAGAGTAAATATTTTTATAGGTGAGAGTATATTTTCTATAGGAGAGAACATTTTGTATAGGAGAGTACATAATTTATAGGTGAGAGTACATTTTGTATAGGAGAGAGTACATATTTTTATAGGTGAGAGTACATTTTGTATAGGAGAGAATACATATTTTTATAGGTGAGAGTACATTTTATATAGGAGAGAGTACACATTTTTAAAGGTGAGAGTATATTTTGTATAGGAGAGAGTACATATTTTTATAGGTGAGAGTATATTTTGTATAGGAGAGAGTACATATTTTTAAAGGTGAGAGTACATTTTGTATAGGAGAGAGTACATATTTTATAGGAGGGAGTACATTTTTTTTATAGGAGAGAGTACATATTTTTATAGGTGAGAGTACATTTTGTATAGGAGAGAGTACATATTTTATAGGAGAGAGTAAATTTTTTTTATAGGAGAGAGTACATATTTTTACAGGTGAGAGTATATTTTGTATAGGAGAGAGTTCATCTTTTTATAGGTGAGAGTATATTTTGTATAGGAGAGAGTACATATTTTTATAGGTGAGAGTACATTTTGTATAGGAGAGAGTACATATTTTTATAGGTGAGAGTATATTTTGTATAGGAGAGAGTACATATTTTTATAGATGAGAGTACATTTTGTATAGGAGAGAGTACATATTTTTATAGGTGAGAGTATATTTTGTATAGGAGAGAGTACATATTTTTATAGGTAAGAGTACATTTTGTATAGGAGAGAGTACATATTTTTATAGGTGAGAGTACATTTTGTATAGGAGAGAGTACATATTTTTATAGGTAAGAGTACATTTTGTATAGGAGAGAGTACATATTTTTATAGGTGAGAGTACATTTTGTGTAGGAGAGAGTACATATTTTTATAGGTGAGAGAATATTTTCTATAGGAGAGAACATTTTGTATAGGAGAGTACATATTTTTATAGTAGAGAATACATTTTTATAGGAGAGAGTACATTTTGTATAACAGAGAGTACATATTTTTATAGGTGAGAGTATATTTTCTATAGGAGAGAACATTTTGTATAGGAGAGTACATATTTTTATAGGTGAGAGTACATTTTGTATAGGAGAGAGTACATATTTTTATAAGTGAGAATACATTTTGTATAGGAGAGAATACATATTTTTATAGGTGAGAGTACATTTTGTATAGGAGAGAGTACATATTTTTATAGGTGAGAGTGTATTTTGTATAGGAGAGAGTACATATTTTTATAGGTGAGAGTATATTTTGTATAGGAGAGAGTACATATTTTTATAGGTGAAAGTATATTTTCTATAGGAGAGAGTACATATTTTTATAGGTGAAAGTATATTTTCTATAGGAGAGAGTACATATTTTTATAGGTGAGAGCATATTTTCTATAGGAAAGAAAATTTTGTATAGGAGAGTACATATTTTTATAGTAGAGAATACATTTTTAAAGGAGAGAATACCTTTTAAATAAAAGAGATTACATTTTTTTATAGGAGAGAGTACACATTTTATAGATCAGATCTCTGGTTAATTTTCTTAAAGTGTCCCAAATGCCCTCCAAATAAAAGGTTTTTTAGTTTTTTATGTAAAAAAATTTAGGTAGTTTTTAGGGGTTAAAAGTTGGCTGGTGTGGGTGTTTTAGAAAAACAAAACAGCACTGAAAAGTGCCTTTACTTTGCGGTCTATTGTAACTGTGTGTTCCCTGGAAATATATATATATATATATATATATATATTTATATACATATATATTTATGTGTTTATATGTGTACATACAAACATTAACACATAAATATATATGTATATAAGCATATACATATATATTTATATTTGCTGGCCATCGCTGCGTGACTTACCCCCTTCACTGCGCTAGTTCTCATGCTGTATCGGACGGCATGACAACATGGCTCCCATTCGAGCATATGTAATTCCGCTCTTGTGAGTGCAATGCTTCCGTGCAATGCAAACGAGAGGTCACGTTCGCATTGCACCTCACTTGTAATACCAGCGCACATTTGCGTATGCTGGTATTACTCGGGTAAGTGCAAATATTTTCTTATTTGGAACTCTGGTTATTCCTGTTAATCACTATGTGAAACTGTGGTCAGCAACTGTCTCATAACTTGGACAAATATCTTGCGTACATTATGGATTCTTGTGTATAATTCACATTCTTTAACTTAATGCATAAAATGTACAAGATTTGAAAAATGCAGATTTTAAGAAAACGTAAATTCCGCTTAAGCAAACTGTGATCTAACAGCAACAATATTAACACGCACGCTCTGATTTGCATGTTTGCTACTTTCACACATCATTTACGTTGTTACTTTTAAAAAAAATATTTTTGTTGTTGCATTTTTTGAATTATTCAAATGTAGGTTTCTGAGTTTCACAAGAACTGCTAGTGCAATGAAAAATGCCGACAGCGTATGCTGTCAGCATTTATGGATGTGCGGCGGAGATGATACGCTGCATCGTATCATGTCTGTTCACACATTAATAAATAGGCCCCATAGTTTGGAATATGTTGTAATGTTATTTGTTACAATGTATCCTTTATGAGCTGTTCAAATTCGAATGTAGCATTCAAATTCGAATATTACATTTATTAAATACAGTAGACTAGAAATAATATTTTAAATTTGAATGTTACATTCGAATTCGAATGTCAGATTCAAATTCAAATATTACATTTTGAAATTGAATGAATACATAGCTAAACATTCTATTATTCGAACAAATATTTTCGATTTTTTTTGGAAATTAGAAAACGAAAATTAAAAAAGAGCTTGTTAGAGTGTTATATAAACATTTAAAATTCGATTAGAACAAATGAATGTATCAAAATTCGTTTTAAATTTCAAATTTTTAGAATCATTCACCTATCCCTAATATATATCTGTATATATATGTGTGTGTAAAACAAAAAATACCAGCGCTATGCAGTGCTTATTATGAAAGAAGCATAAATGATTAAATCAATAGTTGATATAAAATGGTACTGGATGCTATATCAAAACTGTAATGCTCGTGGGATACTTCTCTATCAGATCGAACTCGTCCAGTTGTCTTGTTATCCCGGCGTCAAGCTGGAAAGATAGGGAATATCCCAGAGCAGATAAAGTCAGCAAGATGAGGGAAACAGCACTCACCACAGGCAGGGTACTCTTCAGTGGCAAATGTAGAGCAGTCCAAGGTAAACCACTAGAATGGTCAGGCAGGCAGGGTTTGGCAACGGTAAAGCAGTCCAAGGGCAAACCACTAGAATGGTCAGGCAGGCAGGGTTTGGCAACGGCAAAGCAGTCCAGAATAATAGGGGTTAATAGGCAGAGTAGTTAGGCAATCAGAGTTCAGCAGCAGAGTTTCAGTCCGCCAATTTAGGGGTTAAACAGGTAGGGTAGTCAGACAAGCAGAGTTCAACAGCAGCATATCAATCCAGCAATTCAGGGGTTAAACAGGTAGAGTAGTCAGACAAGCAGAGTTCAGCAGCAGTATATCAATCCAGCAATTCAGGGGTATAACAGGCAGAGTAGTCAGACAGGCAGGGTTCAAACACAATAAGGCAATATAGCAGTAACGATCTATCACACCCAGGAGCACACAAAGTAACACCTATACTTGGGCAGTGATAGATCGTTCTGAAAGGACTTAATACATATATATATATATATATATATATATATATATATATATTGAATAATAGAGAATAATAGTGAAGCAGAGTATTTGGTAAATCAGTTCTGTCCATTTGTATTAGAAGTGAGAAATCTCCATAACCTTTACTGTTCCCAGAGAACGATATCCAGGATTCAAGACTGTATATGAAAAAATCCCACAATGTCAGTTCAAAAAGATGCCGAATATGGTCTGGAGGTGCCTCTCTCTGTACAGGAACCAACTTCCACTTGAACTCCCAGTGGCTGACTATAAAGAAAGAAAAGACAAAAGCGCACCTCCTCTAAGTGTAGCATTTTATTACTCAATATTAAAAAGCGCAAATGCAACCGCACTTACAAGAAACGAAACATCAAAGACTTTAAAATCACAAGGTGCTGCAAACCTTGGATAACTCACTCCTTTAGTTTTACACGAAAATCCTCTAGTAAATAAAGATGCCATGTGGCCATGCGGGTAAGAGGTGAATACAGAACGTCCGTGGATCATGTCAGGTGTCAACGTACAGATCCACACTCCTCCCATCCTCAACGCGTTTCCTCCATACTCTGCCGATTTTTTCAAGAGGTTTTATGCTAACCTTAAGGGAAGGTTATATGTCCCTTTCCCCATTCTGATGTCATCCTTAGCCTGTCAGTCATACTATAAGTTTTCGGTCATTCTGACATAGATAAGTAGCAATTTTATCCTTGGCTACAAAGTGTCTGATATGTATCAAAGCTCTATTACATGTCTATCAATCGATAATTATCACTTCACATCTATACTATAATTGTGTTTGTAATGTCTGTTGACGTCGGCAGTTGCGCATGCATCCTCAATGGAATGTTGGCAGCGCGAGGCAGCCAACAGAATGTTGACTGCGCGCTCAGCCAAAATAATTCACCTGGATGTAGCAAAGGTAAATTCCGAAAATGGCAGGGTGGTGAGAGCATCCACCACTCTGCCATTTTTGGAATCCACCGGGATGCAGCTAAGGCAAACGGAGCATTATAAAAAATAAAAAAAACTGATTTAAACAGCCAATAGGATTTCAGTACCTCTCATTCTATTGGTTGATTTGAATTTGAAGAATCAAATCAGCCAATAGGAATTCAAGGGACACCATCTTTAATCGTGTACCTTGAATTCACTATTCAGTGTACGGCGGCGATCGTATATCGCCGGTCTTCAGTTCCAGGGTCACCGGTCTTCAGTTCCAAAATCGCCAGTCTTCTGTTCCAGGGTTGTTGGTCTTCAGTTCCAGGGTCGCCGGTCTTCAGTTCCAGGGTCGCCGGTCTTCAGTTCTGCGGTCATCGGTCTTCAGCTCCGCCCTCCGCTCCATGCCGGATTGTTCCTGGAAGAAGAAAGAAGAGGTCGCCACTTGGAAGAATACTTCACCGCCTGGAATAAGAACGGTAATTACCAACCTGAGGGTTAGACATTTTTTAAGGTTTTTTTGGGGGGTTTGTTTTCATTTAGATGGATGGGCAGTAAAAGAGCTAACTGCCATTTTAAGGGCAGCGCCCAATAAAATGCCCTTTTCAGGGCAATGGATAGTTTAGGTTTTTTAGTGTTAGGTTCTTTTATTTTGGGGGGTTTGGTGGGTGGGGGTGTTTACTGTTAGGGGCAAAAGAGCTGTTTTTCTTGGGGCAATGCCCTGCAAAAAGTCCTTTTAAGGGCTACTGGCAGTTTATTCTTAGATTAGGGGGTGTTTTTATTTTGGGGGGCTTTTTTATTTTCATAGGGATTAGAATTAATTTTGTAAACTTTGTTAATTTGTTTTTTATTTTCTGTAATATTAGATTTTTTTTAATTTTCTGTAATTTTAGCTTAATTTAAACTTAGGTTTATTTTTTTAATTTTTGGGGGTTAGACAGGTTTTTTTAAAAATATTTTTTATTTTTTTTTAGATTAGGGATGGGCAGCAAAAGAGCTGAATGCCCTTTTAAGGGCAATGCCCATACAAATGCCCTTTTCAGGGCGATGGATAGTTTAGGTTTTTTAGTGTTAGGTCAATTTTTTTTATTAACAACACATAGACTGAGAGGGGAGAGAGAGCAAATGAGAGGGGAGAGAGAGCAAATGAGAGGGGAGAGAGAGAGCAAAAGAGAGGGGAGAGTGAGAGCAAAAGAGAGGAGAGAGGGAGAGCAAAAGAGAGGGGAGAGTGAGCGCAAAAGAGAGGGGAGAGGGAGAGCAAAAGAGAGGGGGGAAAGAGCAAAAGAAAGGGGAGAGAGAGAGCAAAAGATAGGGGGGAAAGATCAAAAGAGAAGGGGGAGAGAGAGCAAAAGAGAGGGGAGAGAGAGCAAAAGAGAGGGGGAGAGAGAGTAAAAGAGAGGGGGAGAGAGAGCAAAAGAGAGGGGGGAGAGAGAGAAAAAGAGAGGGGAGAGAGAGAGAGCAAAGGAGAGGAGAGGGGAGAGAGAGAGAGAGAGAGCAAAAGAGAGGGGGAGAAGGAGAGCAAAAGAGAGGAGGGAGGGAGAGAACAAAAGAGAGGGGGGAGAGAGAGCAAAAGAGGGGGGAGAGAGAGCAAAAGAGAGGGGGGAGAGAGAGCAAAAGAGATGGGGAGAGAGAGTAAAAGAGAGGGGGAGAGAAAGCAAAAGAGAGGGGGAAGAGCGAGCAAAAGGGGTGGTGAAAGAATCCACCTGGATGGATTCTTTCACCACCCTGTTTTTTTCAGAATCTACCTTGATGGCAGGGTGGTGAAAGAATCCACCTGGATGCTGCGTAAGCGGCATCCAGGTTGATTCTTTCCCCACCCTGCCATTTTCGGAATCCAACTGGATGCAGTGTAAGCTGCATCCAGGTGGATTCCAAAAATGGCAGGGTGGTTTCGTCACCACAATAGACTGCCCTTCCAAAAATGGCAGGGTGGTTCCGTGGTTCCATCACCCTCTGGGCAGGCTTTCCCACTAGTATATACAATTATTATTATTATTATTATTATTATTATTATTATTATTGGTTATTTGTAGAGTGCCAACAGATTCCGCAGCGCTCTTTAGGGAGCACTTGAAGCTTTCAAAACTAGGGGAGAATCTTGTGGAGCAAGGCAGAGAGTTCCACAAGATGGGAGCCAGTCTGGAGAAGTCCTGTAAACGGGAGTGTGATGAGGTAACAAGAGAGGAGGAGAGTAGGAGGTCATGAGCAGAGCAAAGGGTATGGGAGGGAGAGTATCTGGAGACAAGGTCTGAGATATAGGGGGAAACACTGCAGTTAAGTACTTTGCATGTCAGAGTGAGAATTTTGTGTTTGATCCTAGAGGCAAGAGGAAGCCAGTGAAGGGATTGACAGAGAGATGCAGCAGATGAAGAGTGACTTGTAAGGAAGATGAGCCTAGCAGAGGCATTCATTATGGATTGCAAAGGAGCTAGGCAGCAGGTGGGGAGACCAGAGAGGACAGAGATGCACTAATCGAGGCGGGAAAGGATGAGAGAGTGGATTAAAATCTTAGTTGTTTCTGGTGTAAGGAAGTGTCTAATTTCAGAGATGTTTTTGAGGTGGAAGCAGCAAGCTTTAGTCAAGGACTGAATGTGAGGAGTGAAAGAAAGATTTGAGTCAAATATGACCCCGATACATCGGGGCATGCGGGGTAGGGGTAATGATGGAGTTGTCGACAGTTATAGAGAGATTGGGGTGGAGATTTTGGAAGAAGGGGGGAAATAAAGAGCTCAGTTTTAGAAAGATTTAGCTTGAGGTAGTGAGAGGACATCCAGGAAGAGATGTGAGAAAGACAGTTAGTGACACGGGTTAGCAAGGAAAGAGATTGGTCTGGTGCAGAGAAGTTGATTTGGGTGTCATCGGCATACAAATGATAATCAAAACCGTGGGACTTTATTAGGGAACCTAGTTATGACGTGTAGATTGAGAAGAGAAGGGGACCGAGGACAGAGCCTTGCGGTACTCTGACAGAAAGTGATGACAGGGCAGAGGAGGTCCCAGAGAAGGCTACACTAAAGGTATGGTTTGACAGGTAGGAAGAGAGCCACAAGAGGGCTGTGTCACAGATGGTGAAGGATTGGAGGATTCTGAGCAAAAGAGAGTGGTCAACAGTGTCAAAGACTGCGGACAGATCAAGGAGGATAAGCAGAGAGAAGTGGCCTTTTGATTTTGCTGTAAGTAGTTTGTTGGTAACCTTTTTTTTAACAATTGCTATCTCTGTTGAGTGATGGGGACGAAATCCAGATTGCAGGGGGTCAAGGAGGGAGTTTAATGTAAGGAAGTGGGATAGGCGTGCATATACTAGTTTTTCGAGAAGCTTTGAGGCAAGAGAGAGGAGGGAAATAGGGTAGTAGTTGGATGGGGAGGTAGGATCAAGGGAAGGTTTTTTTGAGGGTAGGTGGGACCAGTGCATGTTTCAGAGATGAGGGAAATATACCGGTGCTGAGGAAGAGGTTGAAAATGTGTGTGAGTATAGGGGTAAGGGTAGCAGAGAGAGAGGGGAGTAGCTGTGAGGGGATAGGGCCAAGGGAACAGGTAGTGAGGTGAGAGCACAGTATAAGTGCCGAAACTTCTTCCTCAGTAACAGGGGAGAATGAGCTAAATTTAAGGTTTTGTGGGTCATGGTTGATTGACAGCGTTTAAGGGGGTGAGAGAATGGAATTATGTTGAGAGCTGATTTTGTTTCTGATGGAGTCGATTTTGTTAATGAAGTGGCTGGCAAAGTCTTGAGCTGATAGAGAAGTTGTATTAGGAGGTGGGGGAGGGCGGAGAAGAGTACTGAAAGTGAAGAACAGACGTTTTGGGTTTGAAGAAAGATTAGAGATAAGAGTAGAGAAGTAGTGTGGCTAATGGAGATTAAGGGCAGAATAGTAGGATTTCAAGATGAATTTATATTGAAGAAAATTAGCTGAACTCCGAGATTTTCTCCAGTGCCACTCAGCAGTACAGGAACATCTGTGTAGGTACCGTCTCAGAGGAGTATGCCAGGGCTGAGGATGAGTGTGTGATTTCCGAGCTATGGTAAAAGGGGCCAGATTGTCAAGGACGGATGTAAGGGTGGAATTATAGTGGTAGATAGATTGGTCAGGACAGGAAATGTAGGAGAAGGATGAAAGGAGAGGTTCGAGGGAATTAGCAAGCTGTTGCTGATCTAATGACATAATGCTTCTGTGAAGTTTGTTGTGAGTAGTAGAAGGAGCGAGAGTTGTAAGGAGGGATGATATGTTGCAAGTAAGGAGATGGTAGTCAGAAAGAGGAAATGTGGAGTTTGTGAAGTTTGAGCTAGTGCATTGATAGCTAAAGATCAGGTCAAGGGAGTGACCGTCTGTGTGAGTGGGAAAATCAGTCCATTGTGAAAAACCAAAAGAGGAAGTGAGTTGCAGGAGCTGTTTTGCAGATGAGGCAGTGGAATTGTCAAGAGGGATGTTGAAGTCGCCAAGAATGAGGGCAGGGGTGTCTGAGGAAAGGATATAAGGTAGCAAGGCAGCCAAGTGATCTAGAAATTGAGTTGAGGAGCCAGGGGGTCGGTATATGACTGCAACACGTATAGAGAAAGGAGAGAATAAGGGAATCATGTGGGTTTTGAATGAGGAATATGTGAGGGAAGAGATGGGTTGTATTTGTTGAAAGGTGCAATGAGAGGAAAGTAAAATACCTACACCACCTCCAGTGGATGCTGTGTCTAGGGGAGAGAGCCTGTTAGGGCCAGAAGGTTGAGGGAGTGAGAGATAAAGAGGTCATGTATAGAAGTGAGCTTGTTGCAAACAGAGCGAGAGTTCCAGAGTGCACAAGTGAAAGGGGTAGTGGCTTTTGATGCAAGAGGAATGTGAGTAAGGTTGGCTGAATTTTGTTTTCTGAGTCTATGGGGTGGTACACATGAATGTGCATGGCTAGGCAGTTGTTGGGGTCCAGGGTTAGGGGAGATGTCACCAGTAGTTAGTAAAAGCAAGAGGGAGAGTGACATGAGATGAGATACAGATTTGCAGTAGTGAGACTGCTTTTGAGACAAGGTGCAGGGGGGAGAGAGAGTGTTTAGGAATAGGTAAAGTTGATGAGTACAAAAGTAAGGTGAGTTTAAGAGAGATGGGCTAATGAACAGTGCAGGTGGAGAGGGAGAAGGAGTAATTGAATAATGTAGTTTGTTATAGAGACAAGAGGCAGCAACAAGGAATGTGAATATATTGAGCATTTTTACAAAAGTGGGAACCAATTAAACACATAAGACACAGTATTACAGCAGCATTTGCATAAAGAAACAATGAGGTACATAAAACATAATATTACAGAAGTACTTGCCTTGTGTCTTGCCCCTTGCCCAATCCTTGTTCAATTCTTGTATAATTCTATTGTTAATGCCTCACTTATAAAATGTTCACTTTAAAAATGTGAACATATGTTGTTGTAGCAATGCACATCCCAAGCTGATGTTAAAATATATAGGCAGGGGAGTCAGCTGTATCCACTAAATTACTTAATTGATAAATCAGAGACAAATGAAGGGCCAATTTGAAAGTTAGATTCTGGTCTGGCCAGGGTGAGTTAAGTAAACAGACAAAAACATTTGGAGGTTAAAACTATTGCATAAGAAAGCTATACATTTTAGAATAATAGCAAGTGTTGATAAGGATTGAACATCACATGGCAATTAACTAAACATTAGAAGTAAGACAGTGAATAACAGTACAACAAATGTAGAACTAAATTAACAACCTAAAATCATTTGCTCTATATACATATACACATATCATAAGAGAGTTACAAGAGAGGAAAAAACACCAGAGTGCAGTGAATACTTTGCAGATTGACAGGGACTCTATTCACGTACCAAAAGAGAGTTACAAGAGAGGAAAAAACACCAAAGTGCAGTGAATACTTTGCAGATTGACAGGGAATATATTTGCATACCAAAAGAGAGTTACAGGAGAGGAAAAATACCAGAGTGCAGTGAATACTTTGCAGATTGGCAGGGGATATATTTGCATACCAAAAGAGAGTTACAGGAGAGGAAAAACACCAGAGTGCAGTGAATACTTTGCAGATTGACAGGGAATATATTCACATACCAAAAGAGAGTTACAGGAAAGGAAAAACACCAGAGTGCAGTTAATACTTTGCAGATTGACAGGGAATATATTCACATACCAAAAGAGAGTTACAGGAGAGGAAAAACACCAGAGTGCAGTGAATACTTTGCAGATTGACAGGGAATATATTCACATACCAAAAGAGAGTTACAGGAGAGGAAAAACAATGATTTCATTGATGACTATTAAATTCATACCTATGTACATACTGTATATATCACCTAGCTTTAAAAACATATATAATAAAGTGCTAAAGAATGTATAATAATTACACCAAAGGCTAATAAATCCTTACCTAAGTGTACATACAATCTAAAAACCTACCTAGTATAAAACAATTAATATAAAATAATTATAGACTACTGACACTTAGACAACATGAGACCTACAGGATACATGAATTACAAACGCTAAAACCCAGGGGTCTCAACGTTGACATTTATTTATGTATTTATGATATGATCCCATATGAAAAGTTAATTTTATAATATTCTGTGTATTTTGATTTTTTCCTATATGCTTTTATTATGGTCTTAACAATTTTCCTATGATTATTTATACATATTTTTATGTGGGGTTTATATATTATAATTTTTTTTTATTATGAAGTATTGGTATAATTATTTTGTATAATTATTTTATATTATGTGTTTTATACTAGGTAGGTTTTTAGAATGTATGTATATTTAGGTAAGGATTTATTAGCCTTTGATGTAATTATTATACGTTCTTTAGCACTCTATTATGTATGTTTTTAAAACTAGGTGATATATATGTACATAGGTATGAATTTAATAGTCATCAATTAATTCATTATATATATATATATATATATATATATATATATATATATATATATATATATATATATATGAAGTGATAATTATCGATTGATAGACATGTAATAGAGCTTTGATACATATAAGACACTTTGTAGCCAAGGATAAAATTGCTACTTATCTATGTCAGTATGACCGAACAACTAATAGTATGACTGACAGGCTAAGGATCAAATCAGAATGGGGGAAGTTACATATAAAGAGCCCTTCCCTATAGGTTAGCATATACCTCTTGAAAAAGTCCGTCCGAGTCCGGAGGAAACGCGTTGAGGTTACAAGGAGTGTGGATCTGTACGTTGACACCTGACGTGATCCACGGACGTTCTGCATTCACCTCTTACCCGCACTGCCACACGCCGTATTTACTCACTAGAGGATTTTCGTGTAGGACTGAAGGAGAGAGGTATCCAAGGTTTGAACTGCAGCACCTTGTGATTTTAAAGGCTTTGATGCTTCTTGTTTATTGTAAGTGCAGTTGCATTTGCACTTTCTAATCTTGAGTAATAAAACACTACACTTAGAGGAGGTGCACTTTTGTCTTTTCTTTATATATATATATATATATATATATATATATCTAATACAGAAAAGAAATATATAGAAAAATGGAACAGAATAAGAAAATATGATAGGATTCCTTAGCCAGCACTTCTCATGTATATTACAGTATAATTATTACAGAGATTAAATACCCAACGGTCAGTCAAAACCACAGCAAAGACAAAGAATCAGAATGCACAGATGGTATATAATATTAAGTATAAATTTATTGACTACCTAAATATACAATATAAACATATCTCAATAACCCTCAAATATTAAAAAATACAAAACCATGGCCATGGTAGAGAGAATTATAAGCAATATAAAGACGTCTATAATATGTCATTCATAGTAAAGATTAATGTCAATAAAAAACCCTAGTATAGGACAATATGATATCTAAAGTAATAGTGCTGATGTTAAGTATTGATATTCATCATACAATACCTCTCATATATATGAATGCTTGATGCAAAATAATAAGCAAGTATAGCAAAAGCAGACGTTTAAATGGATACAGTCCAGCAATATTCCACAATGCGTTCTTATACTGATCAAAGGGTAGCAATGATTAAATGATTATGGTGAAGCAGTTAGTAGCAGGTTAATGCCTTGTTTTAGTAAGCAGTTCATGCATGTTAATCATGAGCATAAGCAACAACAACCGTTTAGCAGAATGGCAATCCTCATATACAGCAACATGCAGTGGGGAGACAGTACATATGGCACACAATTATGCCGGTAAACAAATAGCGTAAGGGAACTCTTACTGAGAGCTTTACTCTCATCTAAGGGGCCCTTTGCTAATCTCACCACTCCCCAGAAAGTTTGATACTTCTCCGGTATGTGTTGCAAAAAAGATGCTGATAGGCAGTCACAATCCTGCAGTGATTGAATCCATGCAACCTGTATAGCGGACTGTCCTTGCTTTCTCTCTAGGCCATTTGTATTGCAACAGACTCCTCTTTTACTCGGGTGGCCCTTCCCGAGACAAGTAAAAACACGCAACACGTGTTTCACCGCTAGGAACTTCCGGTACGGCTTCTTCACAGAGTATCAGTGACATTAATTGACATTAATCTTTACTATGAATGGCATATTATAGACGTCTTTATATTGCTTATAATTCTCTCTACCATGGCCATGGTTTTGTATTTTTTAATATTTGAGGGTTATTGAGATATGTTAATATTGTATATTTAGGTAGTCAATAAATTTATAATTAATATTATATACCATCTGTGCAATCTGATTCTTTGTCTTTGCTGTAGTTTTGACTGACCTTTGGGTATTTAATCTCTGTAATAATTATACTGTAATATACATGAGAAGTGCTGGCTAAGGAATCCTATCATCTTTTCTTATTCTGTTCCTTTTTTCTATATATTTCTTTTCTGTATTAGATATATAATTAATACTACATTCCTCCTGTGCACCCTTTGACACTCAACATTAGTTGTCTTAGGTTTTCTCTATTACTTTATTAATCCAGGTGAATCTTTGAGCTGGTTTGACTAAATATTTATATATAAACGCACCCACACACATAATTGTTTACAACCTTTCCAATTCAAATTTTAATATTTTTTTTTCATTAGTGGGTATCTAGGCACTTTTAATAGACCATCAAGAAGCCTAAATACCCTAAGACCCCTTTTGTCTAAAGTGTGGCTTAAATGTGAGCAGCATCTAAAAAGTCCGAAATAGCTGAGCACAGGGTGGATATGGTTCGGCGGTTAAGAGGTTAACCTGTTTTAGAAGTATAACTAAATAAAATAGATATTATGAGTGAGTTCTTTCTGTGACATGCTCTGTACTACTCCCTATGAAATCTTTTTTTTTAATAAAGTTGACAGGTCATTAAAATAATTTCATATATGTACTATATATGTGTGCAATTAAGCACTAATTGCACAATAGCTGCATACAAAATAAGGGCTAGATTACAAGTGGAGCGCTAATTTATCACGCCTGCAAATGGGCAAATTCTCCCGTTTGTGGGCAAAAAAAAGTGTTGTGTGACTTTTCAAAAATTTAAATTGTAGCATCTTTTATTTTTTAAACAATTACTACACTAGGCAATTTTTAGGGGATAAAGTTGGCTGTGGGTGTTAGAAAAAGAAAGGTCACTGAAAAGTGCCTTTACTTTGCCATCTATGGGAACTGTGTTTTCCCTGTAAATATATATGTATATGCTTATATACATATGTATTTACGTGTTATTATGTGTGTATATACATATTAACACATAAATATATGTTTATCAGCATATACATATATATTTATATTTGCTGCCATCGCTGCGCTACTTACCCTCTTTGCTGCGTTTAGGTTCTGATGCTGACTCTAATCGCATCAGAACAAGGCTCCCATTAGCCTATGAAAGTGCACTATAGTGAGCACAATGCTTTCAAGCAATGTGAAAGTGAGCTCGCGTTTGCATTCCACTTAACTTGTAATACATTAACATGCTCTAGTATTAATAAGGGGAGTACTAATATTGCCTGCCCGCAAGCGATATTTAACGCTCCACTTATAATCTAGCTCTAAATATTCTGGAGTAGATTGTCCCTTTAAATATATTGCCATTATTATTCTATTGTTTTGCACTCTCTGGGGTGTATTTATCATGGTGCGAACGGACACTGTAGCGATCATGTCCACCGCATATCGATAAATGCCGATAGCATACCTTGACGGCATTTATTATTGCACAAGCAGTTCTGGTGAACTGTTTGTGCAATGCCGCCACCTTCATATTCACGGCCAATCAGCCGCTAGCAGGGGATGTCAATCAACCCGATCGTATGTGATCGGGCGGAATGATTTCCGCAGCCTCAGAGCAGGTGGACGAGTTAAGGAGCAGTGGCCTTAAAGTGAAGGTAAACTTTGACGAATGAAAGCCCTTTTTTAAAAAATACTATTAAACACAGGGGCACTTTCATTCATCAAAGTTTATAAAGCAGCCGTTTTGATTAAAAACTTACCTTTGTTTTTTTCACAGCCAGAGCAGCTTCCCCCACCCGGAGATCCTCTCTTCACACGTCATCAATGACTAATCCAGCTTCCTCTAATCACGGCTTTCCCCCCAGGGTAGTCATTGCCTAAGGCCATGCCGTGATTGGAGGAAGCTGGATTAGTCATTGATGACGTGTGAAGAGAGGATCTCTGCGTGGGGAAAGCTGCTCTGGCTGTGTAAAAAACAAAGGTAAGTTTTTAATCAAAACAGCTGCTTTCTAAACTTTGATGAATGAAAATGCCCCTGTGTTTATTAGTATTTTTTAAAAAACGGGCTTTCATTCATCAAAGTTTACCTTCACTTTAAGACCGCTGCTTCTTAACTCCTGTTTCCGGCGAGCCTGAAGGCTCCCACAGACACCACATCAAGGGATTCAGAGAGTTGTTGCACTTGGTGGTTTGCAGTTAATCACAATACATTTCAACAAACATTATTTACTAATTATTTTGGTTAAAGTAAAACAGCTTGCGGTTAACGTAGGAAGTTGTGTAGATGTTTATAAACTTCCTAATAATAACCTGCCCCACCCACAATTATAAACCATGGAAATCTGCTCCAGGGGTGCCTGGAAAATAATTTATAGCTCCATAAGTTCTCTGCTAAATAAAAAAATGCTTTAGTTCTAGACTTGTCAGCTGTCTTCCACACAAATACTAGACAATCTGCGCACCATTTCACGTGGGATCACTGCCCCCCCGCCCCCTCAAAAGCTGACCCTTAGCTACCACTCATGATTCCACCATTTATATTTTTCACAATTAAACAGTCATTATACCACTTGGCTGCGAGTAACATACAATTCAATAATGTCTTTGGCTGCCAGTAACACACACAAATAAAAATAATTTCATTTTCTTTATGTTTGTAATGCACTGAAGCAGTAGGTTTTTTTTTACATTTAACTAACACTGATGGACTTTTAAAATGTGCAATATTGTTTTGAAGATTTTACTGGACCGCCTGCTAAAATACTGGACTGTTGAATACTGGACACCTGTCAATCCTATTTACTTGTGGCTTTTTAACTCCACTTAATGGGAAATGAAACATTCAATACATGTTAGATATAATGATGTATACAAAGCAATTAACCTGAGAATAATATGTATTTTATATCAATTGTATTAGTACCTTAAATATTGAAGAAATAAGTGTAAATGTTTATCTTCTATTAAGCAATGTAATGGGCGCTGCACTGTTGTGTCTTAAAAGGACAGTTATTGTAAGATTTTAATATAAAATGTTTAGTTATGTGTTTTATAACAACTTTGTAATATAATTTCATTATTTATTTTACCCCATTTAGGGCCAGATAATTTGTGGGTTTATTGCTGTTGTTTGCGTGTGTCAGATGCAACACTCATATTACAAGTTGAAAGTAAATGCATTCGCTAGAGGGCAGTTGTATTTTAACTATGGCTAGAGCAAATTCAGAGCTCTGGTTAACGGTTACGATCGTCAAAAAAGTTGCACAAAACACATTAAAATTACAATAACAACAAGTAGTTACACTCATAATAGCACTGTCTGATAAACATTAAGAAAAATTTAATAAAATGCTATAAGGGCTCAAAGATGAAGTCTCAGGTGTTAGAAAAAAGGCTGCAGAGGGCTTTAATATAGTGATACATACATATATATATGTCTAAATATATACTTCTGTTCATATCTATTTATGTGTATATATGTTTTACAGACATATATATATATACACATATAAACACATAAATACATATGTACACACACACACACACACACACATATATATATATATATATATATATATATATATATATATATATATATATATATATATATATATGTGCATTGGAGCCCTTTGCAGTTAGGTACATGAAAGCATGAAAAATCATATTTATGCAATATTCATATTTAATAGAGGTTCTGCACATAGCAGAATTTTTTCTATTTATTTTTAAATAGATATTCCAATGTATATCTGTATATATCTACAAATATACAGTATATAATCATCTACCTGTATATACAGTATATATAGGTGTAGATGTATATTTTAGCAAAATACCATCATATATATGTAGAATTATGTATTTGTGAATAAATAGAACATATTCTGCTATGTGAAGAACATTGGAATGTGAAATAATAATATTTACATGTCAGATTAGCACACTTGAGAATATGCAATTGTTTTTTTGTTTTTCTGCTCCCTTAACTTCTATGGAGGGAACTAAGTTAATGCAATTGTGATATTGTACGTTCGGCTTTTTGTGTGCATCGGGTTAGTGTGCAAGCAAATTTATTTTACTTTCAACGTATAATTTGAGCGCTGCTTGTTGCACTCATAAAGCTTACTTCTAGCGGAGTTAGCGCACAAACAGGAGCGTTAAATACTGCTGCACTTATAATCTGGTCATTTATTTAGCTCTGAAAATTAGATTTTCCAATTCTTACACCTGGAAATGCACCCTGGTGACTTATCAGGGCTAACCCTGCTACATATCTTTCCCTAATTAGTTTTAACAGATAACAGCTGAAAAATAGTGCAATTTATACTAACAATATGAAACTGGCTAGCCATGTTGTCTTCAGATTCAAGCCTGGATTTGCTCCTTCAATTTAGGCAAATGGTGGGTGGAGTTTGGTTAGTAAAAAACATCTGCAGGAAACAAGGTGTTACTCTGTTTTAAAATGTTTAAACTTGGCTGATGTGCTATTCCATAGCAAGGAAACCAAAAGTCTGGTAGTTAAAATATGTTACTATCCCTTTAGAGAACCATTAAATACCGTAGCATTGCATAATGAACACATGGGTAATAAAAAGACAATCCAAAAAATTGAATTTCAAATGAGCAGTAGATTTATTTTTCTGACAAATGTCAAATGTAGTTCTATTTTCCTCCCCCTGTGTCATTTGACAGCCATCAGCCAATCACAATGCATATATGTATATACTGTGAATTCCTGCACATGCTCAATAGGAGCTGATGTCTCAAAAAGTGTGTGTAGAAAGTTGTTTACAATTGCGTCGTCCTTCTGATTCATGAAAGTTAAATTCTGACTTTAGTGTTCCTTTATTTTTTCAGTTTTGAATGCCTAATATATCTTAGTTACAGTAAAAGTAAATATTAAAAGGTTCTAACATTTTTGGCACTTTTATGTTTCTTTAAATAAAGTTGTAACTAGTGTTACTGCTACAAGCCAGCAGCAATTAAAAAAATATGTTATTTATTTATTAATTTTATGGACAATAAAAAAAAATGTTTGTTTTTTTCATGTTCCTTTTATTAAAAATTTGATGATTTATTTTCTTGCATTTTTATTTGTGTTACCAGCGCACACAGCTGAATATTATCACCTTACTCTCTATAATTTTATGTCCTGTCCAGATTTTCGTCCTTTGCCATGGATTTCTGCAGTTATCTCAGCTCCTTCTCTCTGGTTATCTTAAAAGCTCCATTTCAACAATTGAGAAGCGTTTTGGATTATCGAGCCAGACATCAGGAATTCTCGCTTCCTTTAATGAGGTACAAAATTGTTTTAAATGTCACAGCCCACATTTTCATTCATATGTTTAGGACTGAGCCATCCTGGATTATCCCTGAATTCTACCACAGCCTTATAATTAAAGGGACAACAAACTGTAAAATGATTTTCCCTTAATATGTTTGCAATGACTTTGACCAATTGCAGAGTATGAAATGCATGAGAAATTCATTATTAATGTTTATGTGTATATATGAAATAGCTGTTTTTGTTCTTTCAAACTACAACACATTAAAATCAGATTTCGTTATTTTCTATTCTTTTCTGTACGCACATGCTTCTTTATATTATATCTGTCTGTATGCTTAAGCCCAATACTTAGAGAGAACAATTGAAAATTAGTATTGTATTACTTATCTCTCCTACCCACCCTCTGGGAGTGTAATTTCTTCATCTGGCTATGTTTACACACCTTTTCTATACCCTATTTTTAAAGGGACAGTCTACACCTGAATTTTTATTGTTTAAAAAGATAATCCCTTTATTACCCATTCCCTAGTGTTGCATAGCTAACACAGTTATATAAATACACTTTGTACCTCTGTGATTACCTTGTATCTAAGGCTCTGCAAACTGCCCACTTTTTCAGTTCTTTTGGCAGACACCCATTTTAGCCAATCAGAGCTGGCTCACCTGATCTCCACATGCGTGAGCACAGTGTTATCTTTATGACACACATGAATTAACACCCTCTAGTGGTGAAAAACTGTCAAAATGCCCTGAGAGAAGAGGCGGCCTTCAAGGGCTTAGAAATTAGCATATGAACCTCCTTGGTTTAGTTTTCAACTAAGAATACCAATAGAACAAAGCTTAATTGGTGATAAAAGTAAATTGTTTAAAATTACATTCTCTATCTGAATCATGAAAGTTTATTTTGGACTAGACTGTCCCTTTAAAGGGATATAAATCCCAAAATCTTCTTTTGTAATTCAGACAGAGCATGCCATTTTTATATATTAAAAAAAAGTTAAAAATGTACTTCTATTATCAAATTTGCTTTGCACCCATGTTATTCTTTGTAGAGGAGATGCCAAGGTAGCTGTCTGGAACACTTTATGGCAGGAAATAGTGCTGCCATCTTGTGCTCTTGTAAATAGATAAGATTCTTGCAAAACTCCTGCCTTATAGTGTTGCAGACACGTGCACTCTGGAACTAAATCTAGTGAGGTTTCATGTTTAACTTCATTAAGCTGAATAAGGAAATAACTTGACTGTGTCTGCAAATGCCAGATGCTCGCATCCTTGTGAGTCATGGGACTAGTATCCTGATTGGCTGCTTACAGTCCCCTTACAAAGAGGTGTGAACACAAAGTTTGAGGTAAAATATCTTCCTTTTTTACATAGAGATGTTCAGGTAATAATTTCTAGCCAGCTTTTTACAGCTATGCTGCATCACAGTGCTTTAATACGTGGGTATCGTCCCATTATTAGATATTTCTATTTACAGTCAGTATTCTAACCAGCAGGTTTTTGTGTTTTTCTGTGAAGAAATAATCATTGCAGATGTTACAAATATCCTGTGCAAAGCCCTTTACAAGAGCCAGTTATCACAGGAGTCAGAGAACAACCGCAGTGTACTTGAGCTATAACCTGTTCTATATTTTGACAGTGGATATCATTTTATAATGTTTTCTGGCAAGATGACACGAGAGCAAACACTTTACACCATACATATCTTCTGGCAGGTAATCTTGGAGACGACGACATTTCATTCCTTCAGCCTCATTCCAGTCATCTGATATAATCTTTGTCTTTTGTTGTTGCAAGCGGAATAAACTTGTTACACTTTATGTAGAGAGAAGCAAATCTCTCACATACAAACAAGGAAGGTGCTCGCTGCTGAATGTAACTCATAGACCTCAGCAGTATGTGCAGAGCTTCATCCCTGTGAGTGATATTAAAGGCGCAGACAGATGATTAAAACATATATTTCATTGTATAAGTCTACTACTTTTCTGCACGAGGATTATCAACTTTAAAGGGAGAGTCAACTGTAAAATTGTTTTCCCCTGAAGGTGTTTCCAAAGACTTGTAAAATCAGCAACATAGTTTAAAATATATAAGGAATTGTCCCTTTAGATTTATTTTTGTATCTGAAATATCTGTTTCTGCTAATGGAAACCACAAGCTAATTCAAAGGGCTGACCTTGCAGGGAGAGCAGAATTTCTTATCTTATCTGTCTAATTATTTACACAAAGTCCTCCTTATCTATTTTAGCACTGTTCACTCAAAGGCATAGGTCCCGATTTTGTAAATCTCTTTGGACTTGTGAGATTCTATAAGAAATAACTCCAGTACTATTAAGGCCCTTGTTCTAATTTTATAAAGACAATTTTTACCTTGAGCTCAGTGTGCCTTGCAATTGGTGTTCACTGCTTTTAAAGGGACAGTCTACTCCAGAATTGTTATTGTTTACAGAGATAGATAATCCCTTTATTACCCAGTTTTGCATAACCAACACTGTTATATTAATATACTTTTTACCACTGTGATTACCTTGTATATAAGCCTCCATCCCCTAATTTCAATTATTTTAACAGACTTGCATTATAACCAACCAATGCTGACTCATAAATAACTCAACACGAGTGAGCACAATGTTTATCTATATGGCACACATGAGCTAGCACTATCTAGCTGTGAAAAACAGTCAAAAGAGAGACGGCCTTAGAAATTAGCATATAAGCCTAGCTGGGTTTAGTTTTCAACAAAGAATACCAAGAGAACAAAGCACATTTGATAATAAAAGTAAATGGGAAAGTTGTTTAAAATGCATGCTCTATCTGAATCATGACAGTTTAATTTTGACTAGACTGTCCCTTTAAGTATTTGAAGGCAATGCATACATTACAATAGGGCTCATAAAAAAAATGCAATTTTAACATTGTATAAAATTAATAAATTTCTTATTGAAATAAAACTATGCAGTAAAAAAATGTTCTTTAATCGCATTAAAAATAGTAACAAATTTGTTCTGAAAAAGTATTTTTTTATGGACAAATTTAAATTTGTATTGAAATTGTGCAATAAAGAAACAATTTAAGGTAGAAATTGTAATATACCTACACTGTATGCAAAAAAACACTGTGAAATTGTATTAATAATGCAAACTCAAAGCGTATTATTGTCATCTGCTAGTGAACTGTACTGGGGCGTTCCATGGGTGTAGCTGAAATTCCTTCTTCAGGTCTGTTGCATTCTGTAACATTTCCCCCTGCAGATATTGCTGTTTTTTTCTTGCTATACTAAAAGGTGGCAAGTTTGTGTCAAAATACTCAAACAATTAATACTCTAATCTAAAAACCATGCATATGAAAATATAGGCGCCTGTAAGACACTATATGCTGAAAGCAGAGTAATCTTATTATAGGCGCCTGTAAGACACTATATGCTGAACGCAGAGTAATCTTATTATAGGCGCCTGTAAGACACTAAATGCTGAACGCAGAGTAATCTTATTATAGGTGCCTGTAAAACACTATATGCTGAAAGCAGAGTAATCTTATTATAGGCGCCTGTAAGACACTATATGCTGAACGCAGAGTAATCTTATTATAGGCGCCTGTAAGACACTAAATGCTGAACGCAGAGTAATCTTATTATAGGCGCCTGTAAAACACTATATGCTGAACGCAGAGTAATCTTATTATAGGCGCCTGTAAAACACTGTATGCTGAACGCAGAGTAATCTTATTATAGGCGCCTGTAAAACACTATATGCTGAAAGCAGAGTAATCTTATTATAGGCGCCTGTAAGACACTATATGCTGAATGCAGAGTAATCTTATTATAGGCGCCTGTAAGACGCTATATGCTGAACGCAGAGTAATCTCATTATAGGCGCCTATAAGACGCTATATGCTGAACGCAGAGTAATCTCATTATAGGCGCCTATAAGACGCTATATGCTGAACGCAGAGTAATCTTATTATAGGCGCCTGTAAGACACTATATGCTGAACGCAGAGTAATCTTATTATAGGTGCCTATAAGACACTATATGCTGAACGCAGAGTAATCTTATTATAGGCGCCTATAAGACGCTATATGCTGAACGCAGAGTAATCTCATTATAGGCGCCTATAAGACGCTATATGCTGAACGCAGAGTAATCTTATTATAGGCGCCTGTAAGACACTATATGCTGAACGCAGAGTAATCTTATTATAGGCGCCTATAAGACACTATATGCTGAACGCAGAGTAATCTTATTATAGGCGCCTGTAAGACACTATATGCTGAACCCAGAGTAATCTTATTATAGGCGCCTGTAAGACACTATATGCTGAACGCAGAGTAATCTTATTATAGGCGCCTGTAAGACACTATATGCTGAACGCAGAGTAATCTTATTATAGGCGCCTGTAAGACGCTATATGCTGAACGCAGAGTAATCTTATTATAGGCGCCTGTAAGACGCTATATGCTGAACGCAGAGTAATCTTATTATAGGCGCCTGTAAGACACTATATGCTGAACGCAGAGTAATCTTATTATAGGCGCCTGTAAGACACTATATGCTGAACGCAGAGTAATCTTATTATAGGCGCCTGTAAGACACTATATGCTGAACGCAGAGTAATCTTATTATAGGCGCCTGTAAGACACTATATGCTGAACGCAGAGTAATCTTATTATAGGCCCCTGTAAGACACTATATGCTGAACGCAGAGTAATCTTATTATAGGCGCCTGTAAGACACTATATGCTGAACGCAGAGTAATCTTATTATAGGCGCCTGTAAGACACTATATGCTGAACGCAGAGTAATCTTATTATAGGCGCCTGTAAGACACTATATGCTGAACGCAGAGTAATCTTATTATAGGCGCCTGTAAGACACTATATGCTGAACGCAGAGTAATCTTATTATAGGCGCCTGTAAGACACTATATGCTGAACGCAGAGTAATCTTATTATAGGCGCCTGTAAGACACTATATGCTGAACGCAGAGTAATCTTATTATAGGCCCCTGTAAGACACTATATGCTGAACGCAGAGTAATCTTATTATAGGCGCCTGTAAGACACTATATGCTGAACGCAGAGTAATCTTATTATAGGCGCCTGTAAGACACTATATGCTGAACGCAGAGTAATCTTATTATAGGCGCCTGTAAGACACTATATGCTGAATGCAGAGTAATCTTATTTGTATTACCTGCAGGATTTCATTTTTTAATACCTTAAAGTGATGGTAAACTCATGCGTATTTTAATGGTATATATGTAATTATAATACCTCCGCTTATATTTTTTTATTTAGTTTTTATTCTTCGCATTGCAGTGTTTATCTCCGCCTCCCCTGCTTTTATTATACTACTGAACTGACGTGTGTTGCGGTCCCACCCCCTCTACACATCAGAGACTATGGGGCCTAATTTCCATAGTGCGAGTGGGCATGATCCGATATTGCAGATCATATCCGCTGCACATCGATAAATGCCGACAGCATACGCTCTCTGTATTTATCATTGCACCAGCTCCATACGGAGCTTGATAAATATGCCCCTATGCGCGCTCCCGAAAAGGGATGTCAAACAGCGCATGTGTGAGGATCTCTGTGACGTATGCTAAGTAAACATTGAATCACGCAATTGTTTCAGCATACCGGAGTGATCTGCAATTGACAGAGCAATCATCCCCAAATGCAATTAGCGAGCATATATCTACAAATGTATATACCAAGTATATACGCATGCGCTACATTCACGTGCACACACAATTTATGGCCCAGCAGTCAGAGCAATGTGAATAATTTGCGCTTTATTGCGCAGGCGTGAAATGGGCTCATTGAAGTAAGCCTGTTCACCCGTAGGGGGCTGGAGGGCGATCTCATCAGAAAGAATATTATGATTGTCTGTAGTAAGTAAATTTACATTGACGTGTGTTAATAAAATTTGGAATGCAGGTTTTAAATATCTCAATGATCATATTTACACAATATGAACAATTCGAGTTTACCATCACTTTAAGCAAAGAGTTTTTTTCCCCCAGTTTCCATTCTGAAATAACACAAGCAGTTTTGGCATTTTTGCTCAATATTGGTGTCAACTTGAATACTTGCTGCCTCGTTAAGTGCACCCATATATATTATACAATGTTTTTTAACAGACAAAGAGGCCTTTCTTGTGATACCCTATATAGGTACATAAAATAACAATAAATAGGCATTTAATACGGAAAAATGAGGCAGAAATAAAAACTAATAAAAAATTGCAGTTTTCTTTATAACAATGTGTACATAACTAGTAAAGCAAAATAAAAATACCTCTAAATAAATGGTGTCACATGCAGATATCCAGCAACAGCATGAGAAACATACCAATGTCATCATGTCTCTCATGTTATAAAGGTATGCTTGATCTGAGCACTAACATCTAAACCTCTCTGTTTACATAGCTTTTCTATAACCAATGCTTACATAATAACATTTTCAACATAGGTTAAATAAAGTATTTGTAAAAAAAATGAATAATGGTAAAATAGATAATTGGGAAAACAATAAAGTAGAAAAAACATTATAGTACACTATCCCTTTATGACAGAGCAATGCAAGGGCTTAGATTCATACACACTGAGGTGATGAGGTGAGAAAATTTGCAAAATTTAGCAAATCTTCTTTGTTCCTTTGGTTTCCTTTGTTGAAAAGCATACCTAGGTAGGCTCAAGAAAAGCAATTAAGTACATTGGAAGGTTGTTTCAAAATTGCATGTTCCTTCTGAATCATGAAAGTTTGGTTTTGAACTATCCCTTTAACTTCTATAGCTGCTTGCGGTGCCCAACACACAATATCTTGCACATCCAACGCAAACTGCTAGCAATGTGGAGAAACAATAATTACAACCACAACAGTAAGGAAACGCAAAATGGTTTATGTTAATGTTTCTAAGAATAAATGATTTGCATGTCTGTTTTGTTATGGTGAAGTTTGTTAGTTTGGAGTGAAAGGCGTTTCAATGAGCTGGCTGCAGCACTGGTTTTTCTAAAAGAGTGTGCTCAGGATTTTTCACCTATATTTAAAGGGACATTAAAACTAAATGTATTTCATATACATCTCTCTAGACATGGGTGTCATCATTTTGAAACCTAAGTTGCATTGTAGCTATCTAAAGTGAAAGTTGCTGCAACTCAATACTTTGCATCCAACCAGTATGGGAAATTCATAAAACTCATAAAGTCTCAGATAACGAGTGGAGTGTTAAAAGTTATGCATGAGCGAAAAGAGATATATCATGTCTGTTTGTGCACGCCGGGTGTTGTATTCGTATTACAAATTGAAAGTAAACGCCATCACTTGAGCGCAATTGATGTTAATACTCGTCGGGATAGGGTGTCCTCAGAGATCTGGTTAACTTTCGTAAACAAGTGCATTGGATCCCTTTGCTGTCAAGTAGATGAAAACATGTAAAAGCATATTTATGCAACATTCATATTTAATAAAGTGTTATACTGTGCATTTACTGTAAACATTTCACATTCCAATGTTCTGCACATAGCAGAATATGTACTAAGTATTACTTTATATATATATCTACATATGTGTATACCTATATATAATCATACAAACACAAAGTGGAGATATAGCACACAAGTACAGGATCGGCTTAACACCGTCTGAAGTGATGAAAGTATTGAATTTCCAGGCAGGCTAGTGATAAAAAACAGTTCCAAATTTTATTGAGTAAAACGGAGGCTAGAAAATCACATCCCGACAAAAATAGCCAGCAAAGGTACACATCAGGTGTTAGGGCTGATTTCCACGCAGACGCATTTCGTGCCCATGCGCACTTGTTCACTGCTGAAGCCCTAACACCTGATGTGTACCTTTGCTGGCTATTTTTGTCGGGATGTGATTTTCTAGCATCCGTTTTACTCAATAAAATTTGGAACTGTTTTTTATCACTAGCCTGCCTGGAAATTCAATACTTTCATCACTTCAGAGGGTTTTATGCCGATCCTGTACTTGTGTGCATTATCTCCACTTTGTGTTTGCATGTATCCTGTTTGGGGCGAGTTCGGCAGTTCCGCCCGGAGTGGCAGCCTATTACAGGATCAATTTTAAGGGGGTGTCCCCCCGCCCACGCTCCATTGTGTCAGCTCCCTGTCTGTGCATTGGAACTATGGTGAGCGCTATGCACAGAGACACTGTGTAAACCTATATATAATCACATATACATATATATATATATATATGTGTGTGTGTTATAGATATATATTGTAACAAAATACCATCATATATATATGGAGAAATATGTGTCTATGAATAAATAGAAGCATATTCTGCTATGTGAAGAACATTGGAATGTGAAATATTTATATTTTCATGTCGGGTTAGTACACTTGAGAATATGCAATTGGGTTTGCGCGCGAGTAGGGTTTTTTCCCACTTTTTTTGCTACATTGACTTCAATGGGGAATTCGTTAACGTGATCGTGATATTCGAACTTTGGCTTTTTGCATGCAGCAGGTTAGCACGTGAGAGAAAACTCTTTAATTTCAACTTGTAATATGAGCGCTACCTGACGCACGCAAAAAGCTAATTATAGCGGAGTTAGCGCATGAGCGTGAGAGCTGCTGCACTTCTTATCTGGGCTCCCATTTTTCTTTTATTTCTTTTGTGAATATGTTAGAGTGAATGCTTTTATAGGAGTCTTTGTTGATTTATAGACTCCTATAAAGTCTCCTATAAAGTGTTTTTCACTGTGGGACTCGTTCTATGCACTGAGAGGTGAACAATTACTAAATAAATGCTGCTTTATTGCTAGTTTTCAAAATGCTGCAAGTTTTTTCCTTGAAATGTTAGGTTTTATTAAATAAGCTAAATTTCAGATCTGGTTTGCATCTTGTGCTCAATATTTATGTAATCAGCTCATTGAAAGGTATTTTTAGATTAAAAGGATACAAAACAATTGTTCTTTAGTAAAAAAAAGTTTATTATTTAATCAAAGTAAACAAAAAAGAAACAGATTGTGTTAAAAAAAAAAAAACAACTGCAAATAACTTACCTGTTTTCTTGCAAAATGAGCCTTTAGGAAGATAAGGGAACTGCCAAGATCACAACTTAAGTTCTGATTTTGCTTTTTGTCACATGATATTTGCAGCAAAAGTCCTCTACTGAGCATGGGCAAGAAACGTGTTAGTGCATGTGTCTGTTAGTGCATGTTCTGTTAGTGCAAATGTCTGTTAGTGCACGTGTCTGTTAGTGCACGTGTCTGTAAGTGCACATGTCTGTTAGTGCATGTGTCTGTTAGTGCACGTGTCTGTTAGTGCACGTGTATCTTCAGAAGCCAGCGCAGGTCTTGCTATTTATTATTTCTGTTTGTTCTTTGTTCACCTGTAGCTTCAAAACATTTACATTCATTTAACAAAAACAAATGTAAATGTTTAACAAAAATTAATTTTAAACTAAACGAGAACCGAAAAGTGCAGCAACAGAATATTCATGGAAACGAATTTCCTTGAATATCGAAAACAAAAATTTCATCTGAATGATTTTTTTTGGGCCTGCACATCTCTGACTACCAATGTAAATATTATTGTAAATAGCAGAAAGAATAAGAATATTATTAAAAAATAGACAATCATTTTCAGTAGTAGTGCTTAAATTGCCTCTAGGAATCGGTGGTATTTGCACATAAGTATTTTACATCTTCTGATAGGCAGTAAAAGGTAATGACTACTACTTTAAATAATAATGATAGCATGAATCAGGAATTGCAGCAAAAAATCCTCTACTGAGCATGGGCAAGAAACTGACTAATGCTTGTGCACTTCTCTCCTATGTGTTTTGCAGCATTTGCAGGTTATACAATTTGAGTTTTGGTCTCTCTATAGAGCGTGAGACAAAGGACAGATTTATGCACAGTAGCAAGAAGTGTTTAATGTCCCTTTAAATCAGAAATTCATCTTTGGAAGCAAAATGTAGAAAAAATACTTTAAATTTAATTATTCAATGGCATAAACATCAGCAGTTTTACTGACAAGGTGGCACTGAGCCATCCTTCAAGGGACAGTAAAGTCAAAATAAAACTTTCATGATTCAGATAGGATAAGCAATTTTAAACAACTTTCCAATTTACTTTTATCATCAACTTTGCTTTGTTCCCTTGGTGGTATTTTTGAAAAGCTAAACCTAGCTAGGCTCAAACTGATTTCTAAACAGTTGAAAACCGCCTCCTAGCTCAGAGCATTTTGAATGTTTTTCACAGTTAGACTGTGCTAGTTCACATGTGTCATATAGATAACATTGTGCTCACTCCCGTGAAGTTATTTATGAGTCTTCACTGATTGACTACACTGCATGTCTGTCAAAGGCACTTAGATAAGGAGGCTGACTGCAAAGGCTTAGATATAAGGTAATCACAGAGGTAAAAAAGTATATTAATATAACTGTGTTGGTTATGTAAAAACGGGGAATGGGTAATAAAGGGATTATCTATCTTTTTAAATAAGAAAAATCTTGGTGTAGACTGTCCCTTTCAGTTTCCCTATAACTGTCACTACTGTTTCTGAGAGCCAATTTAAAGGGACAGTCTACACCAGAATTGTTATTGTTTAAAAAGATAGATAATCCCTTAATTACCTATTCCACAGTTTTGCATAACCAACACAGTTATAGTAATATATGTTTTACCTCTGTGATTATCTTGTATCTAAGCCTCTCCAGACTGCCCCCTTATCTCAGTACTTTTGACAGACATGCAGTTTAGCCAATCAGTGCAGACTCCTAAATAAATCGACAGGAGTGAGCACAATGCTATCTATATGACACACATGAACTTGTACTGTCTACTTGTGAAAAACTTTCAAAATGCTCTGAGCTAAGAGGCGATTTTCAACGGTTTAAGAATCAGTTTGAGCCTAGCTAGGTTTAGCTTTTCAAAAATACCACCAAGGGAACAAAGCAAATTTGATGATAAAAGTAAATTGGAAAGTTGTTTAAAATTGCATGCCCTTTCTGAATCATGAAAGTTTTATTTTGACTAGACTGTCCCTTTAATAAATCAAATTTAGTAAAACCTCATTGGGAGGTTATAAGCTTTATGGGTAGATCGGAGTGAGTGGGAAGATTGATTGGCTGATGCTTTTGTTAATGAGCACATTGTTTTCATATCTGATTTTTATTCTACTCTCCTATCCCCAACACAGATGTAGTTACTGCCAGGAAGAATGAGATGATGTGAACAATTTATATATAAAAATCTATCTCTGACTACTATTTTTTTTTTTTTTTTTTTTTGGGGGGGGGGATTAAACATAAAATTCAATTAAAAGAGGCATTGATGCAAGAGAATAAATCATAATTGTGTCACTATATAAATCCCTGGTGAGACCTCACCTTGAGTATGGAGTGCCATTTTGCTGACCAATCTCTAAAAAAAGACATTGAAGAAAAAGTTCAGAGAAGGGCCACAAAACTAATAAGGGGAATGGAAAATTTAAGCTATGAGGGGAGTTTAGCCAAACTGAGTCTGTTTTCTCTCGAAAAAATGTGCTTGAGAGGCAGCATAATTACTTTATATAAATATATTTAAGGCCCAAATACAGAGTTGGCAGAAGTTCTGTTAATTCCAAGAAAATTGTTTGTGACAAGAGGTCACAAATTAAGGCTGGAGGAAATTAGATTTAATCTCCAGCAATGAAAATGTTTTTTCACTCTCAGAGCAATAAAATTGTAGAATTCATTGCCTAAGGAGGTAGTAAATACCAATACCTTAGATACATTTAAAAATGTATAGATACATATCTTGCTAGAAACAGAATTCAGGGGTATGATTGCTGATGTTAAATGGCTCACCTTTTAATGGGATTAATTTAAGATCAACTAGAGCTGTACAAAATGGACCTCAATGGACATCTGCCTTTTTTAAACTCATCTACTATCTATCTACTATAATTCACTTTCATTATTTATCTTTCATCCTGCAATTTAGATCCCTGACCCTCCACACATATACACATACATCACAGTGATTACTTCTTTTTTTCAGGTATTAATTTATATCTGCCCCTAACAGTCCATAGCAAAAGAGAGTGGATTTTGTTAAATCAAATTTATAGTTCCATATGATTCTAAACCTTTTATTTTGTTTGAAATTCACTTGCAATGCAGTGATTCATTTCTAATATGCATATAAAAATAGAGTTAATTTACTTAAGGCACCTTTGATACGCGAGCCTGAGGAGCAAACAACGACACAACAGAGGCTGACCTCAGAGAATTCTCTAAACAAAAATGCTATCCCAGTTAGTTGTGAGATGTCTCCCAGAGAGGAGCTTGCTGGATAGGGAAACTTTGCTGGGGAGAGTGAAGTAAGCAGGGAGCACACTTTAAAAAATTAAGGTGACAGTGTTCTGTAAAATTATTTTCTTTTAATGGGGCAGTAAACCTAGAAAGTAATGTTATATAATTCTACACATAGTGCAAACTTTATGCCACATAATGTTGCCGGTGAAATTTGATTTAAAAAAAAAAGGGTTTTTCAGACCGCCGCTCTTACTCTACTGAGCGGGTCTGGTTTTCCCCTTGAGTGCATCTGGGCAGCTGTCTAGTAAGAGCCCAGCCCGATAGCGCCATTACACTCAATGCAGCTCGCTCCCGCTCTGTCTGATAGCGGGAGCGAGCTGCATTGAGTGTAATGGCGCGATCGGGCCGGGCTGTGACTAGACAGCTGCCCAGATGCACTCAGGGGGAAAACCAGACCTGCTCAGTAGAGTAAGAGCGGCGGTCTGAAAAACCCTCTTTTTTTTTAATCAAATATTATGTGGCATAAAGTTTGGCTAAGATAATGTTATATAATTCTGCACTATGTGCAGAATTATATAACATTATTTAATAGGTTTACTGCCCCTTTAATGTGTTTCCAATGACTTGTTACACTAGCAACAGAGTATAAAATGTATGAGAAATTGCTTCTTTAGGTTTAATGTTGAGTATGAAATAGCTGATTTTGTTCTTTGACACTACAACCCATCAACATTTAATTTTATGTTTTACTAGTCGATAAGCCCAGAGGACAGTTTAATTATTTTTTAAACTACAGATGTAGAAACAACGTATTTTGTAACTCTTCTTTTATATAAAAATTTAAGCTACAGGTGTAGCAATACTATAATTTTAACGAACTACTGTCTTAAATATATCAAAAATATTTTCTATATAATAAACTACAGATAAAGCCACACTCTAATTAGGCAAACTACTGTCCTAAATAAATATAAAGTTTCTCCTCTTTAAATTATATCTACTTTAAAGGGACACTGTACCCAAATTTTTTCTTTCGTGATTCAGATTGAGCATTAAATTTTAAGCAACTTTCTAATTTATTCCTATTATCAAATGTTCTTCATTCTCTTGGTATCTTTATTTGAAATGCATGAATGTAAGTTTAGATGCCGGCCCATTTTTGGTGAACAACCTGGGCTGTCCTTGCTGATTGGTGGATAAATTCATCCACCAATAAAAAAGTACTCTCCAGAGTATTGAAACCAAAAAAAGCTTAGATGCCTTCTTTTTCAAATAAAGATAGCAAGAGCATGAAGAAAAATTGATAATAGGAGCAAATTAGAAAGTTGCTTAAAATTGCATGCTCTTTCTGAATTACAAAAGAAAAAAAATTGGGTTCAGTGTCCCTTTAAGTTTATTTCTTTATATACATAACCCCTAAACCGCAAAACCCCTACATCGCAATAAACATATTTAACTTATTAACCCTTTAAACCGCCAAAACCCACAATGCAAATAACTATTTCAAAAACTACAGTACACTAACCTAACACCCCCTTAAATAAACCCATATTACCTAAACTAAGACATTCTAAAGTTACAAAAAAATGATAAAAATGTTTACAAAAAATAAAAAAATCAAATTTCCAAATTTAACAAAATTAAACCTAATCCCTATGAAAATAAAAAAGACCCCCCAAAATAAAAACACCCCCTACTCTAAGAATAAACTACCAGTAGCCCTTAACCCCTTAACGACCGAGGACGTGCAGGGTACGTCCTCAAAAAAAGGCAGTTAATGCCTGAGAACGTACCCTGCACGTCCTCGGTGTGGAAAGCAGCTGGAAGCGATCCTGCTCGCTTCCAGCTGCTTTCCGGTTATTGCAGTGATGCCTCGATATGGAGGCATCCTGCAATAACCTTTTTAAGCCATCCGGTGCAGAGAGAGCCACTCTGTGGCCCTCTCTGCACTGGAGATCGGTGGCTCCCTGCGTTGGTGGGTGGGTGCTGGACCGGGAGGCGGGTGGCGGCCATCGATGGCCCTGGTTATGTGCAGGGGGGGCGGGATCGTGGGCGGGGATGAGCGGGGGCGCGCACGGACGCGCGCGCGTGCACGGGAGGGCGGGGGCGGGCGCGTGCACGGGGAGGGAGCGGGTGGGAACCGCTACACTACAGAAAATGTATTAATAAAAAATGTTTAAATGTTTAAATGTCTAAATATTTTTTTAAAAAAAAAAAGATCAGCAAGGTGGTGGGGGTTTGTCTGTGTGGGGGGGGAAGCTACACTACAGAAAAAAGCCAAACAAAAATAAAAAAAGCACTTTTTTTTGCAAACTGGGTACTGGCAGACAGCTGCCAGTACCCAATATGGCCCCAATGAGGCAGAGGGGAGGGTTAGAGAGCGGTTTTGGGGGGGATCAGGGAGGTTGGGGGCTAAGGGGGGGATCCTACACCCTAGCATATGTAAATATGCTAACATTTTTTTTTTTATTTATTTTTTTTAAAAACCCTTTTATTTTAGTACTGGCAGACTTTCTGCCAGTACTTAAGATGGCGGGGACAATTGTGGGGTGGGGGAGGGAAGGGAGCTGTTTGGGAGGGATCAGGGGGTGGGATGTGTCAGGTGGGAGGCTGATCTCTACACTAAAGCTAAAATTAACCCTGCAAGCTCCCTACAAACTCCCTAATTAACCCCTTCACTGCTAGCCATAATACACGTGTGAGGCGCAGCAGTATTTAGCAGCCTTCTAATTACCAGAAAGCAACGCCAAAGTCATATATGTCTGCTATTTCTGAACAAAGGGGATCCCAGACAAGTATTTACAACCATTTGTGCCATAATTGCACAAGCTGTTTGTAAATTATTTCAGTGAGAAACCTAAAATTGTGAAAAATTTAACTTTTTTTTCAGTTTGATCGCATTTGGCGGTGAAATGGTGGCATGAAATATACCAAAATGTGCCTAGATCAATACTTGGGGTTATCTACTATACTACACTAAAGCTAAAATTAACCCTACAAGCTCCCTAAAAGCTCCCTAATTAACTCCTTAACTGCTGGGCATAATACACTTGTGGTGCGCAGTGGCATTTAGCGGCCTTCTAATTACCAAAAAGCAACGCCAAAGCCATATATGTCTGCTATTTCTGAACAAAGGGGATCCCAGAGAAGAATTTACAACCATTTATGCCATAATTGCACAAGTTGTTTGTAAATAATTTCAGTGAGAAACCAAAAGTTTGTGAAAAAATTTGTGAAAAAGTGAACGATTTTTTGTATTTGATCGCATTTGGCGGTGAAATGGTGGTATGAAATATACCAAAATTGTCCTAGATCAATACTTTGGGATGTCTACTAAAAAAAAATATATACATGTCAAGGGATATTCAGGGATTCCTGAAAGATATTAGTGTTCTAATGTAACTAGCGCTAATTTGGAAAAAAGTGGTTTGGAAATAGCAAAGTGCTACTTGTATTTATGGCCCTATAACTTGCAAAAAAAGAAAAGAACATGTAAACATTGGGTATTTCTAAACTCAGGACAAAATTTTGAAACTATTTAGCATGGGTGTTTTTTGGTGGTTGTAGATATGTAACAGATTTTGGGGGTCAAAGTTAGAAAAAGTGTGTTTTTTTCAATTTTTCCTCATATTTTATATTTTTTTTATAGTAAATTATAAGATATGATGAAAATAATGGTATCTTTAGAAAGTCCATTTAGTGGCGAGAAAAACGGTATATAATATGTGTGGGTACAGTAAATAAGTAAGAAGAAAATTACAGCTAAACACAAATACTGCAAAAATGTAAAAATAGCCTTGGTCCCAAACGGACAGAAAATGGAAAAGTGATGTGGTCATTAAGGGGTTAAAAGGGCTTTTTGCAGGATAATCAGATCTTTTTCAAGAAAATACACAAAGCCCCCCTAATAGTAAACCCCCACACCCATCAAACCCCCCAAATAAAATAACCTAACACTATAAAACCTAAAGTACCCATTGCCCTGAAAAGGGCATTTGTTTGGGCATTGCCCTTAAAAGGGCATTTAGCTCTTATTCTGCCCATCCCTAATCTAAATAAAACAAATCCCCTCAAAAAAACCTTAAAGAATCCTAAGTCTAACCCCCAGTTTGGTACTCACGGTTCCTGAAGTCCGATGGAGAAGTCTTCTTCCAAGCGCAACCTCTTCTTCTTCCAGGAACATCATGCGCGGAGCACAGCTGATGACTGACGACCGCGGAGCTGAAGACCGGCGACCACGGAGCCATGGAGCGTGGAGGATCCTCTTTGTATGATCTCCGCCATACACTGATTAGTGAATTCAAGCTACACGATTAAAGATGGCGTCCCTTGAATTCCTATTGGCTGATTTGATTCTTCCAATTCAAATCAGCCAATAGGATGAAAGCTACTCAAATCCTTTTGGCTGTTTAAATTAGCCAATAAGAGCATGAGAGCAAGTGAAATTCTATTGGCTGATTTGAATAGCCAATAAAATTTCACTTGTTCTCATCCAATTGGCTTTCATCCTATTGGCTGATTTGAATTGGAAGAATTAAATCAGCCAATAGGAATTCAAGGGACGCCATCTTTATTGGCGTAGCTTGAATTCACTATTCAGTGTATGGTGGAGATTGTACATAGAGGATCCTCCACGCTCCATGGCTCCGTGGTCGCCAGTCTTCAATTCCAAGGTCGCCAGTCTTCAGCTCTGCGGTCGTCAGTCTTCAGCTGCGCTCCGCACAGGATGTTCCTGGAAGAAGAAGAGGTTGCGCTTGGAAGAAGACTTCTCCGCCAGACTTCAGGAACCGTGAGTACCAACCTGGGGGTTAGACTTAGGATTCTTTAAGGTTTTTTGAGGGGATTTGTTTTATTTAGATTAGGGATGGGCAGAAAAAGAACTAAATGCCCATTTCAGGGCAATGCCCAAACAAATGCCCTTTTCAGGGCAATGGGTAGTTTAGGTTTTTTAATGTTGTTATTTTATTTGGGGTTTTAGTGGGGGGGGTTACTGTTAGGGGGCTTTGTGTATTTTCTTGAAAAAGTGCTGATTATCTTGGGGCAATGCCCTGCAAAAAGCCCTTTTAGGACTACTGGTAGTTTATTCTTAGAGTAGGGGGTGTTTTTATTTTGGGGGGGGGGTGTTTTTTATTTTCAGGGATTAGTTTTAATTTTGTTAAATTTGGTAATTTGATTTTTTATTTTCTGTAATGTTAGTCTTTTTTATTTTTTGTAAACTTATTTATTTTTTATATTTTGTAACTTTAGAATATATTAGTTTAGGTAATTTGGGTTTATTTAATGGGGTGTTAGGTTAGGGGTTGTTAAGTTAGGGGATGTTAGGTTAGGGGGTGTTAGGTTAGTGTACTGTACTTAGTTATTTAAATAGTTATTTGCATTGTGGGTTTTTGCTGTTTAAAGGGTTAATAAGTTAAATAGGTTTATTGCGATTTGGGGGTTTTGGTTTTGCGGTTTAGGGGTTAATACTTTGTGTAGCCGGTGGGTTTTTTTTTTTTTAATACTTGATGCAGGCGGTTAGTTAGTTTTTTTTTTAATACTTTAATGTGAGCAATTAGTTGTTTGTAATGCTCCATTTGCTTTTGCTGATTCCGAAAATGGCAGGGTGGTGAAAGAATCCACCGCCGTTTTCGGAATTCACCTGGATATGCAGCTTCGCTTGAGGATGCGTGCGCAACTGCCCACGGCGAAGGATATTACAAACGCAATTATAGTATAGATTGTGAGCCCTGTAGTATTGTGAGCCCTATTGTACAGTATGTAGCGCCACCACATAGCTAAAAGACTGGAATACTGATTTGCAAGCGCACTGTTCTCAAGGTAAAAAATGCCTTTAGAGAATTGCAATGTATGTCAGAGAAACATCTTGTAACAAAAGGTTTATAACATAGAGAAACATCAAGGTAATCTGACTTTAAAGGGACATAATACTCATTTGCTAAATTACTTGAAAGTGATGCAGTATAACTGTAAAAAGCTGACAAGAAAATATCACTTGAACATCTTTATGTAAAAAAGGAAGATATCAAAATGTCTACAGCTATCCAGCTGCAGGATTAAAAAACAAAAACAAAACAATAGCCAATCAGCATCAGCAGTCCTGAGGTCATGCATTGCTTTGCTTTACAGTGATCTCAATAGATTTTACTGAAATCTCATGAGATTTCATAGTAAACGTCCTTAACAAGGAAAACTGTAAAGTCGCAATTAAGCTTTCCTGATTCAGATAGGGCTTGCAATTTTAAACAACTTAAAAAATAACTTTTATAGTCAAATTTGCTTTGTTTTCTTGGTATTGTTTGTTGAAAGCTAAACCTAGGCAGGTTCATAGGCTGATTTCTAAGCCCTTGAAGGCCGCCTCTTGTCTCAGTGCATTTTACAATTTTTCCCAGTTAGTGCTAGTTCCTGTGTGCGATATAGATAGATAGATAGATAGATAGATAGATAGATAGATCGATCAATATTTGGGTATCACATCCCTTTAAAGAAAAAAATAATAATAACAATAAATAAGTACAAATCAGCTCTTCATAGAACAAAAAAAAAAAAGAAAGAGAAAAAAAAGAAAAATATATTAAAAAATAATAATTGGTGAGCTTCCGGAGAGAATCTCTCTATTCCTTTTGGAATGCTATTTTGTCTTAAATTTGTTAGAAACACATTAGCAAATTCAGTACATTTCAAGAATGTGTCAAGGAAAGGATGTTTATTTATGCTTTTTTCTTTGTAATTTTAAAAACAGATTTAATCATCACTTAGTGAAAGAGACAGCTGCAACATATTATACAATGTTTCTCAAAAGATAGAAACAAAATGACCTGATTTTTATATTTTACTCTACTCAGATTACATAATCGAATGATAATCTTATGCAACAAAATACTCCAGACTTTCCAAAGTTAAAATAAGTTATAATATATTTGCATGGATATCAATAGTGAAATGCAAGTAGATTTTAATATTTTTCAGCCATCACATTCCCTGACAACTAACCACAAATTCAACACAATCCATATCATTTGTATATTTTTACCATTGAATTTAATGCTCAGTCATAATATAATTAAAGAGATTTTTTTTTCAGAAATATCAATAAAACAAATGATTATGTAATATGTCTGTAGATATGAATTTCTGTATGGGGGCATCATATCAGATATCCTTAAATAAAGTTTATTTGATTATCTTGCTAAATACATAAAGTTTTGTATTGTTTTGCAATCCAGTGGCATACCTAAAAGCGTCTTGATTTTTTTTATATAGCTATAACAATTATCTACAAATCACTGTGCAGTATTGTATGAGGGCTTCAAGAAATAGAAGCTCTAGAAAAATTTGGAAATATACAATGTTCAGAGTTAATTAATTTATAAAGGGAAATTGAACAAAATATATAGTAAGTATTTAAAAAAAATAATAATAAATATATATATAAGTAAGCAGCAAATGTGGAATTGAATTTGAAGTTAAATGTCCCTTTAAACCTGTCACAACCCTAATTAATGAATCCTTGGTGTCTAGATACATACCCAAACTTTGGAAGACTGCAAAAGTAGTGCTTATCCATAAAAGTGATGAGAACCATGGTTTCTAACTATTGGCCAATATCATTGCTCCCAGTATTGTCAAAAATCTTAGAAAATGCGTCCATAGGCAACTATGTGAGTATTACCAACAATCTAACTATCTGACCCCTGTTCAATCAGGTTTTCGCCCGAATCACTCCAGTAAAAACTGCATCCTAAGAGTTTGGAACGTAATCCAAACTGGTATTGAACAAGGAGACCTAACTGGAGCTGTTTTTCTTGATTTTGCAAAGGCCTTTGACACAGTAGACCACGACATACTAAAAAACTCAGGTATTGGTGATCATCCGCTAACCTGGTTTCGATCATATGTATCAGATTGATCACAATATGTCTCCATTTCTGACAGCGACTCCCTCCCTCTTACAGTCACGTGTGGTGTTCCCCAAGGTTCCATTTTTGGCCTCCTACTATTCACATTATTTTTAAATGATCTGCCAAATGTCTGCAAATCCTCAACTGTACACATGTACGCAGACAACACACTAATCTATGCAAACAAATCTGATCTGCCGCAGCTTGAGGCAGTGCTCCAAGACCAGTTCACAGAGGTAGAAAAGTGGATCTCAAAAAACAAACTCTTCCTAAACACTGAATAAACTGTCACAATGATCTTTGGAACGGGACCTAAATTACACAAACTACAAAATTCCCATCTACGCATCAAAACAAAATCAAATTGCAGTGACCGCAGTCCACTCCTGCCTAAGCCCTACAGTAAAGGAAAAGATTGTACAGCAAATGCTGATGCCGATCATTGATTATGGGGATGTAGTATATGCACCTGTACCACAAACTCACCTTAAACTTAATACATTGTATAACTCATTCTGCCGCTTTGTGCTACAATGTAACTACAGGACCCACCATTGTGACATGCTAAAAGAACTAAACTGTCTGTCGCTGGAATCCCGACGCACACCCTTCATCTTTCCAGCCTTGTGTTTAAGAGCTTTTCTGGGAAGCTCCCACCCTACCTGAACAGAATGCACCTGTCATGGTTGATTATATATATTTCCTACCTGTTCTATGTTAAATTTTGCATATATTATGTAATAATATTGTTTTTGTATTTTATTGTACCCTTTTGTATCAATGCAATGTTTTGTGGACCCAGGACATACGTGAAAACGAGAGAAATCTCAATGTATCCTTCCTGGTAAAATATTTTATAAATAAAGGGACAGTAAACACCTTGCAATACATTTTTGTTGTGTTGCTGTAGAAAAGCATATAAGCCAAGTCTTAACTTTTTAAAACACATTAACATCCTTTTACTGCAATTATTGTTCAATGTCCAAACTCTTTCCACTATTTGCCATATCTGGTTGAGCCTATCTGTTTATTTTGTCTGCAGACAACATGTCTTGCTACTGTCATAAAGTTAGTATAAAATCTATTGTTTTGCAGTTATTATCTGACAACACTAATTAGGGACAGATATGTAGCATTGTAAAGTCATCAGTTCTAAGAATTAGAAATTGCTAAATTTCCAGAACTAAATTACGTGAAAGGGGGACAAAATAAATAAAATAAAATAAGTGCAAAGTTGTTTAATCCCTTCACTATCAGGAATTGCAAAGAAAAACTTGCCCAAAGTACCAGAGAATGTTTAGCATTTTTGTAATCACTCATTTAAAACAGAAATAGAGCTTTTGATTTTTTTTATTTACCTATGAAAACTATATATTTTTAACCCCTTAGTGACTAGAGCACTTTTTCATTTTCTGACCGTTTAGGACCAAGGCTTTTTTTATATTTCTGCGGTGTTTGTGTTTAGCTGTAATTTTCCTCTTACTCATTTACTGTACCCACACATATTATATATCGTTTTTCTCGCCAATAAAATGGACTTTCTAAAGATATCATTATTTTTATCATATCTTATAATTTAGTGTAAAAAAATGTTAAATATGATGAAAAAATGGAAAAAAAACACACTTTTTCAAACTTTGACCCCCCAAATCCATTACACATCTACAACCACCAAAGAAACACCCATGCTAAATAGTTTCTAAATTTTGTCCTGAGTTTAGAAATACCCATTATTTTTTTTGCAAGTTATAGGGCAATAAATACAAGTAACACTTTGCTATTTCCAAACAATTTTATTTCAAAATTAGCGCTAGTTACATTGTAACACTGATATCTGTCTGGAATCCCTGAATATCCCTTGACATGTGCATATTTTTTTTTTTTTAGTAGACAACCCAAAGTATTGATCTAGGCCCCTTATGGTATATTTAATGCCACCATTTCACCGCCAAATGCTATCAAGTAAAAAACATGTTCACTTTTTCACAAACTTTAGGTTTCTCACTGAAATTATTTACAAACAGCTTGTGCAATTATGGCACAAATGGTTGTAAATGCTTCTCTGGGATCCCCTTTGTTCAGAAATAGCATACATTTATGACTTTGGCATTACTTTTTGGTAATTAGAAGGCTGCTAAACGCCACAGCGCACCACACTTTTATTATGCCCAGCAGTGAAGGGGTTAATTAGGGAGCTTAATTTTAGCTGTAGTGTAGTAGACAACCCAAAGTATTGATCTAGTCCCATTTTGATATATTTTATGCCACCATTTTACCGCCAAATTCGATCAAATAAAAAAAAATTGTTCACTTTTTCACTAACTTTGGGTTTCTTACTGAACAGCTTGTGCAATTATGGGACACCACACTTGTATTATACCCAGCAGTGATGGGGTTAATTAGGTAGCTTGTAGGGAGCTTGCAGGGTTAATTTTAGCTTTAGTGTAGATCAGCCTCTCACCTGACACATCCCACCCCCTGATCCGTCCCAAACACCTCTCTTCCCTCCCCCACCCCACAATTGCCCCCCCCCCCCCATCTTAAGTACTGGCAGAAAGTCTGCCAGTACTAAAATAAAAGGCTTTTTAAATATATTTTTTAATATATATATATATATATATATATATATATATATTCTGCTGTATAGGATATCCCCTTAGCCCCCAACCCTCTTGACCCCCCCCAATTGAGCTCTCTAACCCTCCCCCCACTAACTATTTGCCACCATTTTGGGTACTGGCAGCTGTCTGCCAGTACCCACTTTGCAATCAAATGCAGCTTTTTTTTTAACATAAACCCCTGCCCTCCTCCCAGATTCCTTTTAAAAAGTTACAGTCTGCCAGTAGGCAGTTTAAGGCTTTTTTTTTTTTTATTATTGTAATTTTTTTTTCTTCTGCAGCATATGGCCCCTCCCACTCCCTCCCCCTCTGCCTCTGTGCCACCCACCCACACCTCCCACTGTCACATCAGGTGAACCAATGACAAGAGGCTTATGCGTATAGCCAACAATCACGGGCTAGCTCCCATGTGCATTTCTTCTCCTGAGCCTATCTAGGTGTGCTTTTTTAACAAAGGTTACCATGAAAACAAAGTACATTTGATAATAGGTGTAAGTTAAATTCTGACAGCTTTAAATAAATAAATAAACGTTAAAACATGAACTTTAAATGCTGCTGTGTCATATAAATAAAACAAACAAACAAATTATGTACAGTATTCTTTTAATGAACAATAAATTATATTGCATAAGACACAGTGGTAGAGTTTCACCGCACAGTTTAATATAAACATTCTCCTTGTGTCCACAGATTGGAAACACAGTGCTAATTGTGTTTGTCAGTTACTTTGGCTGCCGGGTGCATCGGCCGCGCTTTATTGGCTTTGGTGCGCTAATTGTCAGCACCGCTGGAATTTTCATGTGTCTGCCTCACTTTATCATGGGGCCCTATGAGTATGACAAATCCTTTGCAAGTAAGTTCTATGTTTAATCTGTTGCACAAAACCTAAAGAACTTTATGGGGTAGATGTTTTATTCAGGAGATGCAAATAAACAAGGCACAAGTCTGGGGAGGTAAGTTTTAAAGGGACAGTCTACACAAGACCTTTTATTGTTTAAAAGATACCCATTCCCAACTTTTGCATAACCAACACAGCTTTATTAATACACTTTTTTACCTCTGTGATTACCTTGTATCTAAGCCTCTGCAAACTGCTCCCTTATTTCAGTTATTTTGACAGACTTGTATTTTAGCCAATCAGTGCTGATTCCTAGGTAACTTCACGGGCATGAGCACAATGTTATATATATGACACACATGAACTAACACCCTCTAGTTGTGAAAAAATGTCAAAATGTATTTAGATAAGAGATGGCCTTCAAGGGATAAGCAATTAGCATGTGAGCCTACCTAGGTTTAGCTTTCAACTAAGAATACCAAAAGAACAAAGCAATTTGATGATAAAAGTCAATTATAAAGTTGTTTAAAATAACATGCCCTATCAGAATCATGAAAGTTTATTTTTGACTAGACTGTCCCTAGTTGCATTGGCTTGAGGATATAATATTACTAAAGGGACAGTATATAGAGGCATGTGTATACACAGGCATGTGAGACACGGCATGAGAACTAGTGAATTAAAGGGGGAAGGTCGTGCAGCGATCGGCAGCAAATATAAATATATATGTATATGCTTATATGCATATATATTAATGTGTTTACAGAGAACACACTGTTCCCCATAGACAGCAATGTAAAGGCACTTTATCCCACACCCGCTCCATTTAGCCCCTAAAAACTGCTTAGTGCAGTTTTTGTTTTTAAATTTAAAATGCTAATATTTTTTATTTATTCAAAACTACAGCACACATTTTTTTGATGGGCAATTAGGGGTTATTTTAAAAATTTCAGGGCGAGCTTGCGGTAGCAATAATCTGCCACTTGTGCTATATTGTGCTTTTCTACTCTTTTATAGAATCTGCCACTTGTAATTGCTGGTTATTTATTGTGCCCGTAAATGGGTGAATTTGCCCGTTTGCGGGCATGTGATAAGTTAGTGCTCAATTTGTAAGCCGGCCTTTATCAAATAAACATATAGAAAGGGAATTGATAGATTTGCTATTGTACACAGAGACTGAGAAGTGCATAAATAAATCTCTGTCACTACTCTTACAGTAGAGCATTACTGAAGGTCAGTAAATAGCTGTGCTTTCTTTTTGCCTATTTAAAGGGACATGAAACCCAAAATGTATGTTTCATGATTCAGATAAAACATACAATTTACTTCTACTATCCAATTTACTTTATTCTCTTGGTATTCTTTGTCGAAGGAGCAACAATGCACTGGTGGGAGTTAAACACATCAGGTGAGCCAATATAAGCACAGCCAATCAGCAGCTGAGCTAGCTACCAGCAGGGCATTGCTTGCTCCAGATCCTACCTAAGTATGCTTATTAACAAAGGATACCAAGTGAATAAAACAAGTTAGATAATAGCAGTAAATTGGAAAGTTATTACATTGCCTGCTTTATCTGAATCATGAAAGAAACAGTTACGGCTAGATTACGAGTTTTGCATTAGGAGCTATGCGGTGCTAACGAGCAGTTTTTTGTCACTGTTAGAATAGTTATTAAATATTTATTAACTATTTAATAAGTACCTAGCTAAAATAAATACAAATTTACCTGTAAAATAAAATCGAACCTAAGTTACAATAAAACCTAACACTACACTATAATTAAATCAATTCCCTAAATTAAATACAATTAAATAAATTAAATTAAATTAGCTAAATCACAAAAACAAAACACTAAATTACAGAAAATAAAAAACAAATTATAGATCTTTAAACTAATTACACCTAATCTAATAGCCCTATCAAAATAAAAAAGCCCCCCCCAAAAAAAAAAAAAAAAACTAGCCTAAACTAAACTACCAATAGCCCTTAAAAAGACCTTTTGCGGGGCATTGCCCCAAAGAAATCAGCTTTTTTACCTGTAAAAAAAAATACAAACACCTCCCCAACAGTAAAACCCACCACCCACACAACCAACCCCCCAAATAAAATACTAACTAATAAAACCTAAGCTCCCCATTGCCCTTAAAAGGGCATTTAGCTCTATTGCGGCCCAAAGTCCCTAATCTAAAAAATAAATCCACCCAATACACGCTTAAAAAATCCTAACACTAACCCTCGAAGATTCACTTACTGGGAGAAGTCTTCATCCAAGCAGCAAGATCATCAACGAAGCCGGCAGAAGTGGTCCTCCACACAGGCAGAAGTCTTCATCCAGATGGCATCTTCTATCTTCATCCTTTTGGTGCGGAGCGGGTCCATCTTCAAGACATCCGACGCGGAGCATCCTCTTCAAACGACGTCTTCTTCATAATGAATATCACTTTAAGTGACGTCATCCACGATGGCATCCCTTAGATTCCGATTGGTTGATAAAATTCTATCAGCCAATCGGAATTAAGGTAGAAAAAAATCCTATTGGCTGATGCAATCAGCCAATAGGATTGAGCTGGCATTCTATTGGCTGTTCCAATCAGCCAATAGAATGCCAGCTCAATCCTATTGGCTGATTGCATCAGCCAATAGGATTTTTTTCTACCTTAATTCCAATTGGCTGATAGAATTCTATCAGCCAATTGGAATCTAAGGAACGCCATCTTGGATGACATCACTTAAAGTAATATTCATTACGAAGAAGACATCGTTTGAAGAGGATGCTCCGTGTCGGATGTCTTGAAGATGGACCCGCTCTGCGCCGGAAGGATGAAGATAGAAGATGCCATCTGGATGAAGACTTCTGCCCGTCTGGAGGACCACTTCTGCCTGGAGGACTACTTCTGCCGGCTTCGTTGAGGACATCTTGCCGCTTGGATAAAGACTTCTCCCGGGAAGTGAATCTTCAGGGATTAGTGTTAGGAATTTTTTAAGGGTGTATTGGGTGGGTTTATTTTTTAGATTAGGGACTTTGGGCAGCAATAGAGCTAAATGCTCTTTTAAGGGCAATGCCCATCCAAATGCCCTTTTCAGGGCAATGGGGAGCTTAGGTTTTTTAGTTAGTATTTTATTTGGGGGGTTGGTTGTGTGGGTGGTGGGTTTTACTGTTGGGGGGGTGTTTGTATTTTTTTTACAGGTAAAAGAGCTGATTTCTTTGGGGCAATGCCCCACAAAAGGCCCTTTTAAGGGCTATTGGTAGTTTAGTTTAGTTTAGGCTAGGGTTTTTTGTTTTTGTTTGAGTGGGCTTTTTTTTTGATAGGGCTATTAGATTAGGTTTAATTAGTTTAAAGATCTGTAATTTGTTTTAAATTTTCTGTAATTTAGTGTTTTTTTTATTTAGCTAATTTAATTTAATTTATTTAATTGTATTTAATTTAGGGAATTGATTTAATTATAGTGTAGTGTTAGGTGTTATTGTAACTTAGGTTAGGTTTTATTTTACAGGTAAATTTGTATTTATTTTAGCTAGGTAGTTATTAAATAGTTAATAACTATTTAATAACTATTCTACCTAGTTAAAATAAATACAAACGTGCCTGTAAAATAAAAAGAAATCCTAAGTTAGCTACAATGTAACTATTAGTTATATTGTAGCTAGCTTAGGGTTTATTTTATTGGTAAGTATTTAGTTTTAAATAGGAATAATTTAGTTAATGATAGTAATTTTATTTAGATTTATTTAAATTATATTTAAGTTAGGGGGTGGTAGGGTAAGACTTAGGTTTAGGGGTTAATACATTTAATATAGAAGTGGCGACGTTGGCGGCGAAAGATTAGGGGTTAATAAATATAATGTAGGTGGTGGCGATGTTAGGGGCGACAGATTAGGGGTTAATATTATTTAACTAGTGTTTGTGAGGCGGGAGTGTGGCAGTTTAGGTGTTAATATGTTTATTATAGTGGCGGCGATGTCCGGAGTGGCAGATCAGGGGTTAAAAATTTTATTATAGTGTTTGCGATGCGGTAGGGCCTCGGTTTAGGGGTTAATAGGTAGTTTATGGGTGTTGGTGTACTTTTTAGCTCTTTAGTTATGAGTTTTATGCTACGGCGTTGTAGTGTAAGACTCATAACTACTGACTTTAGAATGTGTTACGAATCTTGGATGTAGATAGTGTACTGCTCACTTTTTGGCCTCCCAGGACAGACTCGTAATATCGGCGCTATGGAAATTACATAGAAAAAAGGGTTTACGAAGTTTATGTTAGCCGTTTTGCGGTAAGGCCAAAAAAGTGTGCGGGGCCCCTAAACTTGCAAGACTCGTAATAGCAGCGGTAGTGAAAAAGCAGCGTTAGGACCTGTTAACGCTGCTTTTTTACCTTACCGCAAAACTCGTAATCTAGCCGTAAGACTTTAATGCCCCTTTAAGGGCAGCCAACCCTATAAATGTGTTTAGTTATTTGTAACAAAACAACTTTACGGTGTATTTTAATTATTCATTTTGTCCCCTTTTTATTTCACCAGCTGCGTGTATTTAAATCACACCTTACCTCTGTAATAAAAAGACTGAAATTTATGCATTTACCTTAAAGGGACACTGAACCCAATTTTTTTCTTTGATTCAGATAGAGAAGCAATTTTAAGCAACTTTCTAATTTACTCCTATTATCAAATTTTCTTTGTTCTCTTGGTATCTTTATTTAAAAAGCAGGAATGTAAGGTTAGGAGCCGGCCCATTTTTGGTTTAGCACCCTGGATAGCGCTTTCTAATTGGTGGATACATTTAGTACCATTAGCACCAATCAGCAAGCTGTACCCAGGTGCTGAGACAAAGATGGACAGGCTTGTAAGCTTACATCCCTGCTTTTTCAAATAAAGATACCAAGAGAACAAAGAACATTTTATAATAGGTTTAAATAGAAAGTTGCTTAAAATTGCATGTTCTATCTGAATATTCAAAGAAAAAAAATGGGTTCAGTGTCCCTTTAGAGGGATAGAAAAGTCAAAATAATAACTTGCATGATTCAGATAGAGCACTTTTAAATTCATTTCTATTTTCAAATGTGCTTTGTTCTATTTATATCCCTTGTTGAAAAAGAATACGCACATATCCTACACTAGTGGGAGCTGCTGCTAATTGGTGCATGTACACATTTGTCTCTTGTGATTGGCTAACTAGATGTGTTTTAGCTAGCGGCTAGTGTTCCTTCCGCAAAGGATAACAAGAGAATGAAGCAAATTTGATAATAGAAGTAAACTAGAATGTTGAATAAAATTGTATGTTCTATCCAAATCAGAGAAGAACATTTTGGGGTTTCCTGTCCCTTTAATAAAATCTCATCCTTGATATTTTAAATTGGTATTCAACATCATGTTATTTTTGTGAGAACATTAGGATGTATTACTAATTACAGATGAAAAAATGTTATGCTTATGGAGGTTTGTCTTAGTCAACTATTGTAGTTGATGTTATAAAAACGTTATCTGCTGGTGCTTGATTTAAATCAGGGGTTTTCAAAGTCTTAGGCGGTGCCCTCCCCTCTGGTGAAATTTACAGAACAGCCCCCCATAATAGATGATACTTTATTGATTCTATTTAAAGAAAATTGTAACTTTTAGTTTTAATTGTGGAATTTACATCTGATACAGGGGTCACACACAGCTCTCAACCACAAGAGCACCTCACTTGCGTTTCAGATTGCGCTTTGTTATTCCTGTGTTAAAAGCAAGTTATTGATCAAAACAACAAGCGCAAAGCAGTCTCTGAGTGATTTTGAACTCAGTATCTTTCTTCCACCTACATCCCTTAGCTTATTACACCATGACATGGCCAAGGCTAGACTGGGAATACAAAGCAGCCCTGGAAAATATGAAGACCAGCCCTATTTTCCGTTAAATCATTAGAATGTGCACTTTCCATTTTTCTCAAAGGGGATTACTGGTATACTCCTCCCTCCAATATTTTTTTCAGAATTATATTATATTAATTTGTGTTAAACAAGTGCTAGATTGTAGTTATATAAGCATTACCCCATTAAATTGTAGCTTTCCAGCCTCAGCTGCTGCAGACCACTGGGAAATCTCCTGGTATCCTGGTAGGCCAATCGTGTCCCTATTTTCAGAATTTCACTTAGCCCCACCCACAGAACACCCTGACACACCCACTGGTCAGCCAGACACATCTACAACCCAGCCCACTGAACACCCATGATCCCATTCCTCCCAACACATCCCCATCCTCCAAATTCCTGAATCCCGGATACCCAGCTTTGTTATTGGTTACTGTGTTTTATTTAAACACTCTTGTTTGGAGCCCTCTTAAAAAAGGCCCACAACCAGGGGCCGAAACGCGTTGGATAATATGAGTGCTCCATTTTTGGATCCATTTACTGTCATATGCGCATATTCCTTTTTATATTTGTCAATGATGCTGTTTTTATTATATGATTCTCTTATATTAAATATTGTACTGTTTAATCATATTTTATTTGTTATACTTTAGCCTTTAGGTGCTCTCCATATATATATCATTGATACCCAGCCACACATTTTGGGAGGTATGGATTAGTCATAATAAAGTGTTTGCTGTTTTTAGTTCAGTTTGCACCATAACAATATACAACAAGGTATTGGAGTGTTGACCACTTCTTTCTTCATACATTCCAAAAACGTATAAAAGACCCGGCTGTAAAGTAGTTTATATGAGATTTAAAGGGGCAGTAAACAACTTGTAATTGTAAGATACTTCTGTTCTCTTGTTATAGAACTTTTTTGGCTGTGAAACATCAATCTGCTAGTGTAATCTAATTGCAGTTGCCTGCCAGCGTGTGTGCCAGGCCAACTTGCCCAGTGCCACCACTCATATCTGGTGTAAAAGTAGTGTAAATTTATAAAAAAAAAAACTTTTTTGACTGTGAAACATCCGTCTGCTAGTGTAATCTAATTGCAGTTGCCTGCCTGCCAGCATGTGTGCCAGGCCCACTTGCCCAGTGACACCACTCATATCTGGTGTAACAGTAGTGTAAATTTAAAAAAAAAAAATTTTGGACTGTGAAACATCAGTCTGCTAGTGTAATCTAATTACAGTTGCCTGCTTGCCTGCCAGCGTGTGTGCCAGGCTCACAGCGTATACTGTGTCCACTTGCCCAGTGCCACCACTCATATCTGGTGTAACAGTAGTGTACATTTAAAAAAATAAAAACTTTTTGGACTGTGAAACATCAGTCTGCTTTTTTGTGTCAGGCTCACAGCGTATACTGTGCCCACTTGCCCAGTGCCACCACTCATATCTTGTTTAATAGTAGTGTAAGTGTACATTTAAAACAAAAATGACAGGCAGAGGCAGGCCACCCCGCAGGTGCCATCGTGGTCGTGGTGCTGTGATTCCCTTTGGCCCTAGAATAATGCCCAGTGTTCAGAGGCCATGTACCATGAACTCGAAAAGTTCTGAGGACATAGTTGACTTTTTAACACAGGACATCCAATCTTCTATAGCTTCCTCTCCGAACCTTGACGCACCATCCACCTCCAGCTTATCTTCGGGCAGCACCTCTCAAGTTACCACTCGCCCGCCTGCCGCCACCACCAACACTAGCACCACAGCCGCTTCACTTGGTCTGTCAGAGGAGTTATTTACACATCAGTTGGAAGAAATGAGTGATGCGCAACCATTATTGTCAGAGGATGTAGATAACTGGGATATGTCTCAGTCAGACAGCATTACACACATGGACGTATGGTGTGATGATGATGATGTTGTACCCGCTGCGGGAGTTTGGTCTGTCACTGTGAAGCGGGCGTAACCCTTACACTACCTGATCGATACAACATCATACCTTATGTTTTAAAGCACGTTATTCCAAACAATTTAGGAATGTTAGGTGATTTATGCCCTTTATGGCTTAAAACCATACTCAACTATGTAATTTTCCATGGGAGTTTTGCCATGGATCCCCCTCCGGCACGCTACAGTCCAGGTGTTAGTCCCCTTGAAACAACTTTCCCATCACTATTTTGCCCAGAAAGAGTCCCTGTGGGTTTTAAAATTTGCCTGCCCATTGAAGTCAATGGGGGTTCACCCGGTTCGCCGGTTCGCAAACTTTTGCGGGAGTTCACGTGCTCAGTTCGCAAACCCAAATTTTTAGTTTCGCAACATCACTACTTATATGCAGGTGTGTCTTAAATGTAAAAACATGTAAAGGTTATTTTGACACATGATTCATTACTAACATACTAAATAGAAAATATATCATAATATTGGGATCATTTTGTGTAGTATTTAATTTTCTTCTTTACTATTTCAGGTTTTTCCAACAATATTACAGATATCTGTCAGCCCAAAAGACCAACCATAAGTCTCAGCGATGAACAGTGTATGACAAACATCAACAAACAAGATAGCAACGTCCTTTCCCTACTGTTCATGGGGCAGATTCTGCTTGGAATAGGTGGCGTGCCCATTCAGCCGTTTGGAATCTCTTATATTGATGATTTTGCCAGCAAACGTAACTCTCCACTCTATATAGGTGAGTCTAATATGGTGATCACATTGTTGTTCCTCTGCCTATAATGAAAACAAATGTCAGCAATGAAGTCTTCCTCATGTAAAACTGCATGCATTACATGACATTAATTTGTAATTCTTACACATAGGGGCCGAATTACCATTATGCGAATGGACATGATCCAATATTGTGGATCATGTCCGCTGCACATGGATAAATGCTGACAGCATACGCTTGTGACATTTATCATTGCACCAGCAGTTCTGGCAGGGGGTGTCAATCAACCCGATCATATTCAATCGGGTTGATTTCTGGCAATGTCTGTCAGCGGCCTCAGAGACGGCGGACAGGTTATGGAGCAGCGGTCCTTAGACCGCTGCTTCATAACTTATGTTTCCGGTGAGCCTGAAGGCTCGCCAGGAACACAGGGCATCGAGCTCCGTACGGATCTTGATAAATATGCCCCATAGTATGAGAGTACATTATTAAGGGCCTATCTTACACTTATTTTAAACTTGGTTTAGATACAGCATACAATGGAAAAGAAAAATTTACTTTTTTAAAATCTAATTTACATTATCCTCTTTGTACCCTGTGTTGAAACTAAGCACCTTTTCATGAGAGCATACTGAGGTAGTCTCAGGCGCGTGCACGTATCTTGAACACTATATGTAAAAGATTGTTACAACCAATGAGTAATTATTGTTATGTTATCGTCTGCTGATGAGCAGTTTTTGATGTTGACGTGATCACAATCAGTCATGTTCATTGTTTACAAGCACGGTTTAGATATTTGGGTTAGTTTTATGGTTAGGAATAGGATTAAAGATTGGGTTTAGTGTAAAGGATAGAAAAGAATTAGTGATTGGGATTAGTATTAGAGTTATGACTATAATTAGCATCTGGGGTTTGCGTTAGGGTTGGGACTAGGATTAGTGATAGGGGTTTGTGTTAGAGTTAGGACTAGGATAAAGGATAGGTGTTTGGATTAGGGAAACGTGGTTTGTGTTAGGGCTAGGATTAGGGATAGGGGTTTGTGTTAGGACTAGGATTAGGGATAGGGGTTTGTGTTAGAGTTAGGACTAGGATAAAGGATAGGTGTTTGGATTAGGGAAACGTGGTTTGTGTTAGGGCTAGGATTAGGGATAGGGGTTTGTGTTAGGACTAGGATTAGGGATAGGGGTTTGTGTTAGGGTTAGGTCTAGGATTAGAGATAGGGGTTTGTGTTAGGGTTAGGACTATGATTAGGGATAGGGGTTTGTGTTAGGGTTAGGACTAGGATTAGGGGTTTGTGTTAGGACTAGGATTAGGGATAGGGGTTTGTGTTAGGGTTAGAACTAGGATTAGGGGTTTGTGTTAGGACTAGGATTAGGGATAGGGGTTTGTGTTAGGGTTAGGACTAGGATTAGGGATAGGGGTTTGTGTTAGGGTTAGGACTAGGTTTGTGTTAGGACTAGGATTAGGGATAGGGATTTGTGTTAGGGTTAGGACTAGGATTAGGGATAGGGGTTTGTGTTAGGACTAGGATTAGGGATAGGGGTTTGTGTTAGGGTTAGGACTAGGATTAGAGATAGGGGTTTGTGTTAGGGTTAGGGCTAGGATTAGGGATAGGGGTTTGTGTTAGGGTTAGGACTAGGATTAGGGATAGGGGTTTGTGTTAAGACTAGGATTAGGGATGGGGGTTTGTGTTAGAGTTAGGACTATGATTAGGGATATGGGTTTGTGTTAGGACTAGGACTAGGATTAGGGATAGGGGTTTGTGTTAGGGTTAGGACTAGGATTAGGGATAGGGGTTTGTGTTAGGGTTAGGACTAGGATTAGGGATAGGGGGTTGTGTTAGGGTTAGGACTAGGTTTAGGGATAGGGTTTGTGTAAGGGTTAGGAGTAGTATTAGGTTTTAGTTTTTTATGGTTTGGAATAGGATTAAAGATTGGGTTTAGTGTAAAGGATAGAAAATAATTAGTGATTAGGATTAGTTTTAGAGTTATGATTATAATTAGCATCTAGGGTTTGTGTTAGGGTTGGGACTAGGATTAGTGATAGGGGTTTGGATTAGGGATAGGGGTTTGTGTTAGGGTTGGGACTAGGATTAGGGATAGGGGTTTGTGTTAGGGTTAGGACAAGGATAAGGGATAGGGGTTTGGATTAGGGATAGGGGTTTGTGTTAGGGTTAGGACTAGGATTACGGATATGAGTTTGTGTTAGGACTAGGGTTAGGGATAGGGGTTTGTGTTAGGACTAGGGATAGTGTTAGGGTTAGGACTAGGATTAGAGATTGGGGTTTGTGTTAGGGTTAGGACTAGGATTAGAGATAGGGGTTTGTGTTAGGGTTAGGACTAGGATTCAGGATATGGGTTTGTGTTAGGGTTAGGACTAGGATTAGGGATAGGGGGTTGTGTTAGGGTTAGGACTAGTTTTAGGGATAGGGGTTTGTGTAAGGGTTAGGAGTAGTATTAGGGATTATGCCCCCCCCCCAAATTTTCCTCCCCATCTAGAGTACAAACTTCAGAAAAAATAAGATAATTTAATTTCCTTTTTTTAAAATGCCCTTAAATGTAGCCTAGTTTATTATTAATGTGGTTCTGCAATTCTGGACTCTAATTTCCAGCATGCATTGTACAGTGGTGGGGAGTGAGCTTCCTGGAAGGCAGAAAGTTTTGCATGAGGTCATTCCCCATCCTCAATGCGGTGTGTGTTTGTTTAATGCAACTAATCAAATAAGCAAAACACTAAGGGCCAGATTACAAGTGGAGAGTTAAAAGTTATGCGAAAGCGAAAAGGGGTGCATTGTAGCTGTTTGCGCGTGTTGGGTTTATCACTAGTAAAGTAAAGCGAATGCGTGAGCGGAAACGTGATTTGTGCTAGAATGATTACGGTGTCCTCAGAGCTTTGCTATTTTTTTTGTGAAACATGAAAGTGTCACAAACACATCAAAAATACATTATAAATTACACTTACAATGATAATAAATAATTAAATAAAATAAAAAAAAATGCACAAATATATATGGGCCTTAAAGGTGTGATGTCTCAGGTGTTAAAATAAAATGGACTGCGAAGGGCTTTAACTGATAAATACATGCACATACATGTCTAATTATGTATGTATATCTATCTATCTATATATATATATATATATATATATATATATATATATATATATATATATATATATAACAGCAGCTAGGGTGCACTCTTACATAAATCAGTCCAACTACCAGGGTTGCTGCTGCCTTACTCTGAGACTGCAGCTTCTTCTAGCCTGCTCTCCTTCCTGCTTGTCTCTCCCATGCCACAGCCACTGCCCTCCTCCCCGCCTACCAGCACAGCACAGATAACTCCCTTTGTTAACTTTCTTTCTACAGCCACTGCCCTGCCCCCCGCCTCCCAGCCCTCCCACCTCCCAGCACCTACACCTATTTAATGGAGGTTGCTGCGCGTCCGCGCATTGGGTGGGTGCGGCGCTGGCACACCAAAGGCGCGCCAAAGGCAAGCCCGTTTGCACCCGTCCGTGCCTGGATCGCATCCAGCGCCACTAACCCTGGCTCCCACAACCACCGCCACTACGACGCCAGCACCCTCTTCCATCTCAACACCGGTAGATAATCTGCCTGCCACCACGCATCCCCGATGAACACCATAGAACCCTTTACCTGCCGCAACTGCACCTTCTCCTCCCTCCGAACCACTGACCTGCCAATCACCTCACGTGCCTTCTCCTCCGAACCACTAACCTGCCAGTCACCTCACGCAAAAACAACCGCAACCACCTCAACTGCATCCTCCTCAACACCCGCTCCATCTGCAAGCACGCTGTCGAAATCTGGAACCTTCTCAACTCCACCTCCCCAGATGTTGCCTTCCTTACTGAAACCTGGCTGAACCCCACATCAATGCCTGACTTTGCCATTGCCCCCCCCCCCCCCCGACGGATACAAGATCTCCCACAAGGACCGCAGCAACCGACCGGGAGGAGGCATCGCCATCGTCCACAAACACTCCCTCCACGTCACAAGCAGCTCCGACTACCACTCACCAGGCTTGGAACACCTACACTTCAAGATCAGGTCAGTTCCAACACTACCCTCCATGGCACCCTCATCTACAGACCTCCCGGACCTCGCCCTGCCTTCTGTGACTCCATCACCGACCTCATAGCACCCCACGCCCTCCCCTCAACAGACTACGTCCTCCTCGGTGACCTCAACTTCCACCTAGACAGCCCCAATGACCACAACACTGCCAACCTCTTAGAAAACCTTGGAACCATCGGACTAAAGCAACTCATCAACTCCCCAACCCACTTAGCCAGACACACACTCGACCCTATCTTCTCTGCAGGCAACCACATCTCAGTCAACCACATCACCGAACTCCATTGGACCGATCACCATTGCATACATTTTTCATTCAAAAAATTAACCACACACCTCCGGCAGCACCACCCACCCTGCAGAAACTGGAACAACATCACCGAAGACCAACTGCACTCCACCCTGAACAAGTGCCCCCCAGCTACCTCCACAGATGCTAACTACCTCCACCACTGGCTCACAGACTGTGCCAACACCCTCGCCCCTCTCAAGAAAGCGTCCAACCGCCAACCCACCAACAAGGCTAGTTGGTTCACCCCTGCCCTCCAGGACTCCAAACACCACTGCAGGCAATTGGAAAGGACCTGGAGATCCAGCAAGACCCCCTCAAATAAAACAGCCTACAAAAAAGCCATCACTACCCACCACCACCTCATCAAAACCACCAAGAAGACAGCCATCCAAGATAGAATCAATGCCAACATCCACAACAGCAAGGAGCTATTCTCAGTCATCAAGGAATTCTCCAATCCCAACAGCGACACCAACAACATCCCGCCCTCCCAGGACCTCTGCGATAACCTCGCAATGTACTTCCACCACAAGATCGTCGACATCTATGACAGCTTTGCACCCCAGAACTCACCCACTACTGCCTACCCACTAACTCCCACCGATACCTCACCCAAATACACCACCGCCTACCCCCCACTGATCATCTGGAGCCCCCTCACCACAGAGGACACCATCAGAATCATGAGATCGATCCACTCCGGAGCACCCTCGGACCCATGCCTGCATCACATTTTCAACAAAGCAGGTGACACCATCGTCCCCAAGCTCTTCAGCACCATCAACTGCTCCATAGAAACCGGCACCTTCCCGGATGATTGGAAGCACGCAGAATTAAAACCCCTACTGAAAAAAACCACGGCTGACCCCAATGATCCGAAGAACTACCACCCAATCTCTTTGCTCCCCTTTGCGGCCAAATTCATCAAAGTCCATCAACGCACAACTCGTTGACTACATCAAAGCCAACCACACCCTGGACCCCTCCCAATCTGGTTTCAGGAGCAACCACAGTACCGAGATCACCCTCCTCGCCACCACAGACGACATCATCGCCCTACTTGACCGAGGAGAGACTACCGCCCTCATTATCCTAGACCTCTCAGCAGCATTCGACACTGTCTCCCACCTCACCCTCCGCAACCGACCGACTACACAATGCAGGCATATGCGTCAAAGCCCTGGAATGGATCACCTCCTTCCTCACTGGCAGAACCCAGAAAGTTAGACTCCCTCTCTTCACCTCCAAGCCCACAGAAATCAGCTGCGGTGTACCCCAAGGCTCTTCGCTGAGCCCCACCCTATTCAACATCTACATGGCCCCTCTCGCCGCCATCGCCCGACGAGACAACCTCAACATCGTCTCCTACGCCGACGACACCTAGCTGATCATCTCACTCACCAGTGACCCCACCACCGCCAAGAGAAATGTCCATGAAGGGCTGACAGCAGTCGCCACCTGGATGAGCTACAACTGCCTAAAGCTGAATGCATTTTTTTTGAAGTCCTCCTCCTCGGTGCCACCACATCCACTTGGAATAACTCCTGGTGGCCCACAGCGCTCGGACACCCTCCAACCCCCACCGACCATGCACAAAATGTAGGCGTCATCCTGGACTCATCGCTCTCCATGGACCGGCAAATCAACGCCGTCTTTTCTGCATGCTTCCACACACTTCACCTGCTGCAAAAGATCTTCAAATGGATCCCAACCGAGACCAGGAAGACTGTAACTATGTGGACTATGGTAAAGCACTTTTCGCCAGCACCACCATCAAGCTCCAAAAGAGACTACAGCGCATCCAGAACTCCTCGGCCAGACTAATCCTTGACATCCCTCGTCAATGCCACATTACCAAATACCTGTGGGACCTGCACTGGCTCCCCATCAACAAAAGAATAACCTTCAAGCTTCTCACTCACGCATTCAAGGCCCTCCACAACATCGGTCCCGAATACTTGAACCACCGCGTTACCTTCTACACCCCTGCCAGACAACTTCGATCGGCCGACCAAGCCCTTACTGTCATCCCCCTCATCAGGAAAACCACAGCGGGAGGCAGATCGGTGATACCCGGCGTGGTGAAGATAAGGTAGGGAGATCTTCAGGGGCTTAGTGTTAGGTTTTTTAAGGGGGGTTTGGGTTAGATTAGGGGTATGTGGGTGGTGGGTTGTAATGTTGGAGGGGGGTATTGTATGTTTATTTAAATGCAAAAGAGCTGTTTTCTTTGGGGCATGCCCCGCAAAAGGGGGCTTAGAGTAGGTGTAATTAGTTTAAAATTCTTGTAATCTTTTTTTATTTTTTGTAATTTAGTGTTTGTTTTTTTTTGTAATTTAGTTTAGTTGATTTAATTGTAGATAATTGTAGGTAGTTTATTTAATAAATGTATTGATAGTGTAGTGTTAGGTTTTATTGTAACTTAGGTTAGGATTTATTTTACAGGTAATTTTGTACTTATTTTAACTAGGTAGCTATTAAATAGTTATTAACTATTTAATAGCTAATGTAACTGGTTAAAATAAATACAAAGTTGCCTGTAAAATAAATATAAATGCTAAAATAGCTACAATATAATTATTATTTATATTGTAGCTATATTAGGGTTATTTTACAGGTAAGTATTTAGCTTTAAATAGGATTAATTTATTTAATAAGATTTATTTTATTTCGTTAGATTTAAATTATATTTAACTTAGGGAGGTGTTAGTTTTAGGGTTAGACTTAGCTTTAGGGGTTAATACATTTATTATAGTAGCGGTGAGGTCCGGTCGGCAGATTAGGGGTTAATACTTGATGTTAGGTGTCAGCGATGTTAGGGAGGGCAGGTTAGGGGTTAATACTATTTATTATAGGGTTTTTGAGGCGGAGTGAGGCGGTTTAGGGGTTAATACATTTATTATAGTGGCGGCGAGGTCCGGTCGGGAGATTAGGGGTTAATAAGTGTAGGTAGGTAACGGCGACGTTGGGGGGGGGGCAGATTAGGGGTTAATACATATAATATAGGGGTCAGCGATGTTAGGGGCAGCAGATTAAGGGTACATAGGGATAATGTAGGTTGCGGCGGTGTACGGAGCGGCAGATTAGGGGTTAAAAATAATATGCAGGGGTCAGCGATAGCTGGGGCGGCAGATAAGGGGTTAATAAGTGTAAGGTTAGGGTGTTTAGACTCAGGGTTCATGTTAGGGTGTTAGGTGCAGACTTAGGAAGTGTTTCCCCATAGGAAACAATGGGGCTGCGTTAGGAGCTGAACACTGCTTTTTTGCAGGTGTTAGGTTTTTTTTCAGCTCAAACTGCCCCCTTGTTTCCTATGGGGGAATCGTGCACGAGCACATTTTTGAAGCTGGCCGCATCCGTAAGCAACGCTGGTATTGAGGGTTGAAGTGGCGGTAAATATGCCTGTACGCTCCCTTTTTGGAGCCTAACGCAGCTCTTCAGAGAACTCTCTATACCAGCGTTGTTTAAAAGGTGCGGGGGGAAAAAGACACGCGTAGCTAACGCACCCCTTCTAACGCAAAACTCTAAATCTAGGTGATGGTTTGTCTCTGTTTTTTGGTGAACTTATATTTTCTACACAGAACATCCGGGTGGTTAACCTCAGGAGGGCGAATTTACTTAAAGTTGATTTTTATATATATTTATATTTATATATATATATATATATATATATATATATAGCCAGCACTCCAGCCAATTAGGTGTAATCAAAACCCAGGTACATTCCTCAAGTGCAAAATATATAAATCTTCTTATAGAAGGGCACTCACAGGATTTAAAAATGAATCAATATTTATTTCCAATTCACTATAAAAATAGATCAAGTGTCAACGTTTCTTTCTCAAGACAATATGTTCTCATAACATGTAAACTTTGTCTCCATCAATATGTTGGTATTACATCATGCCCCCCCCCCCCCCCACCATGCCTTAAGAACTCTGTTGTGCATCGGAACCGAGCCGCAACACAAACCCAATACTCCCCAGTGAGTGACGTCTTTAGGGGGCGACCTGGCTGCCGGTGTAACTTCACTCACAAATTAATCATGCCTTCAGCTCCAGCAACCCACGTTATCTGCTTCAACAAAAAAAAGACCCTGATAAAGGGGTGAATGCCCCAAAAACGTCACGTAATAAATAAGGAAGTTTTTTCCACTTATAAATCCAGCAAGTGCAGATTATTTGCCTTTGATGTGTGTGTATATATATAGCAGTTCTATGTGTATTTACAGACAAACACATAAATTCATATGTACACACATATAGGGGCTGAATTATCAAGCTCGGAATGGAGCTTGATGCCCCTGTTTCCACGCGACCCTTCAGGCTTGCCGGAAACAGCAGTTATGAAGCAACGGTCTTAAGGTTAGCGCGAGAGCAAAAACTTTTAACTTTCAACTTGTAAATCAAGTTCTACCCACGCGCACAAAAAGATTACTTCTAGCAGAGTAAGCACTCAAGTTGGAGCATTAAAAAGTGCTCCACTTGTAATCTGGCTCTAAATAAATTAATAAATACAGATATATGATCCTTCTATTGTTCTATTTTCATTTATAAGGAGTATAGCTAAAGACATTGATGTTCTTAAAAATAACGTAAACATGTATATTAAAGTTTAGCAAATAGTGACTCTAAAATGTATATAAACTAGTAAGCATTTTAAGCATTATATAAATATGAATAGTTAGTGTTAGGGCTAGGACTAATGATTGAGTCTAAATATAGTTTAGGGCTACAAATTATTTAGCCATTTTAATTCCAGAGAGGGCTTTGACACATTCCATATAGGAATGTGTCATCTGAAGTTGTTACAACACAATTCTTAGGTTTTAGGATGATAAAGAGATTAAATAGGAATTTCAGTAAATTTGTGAAACTGACTAATATAGAGTTTATTTTTTAACATCCAAACTATTTATTTACAGCACAAATAAGACTTTCTCATACATTTGGCTGGAGCTGAGTTTTTCTCACAAACATATCATCTCAGCCACTAAAAATGGTTCCGGCTGCTTTCCTTAAATAGAGTCAATCTGACAAGGTGTTTTGCTGCTAAGCGAAGCGAAGAGCTATCTCGCTTTTCTATTTTCTGTTAGTCATAACAGTTCTGTTTCCATCTGAGCTGGGGCAGCAAATGCTGACATTTCTGCTGTGCACTTGACCTTCAAATTATGTTGTATTATGCCACGATAACTGGGAGAATCTGATGAGGTTTTTTTTACTAGGTATAGGATTGGAGTTAGTGTTAGGTCTTAAAGGGACACTGAACCCACATTTTTTCTTTTGTGATTCAGATACAGCATGACATTTTAAGCAACTTTCTAATTTACTCCTATTATCAAATTTTCTTGGTTCTCTTGGTATCTTTATTTAAAATGCAAGAATGTAAATTTAGATGCCGGACCATTTTTGGTAAACAACCTGGGTTGTTCTTGCTGATTGGTGGATAAATTCATCCACCAATAAAAAAGTGCTGTCGAGAGTGCTGAACCAAAAAAAAGATTAGATTCCTACTTTTTCAAATAAAGATATCAAGAGAATGAAGAAAAATTGATAATAGGAGTAAATTAGAAAGTTGCTTAAAATTGCTGCTCTATCTGAATCAGGAAAGAAAAAATTTGTGTTCAGTGTCCCTTTAAACTACGATTAGTGTTTGTGGTTAATGTACGGGTTAAAACTAGAATTAGAATTTGGATTAGGATTAGAACTAGGGTTAGGGACTAGGATTAGTTTTGGGATTATCATTATCATAAGGACTAGGATTAGGAATTAGGGTTAGTATTAGGGTTAGAACGAGGATTAGGGATTGAGATTAGTGTTAGTTATAGGACTAGGATTAGGAATTGGTGCTAGTTGTAGAATTAGGTATTTGGTTTAGTGTTAGGGATATAACAAGGAATAGGGTTAGTATCAGGGTAAGGCTAGGATTATGGATTGGGGTTAGGGTTATTATTAGGATTATGGATAGGGGTTAGGGTTATGATAAGGATTATGGATAGGGGTTAGGGTTGTGATTAGGATTATGGATAGGGGTTAGGGTTGTGATTAGGATTATGGATAGGGGTTAGGGTTGTGATTAGGATTATTGATAGGGGTTAGCATTGTGATTAGGATTATGGATAGGGGTTAGGGTTATGATTAGGATTATGTATAGGGGTTAGGGTTGTGATTAGGATTATTGATAGGGGTTAGGGTTATGATTAGGATTATAGATTGGTGTTAGGGTTGTGATTAGGATTATGGATATGGTTTAGGGTTGTGATTAGGATTGTAGATTGGGGTTAGGGTTGTGATTAGGATTATGGATAGGGGTTAGGGTTGTGATTAGGATTTTAGATTGGAGTTAGGGTTATGATTAGAATTATAGATTGGGGTTAGGGTTGTGATTAGGATTATGGATAGGGGTTAGGGTTGTAATTAGGATTATGGATAGGGGTTAGGGTTATGATTAGGATTATAGATATGGGTTAGGGTTGTGATTAGGAGTATGGCTTGGGGTTAGTGTTAGGGATATAACACGGGTTAGGGTTAGTATAAGGGTAAAACTAGGATTATTGATAGGGGTTAGGGTTATTATTAGGAAATATAGATTGGGGTTAGGGTTGTGATTAGGATTATGAATAGTGATTAGGATTGTGATTAGGATTATAGATTGGGGTTAGGGTTGTGATTAGGATTATGGATAGGGGTTAGGGTTGTGATTAGGATTATAGATTGGGGTTAGGGTTGTGATTAGGATTATGGATAGGGGTTAGGGTTGTGATTCGGATTATAGATTGGGGTTAGGGTTGCAATTAGTAGTATGGATTGGGGTTAGGGTTGTGATTAGGATTATGGATTGGGGTTAGGGTTGCAATTAGGAGTATGGATTGGGGTTAGGGTTGTGATTAGGAGTATGGATTGTGGTTAGGGTTGTGATTAGGAGTATGGATTGGGGTTAGGGTTGTGATTAGGAGTATGGATTGGGGTTAGGGTTGTGATTAGGAGTATTGATTGGGGTTAGGGTTGTGATTAGGAGTATGGATTGGAGTTAGTGTTAGGGATATAACAAGGGTTTGGGTTAGTATAAGGGTAAAACTAGGATTATGGATAGGGGTTAGAGTTATGATTAGGATTATAGATTTGGGTTAGTGGTAGGGATATAACAAAGATTAGAGTTAGTATAAGGGGTAAAACTAATATTATGGTTTGGGGTTAGAATTAGGACTACAATTAGAGATTGAGGATAGTTTTAGAACTATGATTATAAAATGGTGTTAATGTTAGAACTGGATTATGGATTTGGGTTAGGATAAGGACTAGGGATAGGGGTTGAGGATAGTATTATAAAATAGTGTTAGTGTTAGTACTAGGATTATGGATTGAGGATAGAGTTAGTCCTAGGATTATGGATTGGGTTTAGGGTTATGATTATGATTATGGATTGAGATTAATGTTAAGGTTTTGGTCTAGGTTTGTCAATTGGGTTAAGAGCTAGGGCTAAGATTAGGATAATGGATTGCAGTTAGGATTAGGACTATGATTATGTATTGGGGTTAGGAAAATGACTAGGATTATAGATTGGGATTAGAACTAGGATTTGAGAATAGTTTTAGGACTGGGATTGTCTATTAGCGCTAGGGTTAAGCCTAGGATTAAGGATTTGGTAAAGTGCTAGAGTTAGGTCTAATTTTAGGGATTGGGTTAAGGTGATGTTTATGGCTATAATTAGCCCTGTGACACATCCCTAATAGTATTTATTCATGTACATATTCTTCATTAAAGTCTATGGAAATGTTAGTAGATATTATTCCTGAATATATTCTCAATAAAGTTTTAAAGGTTGTGGGCTGAGGAAGAGATTAAAAAAGAATTTTAGATAAAAAATGAATTGCTTTATTATTATTATTATTTTAAATGAACCAAAATGGCAATATTTTATTTTCAACCCAGTAAATAATTAGATAAAGAGACTATACCTCCCTCACGTTCACCTCACATCCAGCAGCTTACGAGTTGTTCCTGAAACATCTCTGACTCAATAAAGAATATTCTGATACTAAGATAACACACTATACTTATTGCAACTTATTGAATTACAAATCCAAAAGGACTTGATAAACCGCAGACAACACTTTTTTGAATTTAACATTTTTTTGCGCATGAGCAAAACACACTAGTTTTATCTCCGCCATATTGGATGTCATTTGCACCCTCCATATTACATGACATTAGGAAGCAATGTCACTGAAGGCTTCTGTTAAGGGACATTAAACTATTTTTTTTTCATGATTCAGGTAGAGAAAACAATTTTAAAAACCTTTTCAGTTTATTTCTATTATCTAATTTGCTTAATTCTCTTGATATCATTTGTTGAAAATAATATCTAGATAGGCTCAGTATTTGCTGATTGGTGGCTGCACATAGATGCCTTGTGTGTTTGGCTCACCCATGTGCATTTCTATTTCTTCAATAATGGATATCTAAAGAATGAACAAAATTAGATAATAGAAGTAAATTGGAATGTTGTTTAAAATTGTATTCTCTATCTGAATTATGAAAGAAAAAATTGGGTTTTATGTCCCTTTAAAACATAAATAATAAGCACTTGAACACTATTAAAATGAGTCAGATCCATAACCTAAAAAACACACATGCCAACTATACCCATAATGCCCCTCTTCAAATCCCTTAAAAAGACATATACACATATCTCTATGGTTTTGGAGCAGGTTAATATCACAAGTGGTACCTTTTATCATCACTACACACTATTAAAAGGTATAAACTACATAAAAGCTTTTTAACCTGTGTTGTAATCACTAAACACACAAAAGTGTCCTTTTGTTTGTGATATATTGGGCACATTTGTTTTGTGATTATTAGACAAACACAATGACAATACAGATAATATTCAGAAATAGTAATCTGCTGGAAACAAGCACAAGAATAAAAATGGTGATCACCTGTATAATTAGAAAACAGGTTATTTCTAGTAGTGGGGGATGAGGCCTATTACAGAGCCCTTATCTCCCTTCTGATTTAATTAGAGTGGTACTAAGAGGGAATTGCCCTCTTCTTATTTTCAGGTAATCACCATAGAAGTAATGATCACATGCTCCAAGTACATAAATATGCAGCGGTGGGATGGGGCAAATTTGTAGTTACCATTACCCCCCATAAAGTGCAGAGGGGCATAAGACCCCAGTATGGCAAAAACCTAATTTATGCTTACCTGATAAATTTATTTCTCTTGTGGTGTATCCAGTCCACGGATCATCCATTACTTATGGGATATTAACTCCTCCCCAACAGGAAGTGCAAGAGGATTCACCCAGCAGAGCTGCTATATAGCTCCTCCCCTAACTGCCATTACCAGTCATTCGACCGAAAACATGCAGAGAAAGGAAAACCATAGGGTGCAGTGGTGACTGTAGTTTAATGGAAAAATTACCTGCCTTAAAGTGACAGGGCGGGCCGTGGACTGGATACACCACAAGAGAAATAAATTTATCAGGTAAGCATAAATTATGTTTTCTCTTGTTAAGTGTATCCAGTCCACGGATCATCCATTACTTATGGGATACCAATACCAAAGCTAAAGTACACAGATGACGGGAGGGACAGGCAGGCTCTTTATACGGAAGGAACCACTGCCTGAAGAACCTTTCTCCCAAAAACAGCCTCCGAAGAAGCAAAAGTGTCAAATTTGTAAAATTTGGAAAAAGTATGAAGAGAAGACCAAGTTGCAGCCTTGCAAATCTGTTCAACAGAAGCCTCATTCTTAAAGGCCCAAGTGGAAGCCACAGCTCTAGTAGAATGTGCTGTAATTCTTTCAGGAGGCTGCTGTCCAGCAGTCTCATAGGCTAACCGTATTATGCTACGAAGCCAAAAGGAGAGAGAGGTAGCCGAAGCTTTTTGACCTCTCCTCTGACCAGAATAAACGACAAACAGGGAAGACGTTTGTCGAAAATCCTTAGTTGCCTGTAGATAAAATTTCAGGGCACGGACTACATCTAGATTGTGTAGCAGACGTTCCTTTTTCGAAGAAGGATTAGGACACAAAGATGGAACCACAATCTCTTGATTGATATTCCTGTTAGTGACCACCTTAGGTAGGAACCCAGGTTTAGTACGCAGAACTACCTTGTCTGAATGAAAAATCAGATAAGGAGAATCACAATGTAAGGCAGATAACTCAGAGACTCTTCGAGCCGAGGAAATCGCCATTAAAAACAGAACTTTCCAAGATAACAACTTGATATCAATGGAATGAAGGGGTTCAAACGGAACCCCCTGTAAAACATTAAGAACTAAGTTCAAACTCCATGGTGGAGCAACAGTTTTAAACACAGGCTTGATCCTAGCTAAAGCCTGACAAAAAGCTTGAACGTCCGGAACTTCTGACAGACGTTTGTGTAAAAGAATGGACAGAGCTGAAATCTGTCCCTTTAAGGAACTAGCGGATAAACCCTTTTCTAAACCTTCTTGTAGAAAAGACAATATCCTCGGAATCCTAACCTTACTCCATGAGTAACTCTTGGATTCGCACCAATATAAGTATTTGCGCCATATCTTATGGTAAATCTTTCTGGTAACAGGCTTCCTAGCCTGTATTAAGGTATCAATAACTGACTCAGAAAAACCACGTTTTGATAAAATCAAGCGTTCAATTTCCAAGCAGTCAGCTTCAGAGAAATTAGATTTTGATGTTTGAAGGGACCCTGGATCAGAACGTCCTGTTTCAGAGGTAGCGACCAAGGTGGACAGGATGACATGTCCACTAGATCTGCATACCAAGTCCTGCGTGGCCATGCAGGCGCTATTAGAATCACTGATGCTCTCTCCTGTTTGATTCTGGCAATCAATCGAGGAAGCATCGGGAAGGGTGGAAACACATAAGCCATCTGAAGGTCCAAGGTGCTGTCAAAGCATCTATCAGAACCGCTCCCGGATCCCTGGATCTGGACCCGTAACGAGGAAGCTTGGTGTTCTGTCGAGACGCCATGAGATCTATCTCTGGTTTGCCCCAACGTCGAAGTATTTGGGTAAAGACCTCCGGATGAAGTTCCCACTCCCCCGGATGAAAAGTCTGACGACTTAAGAAATCCGCCTCCCAGTTCTCCACTCCCGGGATGTGGATTGCTGACAGGTGGCAAGAGTGAGACTCTGCCCAGCGAATTATCTTTGATACTTCCATCATTGCTAGGGAGCTTCTTGTCCCTCCCTGATGGTTGATATAAGCTACAGTCGTGATGTTGTCCGACTGAAACCTGATGAACCCCCGAGTTGTTAACTGGGGCCAAGCCAGAAGGGCATTGAGAACTGCTCTCAATTCCAGAATGTTTATTGGTAGGAGACTCTCCTCCTGATTCCATTGTCCCTGAGCCTTCAGAGAATTCCAGACAGCGCCCCAACCTAGTAGGCTGGCGTCTGTTGTTACAATTGTCCAGTCCGGCCTGCTGAATGGCATCCCCCTGGACAGATGTGGCCGAGAAAGCCACCATAGAAGAGAATTTCTGGTCTCTTGATCCAGATTCAGAGTAGGGGACAAGTCTGAGTAATCCCCATTCCACTGACTTAGCATGCACAATTGCAGCGGTCTGAGATGTAGGCGTGCAAAGGGTACTATGTCCATTGCTGCTACCATTAAGCCGATCACCTCCATGCATTGAGCTACTGACGGGTGTTGAATGGAATGAAGGACACGGTTACCTCTTAGTTCTGGTAATTTAGCCAAAACTTCAGTCATAACAGTAGCCATATCCTGTAATGTGATTTGTAATGGCCGCCCAGATGTACTCGGCGCCACAATATCACGCACCCCCCGAGCGGGAGATGCAGGTACTGACACGTGAGGCGAGTTAGTCGGCATAACTCTCCCCTCGTTGTTTGGTGAAATGTGTTCAATTTGTACAGATTGACTTTTATTTAAAGTAGCATCAATACAGTTAGTACATAAATTTCTATTGGGCTCCACTTTGGCATTAGCACATATAGCACAGATGTCTTCCTCTGAATCAGACATGTTTAACACACTAGCAAATAAACTAGCAACTTGGAAATACTTTTCAAGTAATTTACTATAATATGAAAACGTACTGTGCCTATAAGAAGCACAGAAAGAGTTATGACAGTTGAAAGTTAATAAACTGAAAGGTTATAGCATCAAATCTTTGTAAAAAACACAATTTTAGCAAAGGCTTGTTCCCATTAGCGAAGGATAACTAACCCTGATAGCAGAAAAAAAAAAGTTACAGAAATAAACGTTTTTTATCACAGTCAACTACAATCTCACAGCTCTGCTGTGAATGATTACCTCCCTCAAAACAAGTTTTGAAGACCCCTGAGTTCTGTAGAGATGAACCGGATCATGCAGGAAATACAATGAGCTTCTGACTGAATTTTTTGACCTCCCCCTCACACACAACAGTGAGAGAGATCAGTAAGCTGTCATAAATTAAATAAAACAACTGCCAAGTGGAAAAAATAATGCCTTCACAGGGCAACAGATGAAACACCAAACAGTCCTTATAGTAGCACAGACCATATGTTTTTTTGCAGCATGTTTCTTTAAAGTCAGCACATAAAACAGGTATGCAGATAAAGTGCAGGCAGTAAAAAGGTATAAAAGGCTATGCGTGTCCCATAGACCTTAGAACCTTAAACAGTTCTTATACACAGGAGTTAGTCGACCTGCTCCTGAATAAAACACTTCAGTGTTAAAAACACAAACCAACGATCGTTTCACCCCCACATCCAGTGTGTTTCACAGGGGTTCATCAGGGCTTGAATGAATCCTTACCGGATTTCCTCTTAAGATAAAGCTCACCTGACATTCCTCAGGTGTGCTTCCCCCACCTGGGGTAATCAATTAATTAAAGGTGTGTTCACATAAGAAAACATATTCCAGTTTAGAGATGCATATAATCAAAATACAAAAACCTTATGTGTAAAGTTGTGAAGATTCTAGTTATACACTAACATCCTAGGGAAGGTAAAAGCCTAATTCCTCAGCTTTCTAACACTTATTGCCACAACAAAAAATGATGACACCTTACGAATATAGCACATGTCTTGTCTGAAAAGGGGAGAGTCCACTGACTATAAAAAACTAGCATACTCCAATTTATCATTAAGTCCTACTGGGTATCTAGTATTAAGTTTATAGATCCATTTTGTTTCTTTCTGCAATAGAACTTTGTCATTATTGCCACCTCTACCATTAGTTATCCCTTTGTCTATGATAGTAAATTTCAAAGATTCTACACTTCCATTATGGAACATGCCAAAGTGTCTTGCCACATTTGTGTCATTTTCATGAAGGATATCGTCCCGATGTTCCTGTACCCGGTCCTTTACTAACCTTTTGGTTTTTCCAACGTAAAAGACCGGGCACGAGCAGCGAAGAAGATAGATTACCCCTTCAGATTTGCAGTTGAAGAAGAATTTAATGTCAAAAACCTTATCACATGAAGTGAAGAACTGTTTGGTGCTATCCATGTGGGCACAGTACACACAGTGCCCACATGGATAGCTACCTTTTATTCCCTTGTCCCTTCTTAGCCAGTCTGCATTAGAGGGGCCTCTCACAAATTGACTCTGAACTAAGTGATCTCTCAAACTTAGTGCTTTACTAGCTGTTAGTAGTGGTTTTTCACCAATCGAATCTCTAACCTTGTCATCCAAGGTAAGTATATGCCAGTTATTAGCTAGTGCTGATCTAATATTGGACCATTGATTATTAAACTTAGTGATAAATCTAATTTGCGTCTCTTTGGGCTTTGATTTATTGTTATACAGCAGGTGGTCTCTAGGAGTCTTTCGTGCCTTCCACAAAGCTTTTTTAAGACATTTATTGGAATATCCTCTTTTGAGAAACCTTTCTTTCATTAGGGCAGCATGTGTATCAAATTTTGTTAGTGATGAACAGTTTCTCCTAAGCCGGAGGAACTGTCCATACGGAATACCCTTAATCAGATGGACAGGATGACCACTATCAGCATGTAAGATGCTATTAGTGGCATTCTTTTTCCTGAAATTTTCTGTCACGATCTTCAAGCCTTCCTTCTTGATAGTAATATCAAGAAAGTTTAGTTCGGTCTTGTTTGTCTCTGATGTGAGGATGATGTTCCTGTCATTATGGTTAAGTTCATGAACAAAATCATGAAATTCTTCTACACTCCCATCCCATAGGACAAGAACATCATCCACATATCTAACCCACATTAACACCTTATTGTTAAAGGTGTCACTGTGTCGTTCAAATATATCTGACTCCCAAGCCCCCAAATGGAGGCAGGCGTAGGTGGGAGCACACACTGCCCCCATAGCTGTTCCCCGTATCTGTTTATAGATCTGTCCGTCAAATGTAAATACATTATTCTGGAGGACAAATCTAAGTAAAGAAATAACAAACTCAGAATGTTCTGAGAACAGGGGACCTTTTGTTTCCAGAAATTTCCTTATTGCCTGGAGTCCAATATCATGAGGAATAGAGGAGTATAGCCCCTCTACATCTAGAGAAGCTAGCAGTGTATTATCATTTTCAGCCTCATTTTTGACTTTTTCAAGTCGTCTAATATTTCTTTGTATCATCATTTCCATCAAATCAAGGGAGGTCGAGGATAATTTATCATTCCAATCAGTGACGTGCAGTGACGTCAGAGGCTGGTGAGGCAGTGGCTAGGATACGCCTTCATTCTTTAGATATCCTTTGTTGAAGAAATAGCAATGCACATGGGTGAGCCAATCACATGAGGTATCTATGTGCAGCCACCAATCAGCAGCTACTGAGCATATTTAGATATGATTTTCAACAAAGGATATCAAAAGAATGAAGACAATTAGATATTAGATGTAAATTGTAAAGATATTTAAAATTGCATGCTCTTTCTAAATCATGAAAGAAAACATATGGCTTTCATGTCCCTTTAAATGGTGTCTTGAAAAACTGGTCAACTTAGTAAACATCTGATTTTAGTCTAAAGGATTGTAACAGAAACACTTGCCAGATAACAAAATGTTTGCTCTGATTAGGAGATCTAGAAATCCATGCCCATTAAAATATGTTTAAAACATACTTTTTACTTTAATGCTGCAAATTATGATTATAGATTCTTTCATTATTCAGTAAATATAAAAATGTCTTGATCCAGTGGCGGCTGGTGAAATTTAAAGATGGTGGGGCGCTTGACCCCACCCCTTTAAATAAAGCCACACCATCAGATGGCACTACCAATTCATTAATTAAATAAATAAAAGGTAGAAAGAAACACATACACAGAGGGTTAGAGAGAGAGAGAAAGAGAGACACAATCACACACAGAGGGTTAGAGAGAAAGAGAGATAGACACAATCACATACAGAGGGTTAGAGAGAGAGAGAAAGAGAGACACAATCACACACAGAGGGTTAGAGAGAGAGAAAGAGAGAGAGACACAATCATACACAGAGGGTTAGAGAGAGAAAGAGAGAGACACAATCATACACAGAGGGTTAGAGAAAGAGAGACACAATCACACACAGAGGGTTAGAGAGAAAGAGAAAGAGAGAGAGAGAGAGAGACACAATCATACACAGGGTTAGAGAGAGAGAGAGAGACCCAATAATACACAGGGTTAGAGAGAGAGAGACACAATCATACACAGGGTTAGAGAGAGAGAGAGAGAGAGAGAGAGAGAGAGAGAGAGAGACACACAATCACACACAGAGGGTTAGAGAGAGAGAGAGAGAGAGAGAGAGAGAGAGACACACACAATCACACACAGAGAGTTAAAGAAAGAGAGAGAGACACAATCATACACAGAGGGTTAGAGAGAGAGAAAGAGAGAGACACATTCACACACAGAGGGTTAGAGAGAAAGAGAGAAAGACACAATCACACACAGAGGGTGAGAGAGAGAGAGAGAGAGAGAGAGAGAGACAGAGACACAATCATACACAGAGGGTTAGAGAGAGAAAGAGAGAGAGAGAGACACACACACAATCACACACAGAGGGTTAGAGAGAGTGAGACAGAGACACAATCACACACAGAGGGTGAGAGAGAGAGACACAATCACACACAGAGGGTTAGAGAGCGAGAAAGAGAGAGAGACACAATAACACACAGAGGGTTAGAGAGAGAGAAAGAGAGAAAGACACAATCACACACAGAGGGTGAGAGAGAGAGAGACAGAGACACAATCATACACAGAGGGTTAGAGAGAGAGAAAGAGAGAGAGACACAGTCACACACAGAGGGTTAGAGAGAGAGAAAGAGAGAGACACACACAATCACACACAGAGGGTTAGAGAAAGAGAGAGAGACACAATCAAACACAGAGGGTTAGAGAGACACATAAGGGATGAGAGAGTCAGAGGGGGAGGAAGAGAGACAGAGAAAGAGACCATGGGGAGAACAACACATAAGGAGAGAGATGGATAGATAGATATAGAGAGAGAGGGAGAGACACACACACACAAGGGGGGGGGGGGGGAGAGACCACTGCATTTTTAAGTAATAAAACAGCAGAGCTACAGAGAGTTCAGAAAGTGAAGGCAAGCTGTTAAGTTAGTGGGTCTAAAGGTTGAGGAAACAAAATACAAAAATGATCCTTCAACTGCTGTTAAAGAGTAAAAAAAACAAAAAACACTAAACCACATTCATTAAATTATAATTTTCACTAACAGAATCCCTTTCAGTGAAATCTAAGGTTGTAGAACTTACTTCAAAGATGTGTCTTACACACTGCTCATTGACTGCATCTCTTCCTGCTCTGCCTCTGTCTGTATTAAGGAAGTGACAGTGGGACATTCCACTGCACTTAGAGGGGAAGAACAGAACTCTCTTTTTCACTTTAGCAAAAGCTGGCAGCTTCACAGCACAGCAACAAAATAAATTAAAGTAGTTTTTTCCCGTTTTTGTTTTATATGATTTAACATCCAGCCCCAACCCTAAGTTCCACTGACTAATGCCTCTCACTAGATTGGGTCAGCCCAAATAGGACTGCCTCAAATAAGCAATTATGGGCCATGCAATGAGCTTAACCACTTTAATCCAGTAGGTGGTGCAGCATGTTGTGTAATGGTGGGCAGACCTGCTTGTGCCTCTCCATTGCACAACATGTAGCTGTGAAAAAAAAATGCTGGGGGAAAAAAATTGCAATTTTTTTATTTTTTTTAAAGCCAATAAAAAAATATATATTTTTGCCCATATGAGAGGTGAAGCACTGCCTCACCTGCCTCTAGTGACTGCACATCACTGATTCCAATCCTCTACAAAGGAAAGATAAGGGCGGAAATTTAGTCCTTCTGGATGAACAGCTTTATGTAAATGAAGCAAAACGCCAATTGAACGACAAGAACCAATATGTAAGGTTGGATCACAACCCCCTGGCACAGATACAGAATTCCCTCTTTAAACTTCTAAATGAAGCAAGATGTAGGGGAACCATAGATCAGAAAGAGTTTAAGTTCTTGGTCTCTGATTTCCCTGTAATGCCTGTTTTCTATATTCTTCCGAAATTACACAAGAACTTGAAGTGTCCCCCAGGAAGGCCTATCGTGTCAGGGATTGGCAGTGTCACTGAGAAAGCTGGGGAATATGTAGATAAATATCTACGTCCATTCCTTTTATCTTTAACATCATATGTTAAGGACACAGCGGATCTTTTGAGGAAACTTGATGGAGTGGTAGTAAATGATAATACACTGCTAGCTTCTCTAGATGTAGAGGGGCTATACTCCTCTATTCCTCATGATATTGGACTCCAGGCAATAAGGAAATTTCTGGAAACAAAAGGTCCCCTGTTCTCAGAACATTCTGAGTTTGTTATTTCTTTACTTAGATTTGTCCTCCAGAATAATGTATTTACATTTGACGGACAGATCTATAAACAGATACGGGGAACAGCTATGGGGGCAGTGTGTGCTCCCACCTACGCCTGCCTCCATTTGGGGGCTTGGGAGTCAGATATATTTGAACGACACAGTGACACCTTTAACAATAAGGTGTTAATGTGGGTTAGATATGTGGATGATGTTCTTGTCCTATGGGATGGGAGTGTAGAAGAATTTCATGATTTTGTTCATGAACTTAACCATAATGACAGGAACATCATCCTCACATCAGAGACAAACAAGACCGAACTAAACTTTCTTGATATTACTATCAAGAAGGAAGGCTTGAAGATCGTGACAGAAAATTTCAGGAAAAAGAATGCCACTAACAGCATCTTACATGCTGATAGTGGTCATCCTGTCCATCTGATTAAGGGTATTCCGTATGGACAGTTCCTCCGGCTTAGGAGAAACTGTTCATCACTAACAAAATTTGATACACATGCTGCCCTAATGAAAGAAAGGTTTCTCAAAAGAGGATATTCCAATAAATGTCTTAAAAAAGCTTTGTGGAAGGCACGAAAGACTCCTAGAGACCACCTGCTGTATAACAATAAATCAAAGCCCAAAGAGACGCAAATTAGATTTATCACTAAGTTTAATAATCAATGGTCCAATATTAGATCAGCACTAGCTAATAACTGGCATATACTTACCTTGGATGACAAGGTTAGAGATTCGATTGGTGAAAAACCACTACTAACAGCTAGAAAAGCACTAAGTTTGAGAGATCACTTAGTTCAGAGTCAATTTGTGAGAGGCCCCTCTAATGCAGACTGGCTAAGAAGGGACAAGGGAATAAAAGGTAGCTATCCATGTGGGCACTGTGTGTACTGTGCCCACATGGATAGCACCAAACAGTTCTTCACTTCATGTGATAAGGTTTTTGACATTAAATTCTTCTTCAACTGCAAATCTGAAGGGGTAATCTATCTTCTTCGCTGCTCGTGCCCGGTCTTTTACGTTGGAAAAACCAAAAGGTTAGTAAAGGACCGGGTACAGGAACATCGGGACGATATCCTTCATGAAAATGACACAAATGTGGCAAGACACTTTGGCATGTTCCATAATGGAAGTGTAGAATCTTTGAAATTTACTATCATAGACAAAGGGATAACTAATGGTAGAGGTGGCAATAATGACAAAGTTCTATTGCAGAAAGAAACAAAATGGATCTATAAACTTAATACTAGATACCCAGTAGGACTTAATGATAAATTGGAGTATGCTAGTTTTTTATAGTCAGTGGACTCTCCCCTTTTCAGACAAGACATGTGCTATATTCGTAAGGTGTCATCATTTTTTGTTGTGGCAATAAGTGTTAGAAAGCTGAGGAATTAGGCTTTTACTTTCCCTAGGTTTTTAGTGTATAACTAGAATCTTCACAACTTTACACATAAGGTCTTTGTATTTTGATTATATGCATCTCTAAACTGGAATATGTTTTCTTATGTGAACACACCTTTAATTAATTGATTACCCCAGGTGGGGGAAGCACACCTGAGGAATGTCAGGTGAGCTTTATCTTAAGAGGAAATCCGGTAAGGATTCATTCAAGCCCTGATGAACCCCTGTGAAACACACTGGATGTGGGGGTGAAACGATCGTTGGTTTGTGTTTTTAACACTGAAGTGTTTTATTCAGGAGCAGGTCGACTAACTCCTGTGTATAAGAACTGTTTAAGGTTCTAAGGTCTATGGGACACGCATAGCCTTTTATACCTTTTTACTGCCTGCACTTTATCTGCATACCTGTTTTATGTGCTGACTTTAAAGAAACATGCTGCAAAAAAACATATGGTCTGTGCTACTATAAGGACTGTTTGGTGTTTCATCTGTTGCCCTGTGAAGCGAATACAGGACTTGGAAAACAGGCACCTGTGAAGTCTAAGTAAATGCACGTAAGCTAAGAGCGAGAGGAACATACATATCGTATCCACCTGAGCAAGTTTGCGTATATCCTGACGTACGCTTCGATACTTTTGATCTATCAGCCTAGGGAAAGCCTGGTTCTTTCTCGGTGCGGCGGATGCCGGTACAGCTGATCACTACTACACACGGAAAGTGCACTTTACCTACAAGTCCGATTGGAAGAGTTTGCAAGCTATACCACTCCCCCCCCAGTGACATCAGACGCCACAGAGAGAGCGGTCTGCTTCTTTGAAAATCTCCTGGGACACAGAGCTAGTTTGTTTCACTGCTGCATGCTCTATCCTGGCAAGTGATTTAAAATCTTACTTTTGGGAACAGATCACAGTAAGAACTAATACGTTTACTTTACCTTTTGCATAAAGGACTGTATTTTCACTTTGCATTTTCCTGGACCGAGTGCAGGATCTAACTGTGTTTCCTCCTAGCTTCTGAGAGAGACTTTTTCTCAGCGGTTTATCTTATCTTTTCCATTATGTTATGTTTTGACACACTGCTTTAGACATGTTATAACCACTATTAGGATATGTGCATAATTGTTCTATTTTAGGTCTATATACAATCTAGCAACCTGATTAATGTGTGTCTTAGATATTATTAGACTTAGCAGCATACGTATGCTTTATAGATATCCTGCAGGCATTGTTACCTTAGATGTAAGGTGTTGTATATATATGGTGTTTACCTTATTTTGTGTTGGTCTGAGTCAAATGCAGAGTTTTTCACGAAATGTGACAAGGGATTATAATTAATAAATTTATTTTTGGTATGAAATAAATTCTCTGTGTGCCTTTATTTCCCTTACTTTATCAGACCATTAATATATGGTCTGATACTATATCTCCCTGTATATATTTAATTTCATTACTGATTAAGGGTGGCACCAGAATCTAGATTATCAGCAATATTTCCCATTCTCTCATACACCCCCATTTATATATGATCTTAACTACGCCGGCTAAAATCATAGTAAAAACTCAGGTAGATTCTTCTTCAAATTCTACCAGAGAAGGAATAACACACTCCGGTGCTATTATAAAATAACAAACTTTTGATTGAAGGTATAAAACTAAATATAATCACCATAGTCCTCTCACACATCCTATCTAGTCGTTGGGTGCAAGAGAATGACTGGTAATGGCAGTTAGGGGAGGAGCTATATAGCAGCTCTGCTGGGTGAATCCTCTTGCACTTCCTGTTGGGGAGGAGTTAATATTCCATAAGTAATGGATGATCCGTGGACTGGATACACTTAACAAGAGAAAGGGGTCTTATAACATTGTCATGAGTAGGTGATTCCTATAAAAATGTACCCTTTGTATAGCTTCTGACAATGGGCTCCATATATCAAGCTGCATACTCAATTTTGGAGGCCCTTCGCTGCGTAAGTAAGCCTGTAGCCGATAGTTAAGAAGCAGCGGTCATCTGCTGCTTTGGAACCTGTTTGGTAGCTCCTAGCTGACAGATTAAAATCAAGTTTGCCTGGTGTGATTGACAGCCCCTACTTGCATGTCATTGGTCTTGGATGAGCAAGGGGTGGCATTGCACAAGCAGATGCTTGTGCAATGATATATGCGGGCAGCTTTCTGCGATCCCTGGCAGACAGGTTCACGGAGGCAAACCCTGTCTGTCCGGACTTTGTTAAATGGGGCTCAATATATTTACTGTTTAAAAGAACATTTTAGAACAATAATAAAAAAACAGTGATTAGCAGGTACACACATGTCACACCTGATTGTGATTGGCTCATTGGCCCTGTTGCACATGATTGGCTCATCAACCCTGTTGCACATAATTGGCTCATCAGCCTTGTTGCCCATGATTGGCTCAGCAGCGCTGTTGCACATGATTGGCTCAGCAGCCCTGTTGCACATGATTGGCTCAGCAGCGCTGTCGCACATGATTGGCTCAGCAGCCCTGTCGCACATGATTGGCTCAGCAGCCCTGTCGCACATTATTGGCTCAGCAGCGCTGTTGCACATGATTGGCTCAGCAGCCCTGTTGCACATGATTGGCTCAGCAGCCCTGTCGCACATGATTGGCTCAGCAGCCCTGTTGCACATGATGATATAAAAAGGCTGTGCACATTTTGTCAATGGAAGTGAATTGAAAAGTGGTTTAAAAATGTTCTATCTGAATCATGAGAGTTTAATTTTGACTTGAGTGTCCCTTTGACAATGCAAATTTGAACTGTTATATTCGTGTAATACAAGCCATACAGGGTAGGGTCGCATTTGCTTCTTTGTATTATTCACTAAGCTGTAAACACTGACCTTTCATGCTATGTTCCTATTATTGAGCTAATTTTATCTTATTGTAAGCATTGTGTTCATGTATAAGCTGTCATATGCTTCTCCTTTATTGTACCACATAGCGTGAGTGCGCTAGTCTTCACCTGGAACATTCTTCCAAACGCTGCAGAAATAGTAACAAAAACAAAAACAATGGCATTTACTGAATGTAACTTGTTCAACTGCTCCGTAGTTAGTGATGATTTGTTGAAAACTATAAAATGTTGAAGAATCTATACTATAATTGCGCTTGTAATGTGCGTCGCCGTCGGCAGTTGCGCACGCATCCTCAATGGAATGTTGGCAGCGCGAGGCAGCAAACATAATGTTGACTGCGCGCAGCCAAAAGAGTTTACCTGCATGCAGCGAAGCTGCCTCCAAGTGGATTCCACAGCGAAAGCAAACAGAGCATTAAAAAAAAAAAAACACTGCCCGCACGAAGTATAAAAAAAAAAAACAACCTCCCACACGAAGTATTAACACATACACCACAAACCCACACATCGCAAAATAATAAAGTAATTAACCCCTCAATCCCTTAACCTTCAACAACCCACACCACAATAAACATAATTACCCTGTTAACCCCTAAATCGTAAAACACCCACATCGCAATAAACCTAATTACCCTATTAACCTCTAAACCGCAAAACCCCCACATTGCAATAAACATAATTAACCTATTAACCCCTAAACCACAAAACCCCCACATCGCAATAAACCTATTTACCCTATTAACCCCTAAACCGCAAAACCCCCACATCGCAATAAACCTAATCACCCTATTTACCCCTAAACTGCAAAACCCCCACATCACAATAAACCTATTTACCCTATTACCCCCTAAACCGTAAAACACCCACATCGCAATAAACCTAATTACCGTATTAACCTCTAAACCACAAAACCCCCACATTGCAATAAACATAATTAACCTATTAACCCCTAAACCACAAAACCCCCACATTGCAATAAACCTATTTACCCTATTAACCCCTAAATCGCAAAAACACCACATTCGCAATAAACCTAATTAACCTATTAACGCCTTAAACCACCAAAACCCACAACGCAAATAACTAATTAAATTACTAAGTCCCCTAACCTAACACCCCCTAACCTAACACCCCCTAAATTAACATAACATTACAGAAAGTAAAAAAACTAATTATCAAAGTTTACAAAATTAAACCTTATCCCTATGAAAATAAAAAAGCCCCCCAAAATAAAAACACCCCCTACTCTAAGAATAAACTACCAGTAGCCCTTAAAAGGGCTTTTTGCAGGGCATTGCCCCAAGATAAACAGCTTTTTTACATTCAAAATACACAAAGTTCCCCTTAACAGTAAAAACCCCCACCCACTAAACCCCCCAAAATAAAAAACCTAACACTAAAAAACCTAAACTACCCATTACTCTGAAAAGGGCATTTGTTGGGTATTTCCCTTAAAAGGGCATTTAGCTCTTTTACAAAATGCCCACCCTAATCGAAATAAAAAAAAACAAAAAAACTAAGTCTCACCCCCAGGTTGGTACTCACCGTTCCTGAAGTCCGGGGGAGAAGGTCCTGTCCCATGAGGTGGAGTCTTCTTCCAAGCGGCACCCTCTTCTTTCTTCTTCCAGGAACATCCGGCATGAAGCGGAGGGCAGAGCTGAAGACCGATGACCGTGGAGTTAAAGACTGGCGACCCTGGAACTGAAGACCGGCAATCCTGGAACTGAAGACCGGCGACCTTGGAGCCATGGAGCATGGAGGATCCTCTTTGTACAATCGCCGCCGTACACTGAATAGTGAATACAAGGTACACGATTAAAGATGGCGTCCCTTGAATTCCTATTGGCTAATTTGATTCTTCAAATTCAAATCAGCCAATAGGATGAGAGCTACTGAAATCCTATTGGCTGTTTAAATCAGCCAATAGGATTTCATTAGCTCTCATCCTATTGGCTGATTTGAATTTGAAGAATCAAATCAGCCAATAGGATTGCAAGGGACGCCATCTTTAATCGCGTACCTTGAATTCACTATTCAGTGTACGGCGGTGATCGTACAAACAGGATCCTCCACGTTCCAGGGATACCGGTCTTCAGCTCCAGGGTCGCTGGTCTTCAGTTATAGGGTCTCCAGTCTTCAGCTCCATGGTCATCGGTCCCCAGCTCCGCCCTCCACTCTGCGCAGGATTGTTCCTGGAAGAAGGAAGAAGAGGTCCCCGCTTGGAAGAAGACTTCACCGCATGGAACAGGACCTTCTCCACCGGACTTCAGGAATGGTGAGTACCAACCTGGGGGTTAGACTTAGGATTTGTTTAAGGTTTTTTTGAGGGGGTTTGTTTTATTTAGATTAGGGATGGGCAATAAAAGAGCTAAATACCCTTTTAAGGGCAATGCCCAAACAAATGCCCTTTTCAGGGCAATGGGTAGTTTATGTTTTTTTAATGTTAGATTCTTTTATTTTGGGGGGTTTGGTGGGTGGGGTGTTTACTGTTAGGGGGGACGTTTTGTATTTTTAATGTAAAAGAGCTGTTTATCTTGGGGCAATGCCCTGCAAAAAGCCCTTTTAAGGGCTACTGGCAGTTTATCCTTAGATTAGGGGGCGTTTTTATTTTGGGAGGGCTTTTTTATTTTCATAGGGATTAGGTTTAATTTTGTAAACTTTGGTTATTTCTTTTTTATTTTCTGTAATATTAGTAGTTTTTTTCTGTAATTGTAGCTTAATTTTAGCTTACTTTAAAACTTAGGTTTAATTTTTAAATTTTGGGGGTTAGACAGTTTTTTTTTTTTAGATTAGAGATGGGCAGCAAAAGAGCTGAATGCCCATACAATTTTCAGGGCAATGAATAGTTTAGTTTTTTTTGTGTTAGGTTTATTTATTTTGGGGGGTTTGGTGGATGGTGGGTTTTACTGATAGGGGGGGCTTAACATTTTTGGTTACTGCAAAAGAGCTGTTTAACTTAGGCAATGTCTAACAAAAAAGCCCTTTTAAGGGCTATTGGTAGTTTAGCATTAGATTAGGGGGTGTTTTTATTTTGGAGGGCTTTTTTATTTTCATAGGGATTAGGTTTTATTTTTTATTTTTGATCATTTGTTTTTCGGTAGTTCAATTTTTTTTTTATTTTTATTAACAATACATATACTGAGAGGGGAGAGGGGAAAGAGAGAAAATGAGAGGGGAGAGAGAACGAATGAGAGGAGAGAGAGAGAGAGAGAGCAAATGAGAGGGGAGAGAGAGAGCAAAAGAGAGGGGGGGAGAGAAAACAAAAGAGAGGGGGGAGAGATCAAAAGAGAAGGGGGGGAGAGATCAAAAGAGAAGGGGGAGAGAGAGCAAAAGAGAGGGGAGAGAGAGCAAAAGAGAGGGGGAGAGAGATCAAAAGAGAAGGGGAGAGAGAGCAAAAGAGAGGGGGAGTGAGAGCAAACGAGAGGGAGAGAGAGCTAAAGAGAGGGGGAACAGAGCTAAAGAGAGGGGAGAGAGAGCTAAAGAGAGGAGAGAGAGAGAGCTAAAGAGAGGGGAGAGAGAGAGCAAAAGAGAGGGGGAGAGAGAGCAAAAGAGAGGGGGGAGAGAGAGCAAAATGGTGCTAAAGGTAAGCTGCATCCATGTGGTTCCGTCACCACAATAGACTGCCCTTCTGAAAATGGCATGGTGGTTCCATCACCACAAATGGTTCCGTCACCACAATAGATTGCCATCTGGGCAGGCTTTTCCACTAGTTATAATTATAAAATTAATGATGTATTCATAAACTAAATTGGCTTATTTTGGTGCAAGTAAAATGTTGTCTGATGTTGGACTAGTTTACAAATGCGGCGCAAAAATATTAGTGCTATTGAGCACTAACACTGCGCAAGTTAAATCAGTAATGCTCTTACTCTTACGCTCATATTACAAGTTGAAAGTAAAAAACATTTTGCATGTGAGCTAAAGACTCAGGCTCACTGACATCTGGAGATCCAATCAAGCGGCCGCAAAAAAGTGCCGCGCCTTGATCAGGGAACTTACCAGCAAATACACTGGCATAAATAACAAAAGCCTGAAACCAGTTAGTAAATGTTTTTGGTAATTTTCTATAACGTTTTTTCCTCTCTTCCTCCTCCTTCTTGGACGCATCCTTTTTTGAGTCTTCAGGTATCTCAAAAGACTGGTCAAGGGGGAGGAGAGAAAATAATTCAATAAACTCTCTCTTGCATATCTTCTCCCTTAACTCAACCGTCAAGTGCATACCCAAAGGCCCAATAGAACACAAACAAGACCTGGCCAAAGCCGTGTCAGCAATTTTAAGCTCAGGACCCCCAGACGCTTTATTATCAACATTAGCCACTTTTGACTGAGACAAACCAACCACTTGAGATTGTGGTACCGACCCTACATCTTTTGTTCCCTCACCAGCAATCCCTAATACCTCATTTTGAGGGGCCTCCCCCCGAAACTTTAGCACCTTCTAACTTGGCTAACAAGTCCCTTAAACCCGCTACAACAGTTATTGATAAAGGTTCAGCATGCACACCAACTGTTTCAACCCCCACCTTCAGATTCACAGCCCCAGATCCCTCATTACCTGTACCAAGATCCTGAGTCGCTGCAGACTGATCCCCTTGAGATGCAGCCGTAACCTTCTCTATATTCTGGAACCCAGTCATCCTGGGTTCCGTATTAGCCATCAATTGTTGACCTCTTTCAGCCTGCAAAACAGAAACATTTGACAAACCCCCTGAAGGTGCCTAAATTCCAATGCCCCTACTAGCCGTAGACATAACCAACCTACTATCCACTAAAACACCCTTACCCCTCTTAGCAGATGAAACCTCAAACCCTTCTCCCCTTAAATCCCCATACCTCTTGCGATGTCTACCTCTACCTTGTATTCTCCCAATCCCAGACCTGTTTGGATGTTGAACAGAATTAACCGAGCTATGAAATGTATTGTTATGCCTCCGTCCCATCATCCCCTGATGACCAAAATTAAAATTGTTGGCCGTACTCACCCCTGTTTCGTCTCCCCTTGCATTAAAACGTTCCGCCCCTGGAACGCCGTCCTCCATATCAAGCCTGATATTTTCCAACCAGGATTCTTGAAGACCATAAGCTTCCCCACTTAGGCCGTCATTTCCCACCACTAAGAAACCTGGAGAATTCTCAGGCCGTGACCCAATCTCATTCCCTTCTAAAAGAAAAACATTGTTAGAGACAGGTACATTTTTAACCACATCAACATTCCTACCCCTCAAATTTCTTAACTCACCCCTTAAAACCAAATCACTCGATGCCCTGACTGACGGTCTAAACTGGCGAAGGGGGTTAACTACACTGGGAGAAGGAGGAATAAAATCCTCCTCAGAAGAATCTAAATATAAGGCTAATTCCCCGACGCCGTTATCAACCTCTGTATCATGCTGACTCTCACTGACTTCAACCCCTTCGACCCTCCCATCTAACACTCGATAAGCCTGTTCCTCAACATTGCTACTAGGCCTTAAAATCTGGGCCGTTTTTGAAAAATTATGTAACTGCTCATCAACCGCCTGAGACAGCTCAGTCGAACCTGACACCTTCAATTCCTCACCCCTCTTTTTCACTAAAACACTTTCTAACCTACCGCCACTCACTTGCTCCTTACCACCACTCGATAAACTAGGCCTCGGCGGGCCGTCACCTTTACTAACTTGCCTCTTCCCCTTAAATACCACTTTTTGGCCTAAATTGGCCGTCTTACCCTTAGGCAAAGAATCACCCTTCTATACAGGCACTTCGACTTGCTCCGGTAGGGAACTAATGCTCCCAGACAACATAGCAGAATCCGCGAAAATCGCATCAAACTGCGCCATCACAAGTAATTCCAACGACAAGCACTTTCCACATAAGTTTGATAACTAATCTGATGACAGATTCTCCCGCTCTTTCCTTAAAAGCGTAACAGCGCGTGCTAAGCCCGCCCCTTTACAGACTCCCAACCAATCACACACTAGGCCTAATTCCTCCAACGGTCAAGTCCCCTTCCCGTTACTTCGAACTCCCAGGGGCTCCCTAAGTTATACATTAGCAGATCCCTTTACATATTCTACTGCCTAGTGTCAAGCATTGTACAAAAGATGGGCTCCAGATATCAAGCAGCTCTTGGAGTCCTTGTGGTTCAGGCTTGCACGTGCAAATGAAAAGACAACACACACATTTGTTTGAGGTGATTGACAGGCCCTGCTCTTGTGCAAGATCAGGGTCAGCGCTGCACAAGGATTTCCTTGTGTAATGATAACTGCAGGCAGATCATGGGCAGGCAGGGTCCCAAGTTGATTTAATTAGGGTTTATGTCTTCTAAAAAGTCCTTAGATGCCTATTCCAAATGAAGTGACTTATCCAGTAGGCAGCATTGTGCTGCACTTTACTTGTAACACTTATTGCTTTATTACTAGTAATCACTTACATGTAGGAATATTGACAAAATAGGTTTTACTGACTTAATACGGCATTAAAGTTTTTAAATATATATATATATATATATATATATGTATATATATATATATATATATATATATATATATATATATATATATATATATATATATATAATCTTGATAAGAAAGATAAAGTTATGGAATTTTGACAAATACCATAAAAAAGTAAGGGATATCAGCACTCTTTTGTTGAGAAAAGTCATATAAGTTTATTTCAGAGAGGGATCCTACAATCAGCGCACCCCTGTCCAATCAATGAGCAGAAAACCTGCACATAATGAAAACACATTAAAACAGATGCCTAGCACACAATTGACTGGCCAGTCATATCTAGCGTTAACCCAATCAGATTTTAGTACCTCGTATAACAGATCACTTTATATAAAAAATACAATAATGTCTGCTCACAAACATGCTATCTAATAAAAACAGCAATATATAAACACATTATAACAAATATATAAATGTATCTCTATAACAATGTAGCATAAAACTAGAGACACTAAACAGATTGTAAATACTGCTGACTTTCTCAACTTCGTTAGCAGGATAGGACTGTCCCACAGATATGTAGCAAGTAATCGCTGTGAAAGTCTTTTAGAACTTCCCATGCTAGCATAGCTGAAATAGTGGATATATACACACACTTAGCACCATTGTGGAAACAAACATGTCCAGTAAAACAGATACAGCAAACAGTTATCTTCAGTATTTTTTATCCATATTGCTCTCAACTTTGAAGTTACTGGCAGGTTGATACTGTAAAGACCATGTATTTTTAGTTACCGTATCATCAGGTGAGTCGCCTGTTAAATCTCCCGGTATACATACACTGCGCTTAGTCCAGCGCTACTCCGCCTCTTCAGGGCTGTATGTCTCTCCAGGGCAGACTACACGAAGCAAAAGTGCACACATCCAGGCTGTGAGCGGTGATATCCAGTCCCTTTACCTTTCTCCTGTGAATGTTTTCGTTACACAGGCAGGGATCTTTCCAGGGCCAGCAAGCAAACAGCTCACTCTTCCTCCGCCATCTCTGGGACGCTCAGGTGTGCGCTGCTTACAATCAGGAACTGACTCACGCTTGTGAAGAGGTGTTGTCTTCCACTGCTTCTGGTGCTTGTTTCAGTGGTGCATATCGATCTGTGGGATTTCTCTTGCCAAAAGTCAATTAGTGTGGCATCACAGGGAGCTTGCCTACATACGTTTCACCCCTATATCGCTCCAAACATATCGGGGCTTCCTCAGGGCTAATTTGTTCAGGTTTAGGTGCTTCCTCTAATACCCAAAATTCCACCCCTATTCATTACATCATAGTGGTAATAGCAGACCTAGTATGTTTTTGTGATCAAAGGTACCGTAATACCTGACATATATAGGATTTGAGTATATATACAATTGTACTTTCAAATGTGTCATCAAAAAGCACAGGATATGACAGACACCATGTCAATTTTAAATTCTTAATATCCCTAGAGAAATGAAGCAAACTCCAATCTCTCATTTAAACCTCTGGGGTATCTAGTTTTCAGCATATAGATCCAATGAGTCTCTTTCTGTAATAATATTGTATTATTATCACCACCTCTATTATTCACTATACCCTTATCAATCCCCATTATTTTTAACTGTGATGCATTAGATTGATGGCACTGTGTGAAATGTCTAGCTATGGTAGTATCTCTATTGTGTGAGATGTCATCTCTGTGTTCTTGAATTCGATCTTTCAAAAACCTTTTCGTTTTTCCTACATAGAATTTGGGGCAGGAGCAGTGTATTAAATACACTACACCCACTGAGTTATAGTTAAAAAAGTATTTAACCTCATACTCCCTTTGGGGAGTGAATATTGCACATGAATATGTCTTTATCGTCTTTATCGAATACTTTATGATGTGAAACAGAAAGGAATTGTAACATTTAAAGAATTTTCTTTTCTCTATCAACAATATCCGCTACTTTCACAGCGATTACTTACTACATATCTGTGGGACAGTCCTATCCTGTTAACGAAGCTGAGAAAGTCAGCAGTATTTACAATCTGTTTAGTGTCTCTAGTTTTACGCTACATTGTTATAGAGATACATTTATATATTTGTTATAATGTGTTTATATATTGCTGTTTTTATTAGATAGCATGTTTGTGAGCAGACATTATTGTATTTTTTATATAAAGTTATCTGTTATACGAGGTACTAAAATCGGATTGGGTTAATGCTAGATATGACTGGCCAGTCAATTGTGTGCTAGGCATCTGTTTTAATGTGTTTTCATTATGTGCAGGTTTTCTGCTCATTGATGGGACAGGGGTCTCCTGATTGTAGGATCCTTCTCTGAAATAAACTTATATGACTTTTCTCAACAAAAGAGTGCTGATATACTTTACTTTTTTATGGTATTTGTCGAAATTCCATAACTATCTTTCTTATCAAGATTATATATATCTAAATTTATAAGGGTCTGCACCAATAGATGTGACTGCATCAAATTGTTTATACTATTGAAATCAGTAGTATATATACAGGGAGTGCAGAATTATTAGGCAAATTAGTATTTTGACCACATCATCCTCTTTATGCATGTTGTCTTACTCCAAGCTGTATAGGCTCGAAAGCCTACTACCAATTAAGCATATTAGGTGATGTGCATCTCTGTAATGAGAAGGGGTGTGGTCTAATGACATCAACACCCTATATCAGGTGTGCATAATTATTAGGCAACTTCCTTTCCTTTGGCAAAATGGGTCAAAAGAAGGACTTGACAGGCTCAAAAAAGTCAAAAATAGTGAGATATCTTGCAGAGGGATGCAGCACTCTTAAAATTGCAAAGCTTCTGAAGCGTGATCATCGAACAATCAAGCGTTTCATTCAAAATAGTCAACAGGGTCGCAAGAAGCGTGTGGAAAAAACCAAGGCGCAAAATAACTGCCCATGAACTGAGAAAAGTCAAGCGTGCAGCTGCCAAGATGCCACTTGCCACCAGTTTGGCCATATTTCAGAGCTGCAACATCACTGGAGTACCCAAAAGCACAAGGTGCGCAATACTCAGAGACATGGCCAAGGTAAGAAAGGCTGAAAGACGACCACCACTGAACAAGACACACAAGCTGAAACGTCAAGACTGGGCCAAGAAATATCTCAAGACTGATTTTTTCTAAGGTTTTATGGACTGATGAAATGAGAGTGAGTCTTGATGGGCCAGATGGATGGGCCCGTGGCTGGATTGGTAAAGGGCAGAGAGCTCCAGTCCGACTCAGACGCCAGCAAGGTGGAGGTGGAGTACTGGTTTGGGCTGATATCATCAAAGATGAGCTTGTGGGGCCTTTTCGGGTTGAGGATGGAGTCAAGCTCAACTCCCAGTCCTACTGTGAGTTTCTGGAAGACACCTTCTTCAAGCAGTGGTACAGGAAGAAGTCTACATCCTTCAAGAAAAACATGATTTTCATGCAGGACAATGCTCCATCACACGCGTCCAAGTACTCCACAGCGTGGCTGGCAAGAAAGGGTATAAAAGAAGAAAATCTAATGACATGGCCTCCTTGTTCACCTGATCTGAACCCCATTGAGAACCTGTGGTCCATCATCAAATGTGAGATTTACAAGGAGGGAAAACAGTACACCTCTCTGAACAGTGTCTGGGAGGCTGGGGTTGCTGCTGCACGCAATGTTGATGGTGAACAGATCAAAACACTGACAGAATCCATGGATGGCAGGCTTTTGAGTGTCCTTGCAAAGAAAGGTGGCTATATTGGTCACTGATTTGTTTTTGTTTTGTTTTTGAATGTCAGAAATGTATATTTGTGAATGTTGAGATGTTATATTGGTTTCACTGGTAAAAATAAATAATTGAAATGGGTATATATTTGTTTTTTGTTAAGTTGCCTAATAATTATGCACAGTAATAGTCACCTGCACACACAGATATCCCCCTAAAATAGCTATAACTAAAAACAAACTAAAAACTACTTCCAAAACTATTCAGCTTTGATACTAATGAGTTTTTTTGGGTTCATTGAGAACATGGTTGTTGTTCAATAATAAAATTAATCCTCAAAAATACAACTTGCCTAATATTTCTGCACTCCCTGTATTATCTCTCCCCTCCCACTAATATATTTTTTGTGTGTGTGTATATATATATATATATATATATATATACACATACACAGTATATATACTGTATATATCACAAGGACACAAAATACAAGTGATTGGTGAAAATAATGTCTTGAAAAAGGATTTAACTAAAAGCCAAAATGTTGACTTTTACAATTTTAATGTATAATAAATAAAGATACAAGTTTTTAAGTCCTAAGAGTGCCCTCATGGTAATGTAATTGGATACATTATTTGGAGAAAACACACCTGCACTATTTTGCAAGATAGTAGCGAGTGCATGGCAACAATAACTCTATACAGTATATATATTTATATATATGTATATATATATATATATATATATATATATATATATATATATAAAACTTTTGTTAGCAAAAGTGCATTGTTGTGCAATCCAAGGCATAACCCCTTAATAATAACAGGATGCTGCAACCTCTGTAGTTCTAATCATAACTACAATTTATATGGGAGTTACATTTTGAGTATATTGTGCCTTCAAAATAAAAAAATGGAAACAAAATACTTCTCTGATTACATAAAAACATGATTTCTAACACATATTACAATGGATGTTATAATATACAGTTATATTAAAAAGTATTGACTAGATTAATTTTAACTCATTAACAGCCAGTGGGTAAATGAGTGTCACTGTTTATCAGCTTGTTATATTTACACCCTGTTTGTACTTTGCAGGAATCCTCTTTGCTGTGACTTTAATGGGCCCAGGCCTGGGATTTATTCTGGGGTCAGCAATGCTGCGCTATTATGTTGACATTGACAAGATACCCTCAGGTAAGGCAGCTTTGCTGTCTGGTTACAGTTTTCTCAGATATTTGGCTGGGGCTGAGTTTTTCTTTACAAACAAATCACTTCAGCCAATAAAAATGGTTACGGCTGTTTTCCTAAAATTGAGTCCGTATGACAAGGTGTGATGCTGCTAAGCGAAGCGGAAAGTAATCTCTTGCTTTGCTTTTTAGTCGTTCTGTTTCCATCTCAGCTGGTGCAGCTGCAATTTCTGGTGTGCACTTGACCAGCACATTATTGTATTATGGCACGATAACCGGGAGATGCTGCACAGCACCTCTGAAATAACTTCATGTAAATGCTTTAATAGGCAGCTTCAATGTAATATACAAAAAAGGAGCACTACACCCCAAAAATATTTAATACTGTGGTAACTGGTGTCTATTGCAAAACAATATTAACCATGTAAAAACATAACCAAAACTCAAAGAGAGATTAAATATTTGTTGTCATATATGCTTCCTAAATTAAAGGGAAATTAAACACATTTTCTTTCTTTATTAATTCAGATAGAAAATTCAATTTTAAAAAAAAGTTTATAATTTACTTCTATTATCAATTTTGCTTTGTTCTCATAATATTCTTTGTTGAAGACATACCTAAATAGGTAGCGTGCACACATCTTTAACACTACATAACAGGAAATAGTGCTGCCATCTAGTGTTTTTGCTAATGTATAACATTGTTTTAAAAGCTGCTGCCATTTAGTTCTACAAACACGTGCACAGTTATTTTTTTTTATCTGTTTGTCCCTTTAATTACTGGAAAGCAAATTATCTGCAGATAAAGGGAGTGTGATTAACCCAAAATGTGTGTTTTACAAGCATTTAAAACTTTTAAAATGAATTACAATCATCTGAAAAATGTACCTAATGATTATCAACAGAAAAAAAACAGAATTTATGCTTACCTAATAAATTACTTTCTCCAACGGTGTGTCCGGTCCACGGCGTCATCCTTACTTGTGGGATATTCTCTTCCCCAACAGGAAATGGCAAAGAGTCCCAGCAAAGCTGGTCACATGATCCCTCCTAGGCTCCGCCCACCCCAGTCATTCGACCGACGGACAGGAGGAAATATATATAGGAGAAACCATATGATACCGTGGTGACTGTAGTTAGAGAAAATAATTCATCAGACCTGATTAAAAAAACCAGGGCGGGCCGTGGACCGGACACACCGTTGGAGAAAGTAATTTATCAGGTAAGCATAAATTCTGTTTTCTCCAACATTGGTGTGTCCGGTCCACGGCGTCATCCTTACTTGTGGGAACCAATACCAAAGCTTTAGGACACGGATGAAGGGAGGGAGCAAATCAGGTCACCTAAACGGAAGGAACCACAGCTTGCAAAACCTTTCTCCCAAAAATAGCCTCCGAAGAAGCAAAAGTATCAAATTTGTAAAATTTGGCAAAAGTGTGCAGTGAAGACCAAGTCGCTGCCTTACATATCTGGTCAACAGAAGCCTCGTTCTTGAAGGCCCATGTGGAAGCCACAGCCCTAGTGGAGTGAGCTGTGATTCTTTCAGGAGGCTGCCGTCTGGCAGTCTCATAAGCCAATCGGATGATGCTTTTAAGCCAAAAGGAAAGAGAGGTAGAAGTCGCTTTTTGACCTCTCCTTTTACCAGAATAAACAACAAACAAGGAAGATGTTTGTCTGAAATCTTTAGTAGCCTCTAAATAGAACTTTAGAGCACGGACAACGTCCAAATTGTGTAACAAACGTTCCTTCTTTGAAACTGGATTCGGACACAAAGAAGGTACAACTATCTCCTGGTTAATATTTTTGTTAGAAACAACTTTAGGAAGAAAACCAGGCTTAGTACGCAAAACCACCTTATCTGCATGGAACACCAGATAAGGAGGAGAACACTGCAGAGCAGATAACTCTGAAACTCTTCTAGCAGAAGAAATTGCAACCAAAAACAAAACTTTCCAAGATAGTAACTTAATATCTATGGAATGTAAGGGTTCAAACGGAACCCCTTGAAGAACTGAAAGAACTAGATTTAGACTCCAGGGAGGAGTCAAAGGTCTGTAAACAGGCTTGATCCTAACCAGAGCCTGAACAAATGCTTGAACATCTGGCACAGCTGCCAGTCTTTTGTGTAGTAAGACAGATAAAGCAGAGATCTGTCCCTTTAGGGAACTTGCAGATAATCCTTTCTCCAAACCTTCTTGAAGAAAGGAGAGAATCTTAGGAATTTTTATCTTATTCCATGGGAATCCTTTGGATTCACACCAACAGATATATTTTTTCCATATTTTATGGTAAATTTTTCTAGTTACAGGTTTTCTGGCCTGAACCAGAGTATCTATCACCGAATCTGAAAACCCACGCTTTGATAGAATCAAGCGTTCAATCTCCAAGCCGTCAGTTGGAGGGAGACCAGATTTGGGTGTTCGAATGGACCTTGAACAAGAAGGTCCTGTCTCAAAGGTAGCTTCCATGGTGGAGCTGATGACATATTCACCAGGTCTGCATACCAAGTCCTGCGTGGCCACGCAGGAGCTATCAAGATCACCGAGGCCCTCTCCTGATTGATCCTGGCTACCAGCCTGGGAATGAGAGGAAACGGTGGGAATATGTAAGCTAGGTTGAAAGTCCAAGGTGCTACTAGTGCATCTACTAGAGTCGCCTTGGGATCCCTGGATCTGGACCCGTAGCAAGGAACCTTGAAGTTCTGACGAGACGCCATCAGATCCATGTCTGGAATGCCCCATAATTGAGTTATTTGGGCAAAGATTTCCGGATGGAGTTCCCACTCCCCCGGATGAAATGTCTGACGACTCAGAAAATCCGCTTCCCAATTTTCCACTCCTGGGATGTGGATCGCAGACAAGTGGCAGGAGTGATCCTCCGCCCATTGAATTATTTTGGTCACTTCTTTCATCGCTAGGGAACTCTTTGTTCCCCCTTGATGATTGATATAAGCTACAGTCGTCATGTTGTCTGATTGGAACCTTATGAATTTGGCCTTTGCTAGTTGAGGCCAAGCTCTGAGAGCATTGAATATCGCTCTCAGTTCCAGAATGTTTATCGGGAGAAGAGACTCTTCCCGAGACCATAGACCCTGAGCTTTCAGGGATTCCCAGACCGCACCCCAGCCCACTAGACTGGCGTCGGTCGTGACAATGACCCACTCTGGCCTGCGGAAGCTCATTCCCTGGGACAGATGGTCCAGGGTCAGCCACCAACGGAGTGAATCTCTGGTCTTTTGATCTACTTGAATCATTGGAGACAAGTCTGTATAATCCCCATTCCACTGTTTGAGCATGCACAGTTGTAATGGTCTTAGATGAATTCGTGCAAAAGGAACTATGTCCATTGTTGCAACCATCAATCCTATTACTTCCATGCACTGCGCTATGGAAGGACGAGGAACAGAATGAAGCACTTGACAAGAGCTTAGAAGTTTTGATTTTCTGACCTCTGTCAGAAAAATCCTCATTTCTAAGGAATCTATTATTGTTCCCAAGAAGGGAACTCTTGTTGACGGGGACAGAGAACTCTTTTCTTTGTTCACTTTCCATCCGTGAGGTGTGAGAAAGGCTAGAACGATGTCCGTATGAGCCTTTGCCTTTGACAGGGACGACGCTTGTATTAGAATGTCGTCCAAGTAAGGTACTACTGCAATGCCCCTTGGTCTTAAAACCGCTAGAAGGGACCCTAGCACCTTTGTGAAAATCCTTGGAGCAGTGGCTAATCCGAATGGAAGAACCACAAACTGGTAATGTTTGTCCAGAAAAGCGAACCTTAGGAACTGATGATGTTCCTTGTGGATAGGGATATGTAGGTACGCATCCTTTAGATCCACGGAAGTCATAAATTGACTTTCCTGGATGGTGGGTAGAATCGTTCGAATAGTTTCCATTTTGAACGATGGTACCCTGAGAAATTTGTTTAGGATCTTCAAATCCAAAATTGGTCTGAACGTTCCCTCTTTTTTGGGAACTACGAACAGATTGGAATAAAATCCCATTCCTTGTTCCTTTATTGGAACTGGGTGTATCACTCCCATCTTTAACAGGTCTTCTACACAATGTAAGAATGCCTGTCTCTTTATTTGGTTTGAGGATAAGTGAGACTTGTGGAACCTTCCCCTTGGGGGTAGTTCCTTGAATTCCAGGAGATAACCTTGAGAAACTATTTCTAGCGCCCAAGGATCCTGAACATCTCTTGCCCAAGCCTGAGCAAAGAGAGAGAGTCTGCCCCCCACCAGATCCGGTCCCGGATCGGGGGCTACTCCTTCATGCTGTCTTGTTAGCAGTGGCAGGCTTCTTGGCCTGCTTACCTTTGTTCCAGCCTTGCATTGGTTTCCAGGCTGGTTTGGGTTGTGAGGCATTACCCTCTTGCTTAGAGGATGCAGAATTAGAGGCTGGTCCATTTCTGCGAAAGGGACGAAAATTAGGCTTATTTTTAGCCTTAAAAGACCTATCCTGTGGAAGGGCGTGGCCCTTTCCCCCAGTGATGTCTGAAATAATCTCTTTCAAATCAGGTCCAAATAAAGTTTTACCTTTGAAAGGGATGTTAAGTAATTTTGTCTTGGATGACACATCCGCTGACCAAGACTTTAGCCAAAGCGCTCTGCGCGCCACAATAGCAAACCCTGAATTTTTCGCCGCTAATTTTGCTAATTGCAAAGCGGCATCTAAAATAAAAGAGTTAGCCAATTTAAGTGCGTGAACTCTGTCCATAACCTCCTCATATGGAGTTTCTCTACTGAGCGACTTTTCTAGTTCCTCGAACCAGAACCACGCTGCCGTAGTGACAGGAACAATGCATGAAATTGGTTGTAGAAGGTAGCCTTGCTGTACAAAAATCTTTTTAAGCAAACCTTCCAATTTTTTATCCATAGGATCTTTGAAAGCACAACTATCTTCGATAGGAATAGTAGTGCGTTTGTTTAGAGTAGAAACTGCCCCCTCGACCTTGGGGACTGTCTGCCATAAGTCCTTTCTGGGGTCGACCATAGGAAATAATTTCTTAAATATAGGGGGAGGAACAAAAGGAATGCCGGGCTTTTCCCACTCTTTATTTACTATGTCCACCACCCGCTTGGGTATAGGAAAAGCGTCGGGGGACACCGGAACCTCTAGGAACCTGTCCATCTTGCATAATTTCTCTGGAATGACCAAATTGTCACAATCATCCAGAATAGATAACACCTCCTTAAGCAGTGCGCGGAGATGTTCTAATTTAAATTTAAATGTCACAACATCAGGTTCAGCTTGATGAGAAATTTTTCCTGAATCTGAAATTTCTCCCTCAGACAAAACCTCCCTCATGGCCCCTTCAGATTGGTGTGAGGGTATGACAGAACAATTATCATCAGCGTCCTCTTGCTCTTCAGTGTTTAAAACAGAGCAATCACGCTTTCTCTGATAAGTAGGCATTTTGGATAAAAGATTTGCTATGGAGTTATCCATTACAGCCGTTAATTGTTGCATGGTAATAAGTATTGGCGCACTAGATGTACTAGGGGCCTCCTGCATGGGCAAAACTGGTGTAGACACAGTAGGAGATGATGTAGTATCATGTTTACTCCCCTCATTTGAGGAATCATCTTGGGCAATATCATTATTTGTGGCAGTACTGTCCTTACTTTGTTTGGACGCTATGGCACAATTATCACATAAATTTAAATGGGGAGACACATTGGCTTTCATACATATAGAACATAGCTTATCTGAAGGTATAGACATGTTAAACAGGCTTAAACTTGTCAACAATGCACAAAAAACGTTTTAAAATAAAACCGTTACTGTCACTTTAAATTTCAAACAGAAAACACTTTATTACTGAATATGTGAAAAAGTATGAAGGAATTGTTCAAAAATTACCAAATTTTCACCACAGTGTCTTAAAGCCTTAAAAGTATTGCACACCAAATTTCAGCTTTAACCCTTAAAATAACAGAACCGGAGCCGTTTTTCAATTTAACCCCTATACAGTCCCAGATACAGTCTTTGCTAAGACCCAACCAAGCCCTGAGGGGAATACGATACCAAATGACGCCTTCTAAAAGCTTTTTCAGAGATTCTTAGATCCACACACATGCATCTGCATGCCCTGTTCTCAAAAAACAACTGCGCATTAATGGCGCGAAAATGAGGCTCAGTCTATGACTAGAAAGGCCCCCTAACTGAAAAAGGTGTCCAATACAGTGCCTGCCGTTTTATAAACGTTCCCCAAGATTATAAATGTCAATTGTTAGCCTAAATTTGAATAATATGCACAAATAAAGCAATCGATTTAGCCCATAAAAATGTCTACCAGTTTTTTAGCCCATAATAAGCCCTATATTCTGTTTGTTTTTGAATAAGAAAATGGCTTACCGGTCCCCATGAGGGGAAATGACAGCCTTCCAGCATTACACAGTCTTGTTAGAAATATGGCTAGTCATACCTTAAGCAGAAAAGTCTGCTAACTGTTTCCCCCAACTGAAGTTACTTCATCTCAACAGTCCTATGTGGAAACAGCAACCGATTTTAGTTACTGTCTGCTAAAATCATCTTCCTCTTACAAACAGAAATCTTCATCCTTTTCTGTTTCAGAGTAAATAGTACATACCAGCACTATTTTAAAATAACAAACACTTGATAGAAGAATAAAAACTACATTTAAACACCAAAAAACTCTTAACCATCTCCGTGGAGATGTTGCCTGTGCAACGGCAAAGAGAATGACTGGGGTGGGCGGAGCCTAGGAGGGATCATGTGACCAGCTTTGCTGGGACTCTTTGCCATTTCCTGTTGGGGAAGAGAATATCCCACAAGTAAGGATGACGCCGTGGACCGGACACACCAATGTTGGAGAAACGGTGATTACAAAGGGGTACAAAACCCAGAAATGTAATTTTGTGATTCAGATAGAACATGCTAATGTAATCTGCAGACTAAAGCCCATATTAGCTCCTCAAAATAATGTGGAGGGTGCAGTTTGGCTGCTGAAAAACAATTGCAGCAAACATGATGTTAATTTGCTTTACATTTTTTAGACCTGAATGATATGTTATTCTATAGTAACACGACAGACATGTCTTGCTTACAAGGTGTTGACTGTCCCTTTAACTCCCAGAGAATGCTCTAAAGCATTGCAACTCTCGTTGGCAGCCAAAGTGCACAATAACATTGACACAATATACAGAGATTAAAGGGACAGTAAACACCTATTTTAATTTAAATAAAAAGAGAGAAGCGCTCAACTAGGGAACGATTAATAGCATAGATATGTGCATGATCGAAAAATTTGTTTCGGATCGATTCGGAGTTTTTCGAATTTCGGATCGATTCGAATTCGGAAAACATCGAATGAATTCGTTTCGGATTCGTTTTGGATTAAAAAATATTCAGCTGGATTCGGTTCGATTCGGTTCGGAAATTTGGAATTTCGGTATGTGTGCTGTGTATTAGACTAGTATTATGTACTTTATATTAGGTGTAACCGTTAGCAGAGGGATATAACCTAATATACTGTACAATACTAGTGTAATCCATGGCCATCCGAATGTACCGAATAAATCCGAACTAATTTGGATTTATTCGGTAAATTCGGCAGTATTTTAATTCGGAAATTCGGATCGATCCGAATCTCCGAATTTGCTGAATTTTCAGAATTTCCGAATTGATCCGAAATGAATTGCACATGTCTAAGCATAATAGCTTGTTCTATGGCTAGTTACCACCCAAGAAGCAGCCTCTTTTTGCTCAACATGTGCCTTTCACAGAGAACTTTCCTGTAGCATATCAGTCTGATCCTGACTTAAAGTGAATGTAAATTTTGATGCTTAAGTGCTCGTTTTTTAAAAATTTGATTAAAAACAGGGGCACTTTAATTGATCACAATTTACATTTCACTCCTGTTGCGAAAAAATACTTACCTTTTAAACTTAACAGCTGCTCCAGCTTCCTCCGGTCATCGCAAGCCATTTCTGATGTCAGAAATGATGGATGGGTCATCCTCCAATCATGGCTTCCCCCCCCCCCCCCCCGGGGGAATCAGTGTCCGATTCAATGCCGTGATTGGAGGAAGCCGGGTTCCTCATTTTAGACCCAGGAAGAGGCTTTGCGAAGGGTGGAGGAAGCTGGAGCTGCTGTCAAGAGTAAAAGGTAAGTTTTTATTCACAGCAGAAGTGAAATGTAAATTTTTATGAATTAAAGTGACCCTGTTTTTAATCAAATTTTAAAAACTGGGCACTTTAGCATCAAAATTTACATTCACTTTAACAGTGCAGTCGAGCCCCAAAATACCAGGCAATCCCTCTTCTGAACGAGAGAAACAGCAAAACCCCAGACGTACGTTTCGGCCTATTGTGGGCCTCATAAGTGAGGTGCAGCCATATCCCTCTAGGCACACTGAGCAACGGGTCCACGTCTGGATTCCCGCATCACACTTAGGGAGACTTCCCTAAGCGTCATATTTTGCATAAATTAAAAGAGAGAAGTGTTCAACCTGGGAATGAATAATAGCATAATAGCTTTTTCTATGGCTAGTTACCACCCTAGAAGCAGCCTCTTTGTGCTCAATATGTGCCTTTCACTATTTTAATTTAACTTAATGTAATAGACACTAGTATAAAGAAGAATATGCACAAATAGTGATCTAAAAATCCAATAAAAAACCTTTTAAAAACTTATTTAGAAGCTCCCAGTTTAACACTGTTAGGCTGGGACACCCACTGAAAAGGGCTGAGAAAGCAGGAAGAACAGACCCTCCCCTGTATATGAAAAGACGTATTACACAAACAAGAGCAGCAGGAATCTGTATACTTCAGTCTACATCTGACAATTTAGGGCTTGGTTAGGAGTCGGAAAATCAGCACAATATAAATAATAATAATACAACTATACAGTGCCTTTTTAATTCTCCATGTTGTGCAATGCTTTACAATTAATGCTAATCTTCCTTGTTTTTACAGATGAGATTGTTCTCACTCTTAAAGACCCACGCTGGATAGGGGCTTGGTGGTTGGGATTTATAGTAGCATCAAGTCTAGCGGCCATAGCAGCTATACCATATTTCTTCTTTCCTAAAGAAATGCCAAAAGAGGTAAGAGCTGCTTTCTCGTATATGCCACACAAAACTAAGGACAATACTATAGCACTTATTTTATACCTGAAATGAGTAGTGGTATATATTCTGGCAAATGTCAATGTTTATCCAATGTTCCCACCCTGTATATCATATGACAGCCATCAGCCAATCACAAAATGCATATACTGTGCCCTTTTGCACATGCTCAGTAGGAGGTGGAGCCTCAGAAAGTGTGTATATAAATTAAATGTGTAAGTTTTCATAATATAAGTATATTGTATTTTTTTATTATTATTTATTTGCATCCTTAATCTGAATTATGAAACTTTTCTTTTAACTTTAGTGACCCTTTAAAGGGAAATTAAAGTCCCATATTTATTGATTGTAATAAATGATTTGCTGCACTGCAAAACATAGACATGCAAAATAAATGTTTTAAAAATAATTTACAACTGTCATTTTGTTAGATAAACTATGCATTGTTTTTCATGCTTGGGGAACAACCGTTAAAAAGTCTCTTGAAAGTTTTTTTTTTTTTTTTAATCTCACTCCCTTTTTGCAGTGGCCGATTAGGGACAAATAAAAATGAGTTCCTGATAATGTCAACCAATCACTGTGCAGTATGTTGGGTCAGGTTATTGCATTTCATGGAATGCTCTCCAGCTTCTATGGGGGAGTGGGAACACTGCAGTTTGCATACTTAAATTACGCAGAAAGCAGACAAAATAAATAATGAAAGTTTACTGCAATTTTTTTTTTTAATGATTCATAATTAATCATTTTAGGAAGAATGGAATACTTAGTTTAACGTCCCTTTAAATTGCCTTGTACTAGATCAGGTAAAATGAAAGATAAGGGAAACGATTGGCATAAAGCCAGCTACATCTCTTCTTCACAGAGCAATAATATATCTACATTCTGGCATAGAACAAGGATTACAGATAAAGTGAATACTATATCCTACCCATATGTTACTCGTCAGGATGTTAATCCATATTAATTACATAATAAATGTGTGACCAAATTTGGGCACCAAACAATGTAGAATAAACAGATAGCATTGCACTATACATAATCAGTGATTGACAACACATGTGATTATACATTATTTACTATAGCTGTTAGGAGAGCCAGGAGTACGCCCTCAACAAAAGCAAAAGAGTGGATGTTAGGCTGCAGTTGGATAAACAGGGTTGCTGAGTCATCTGTGGAGGTCAGGGGGTATTTCAAGGAATTTTGGCTGCTTTGTAGTTAAGAAAAATCTGTAAGTTATACACAGTATTTACCATTTACACATGCAGTGTCTAAATCTTATGAAGAAAACCTGTTTACTGTCGCTTAATTTTTAGACAACATGTAAATGCTGCTCATTTGCATGCACAATAGAAATGTTTTTAAGTATGGTATCCCTTTAATTAATGTGCCCTTTCCACATCTCTTGCACATCAACTAATATCTGACACTCTACAAAGTACTGACATCATTTTGTTTTCATTTAAAAATGCAAATAATGGGGGGCGGAGCCAGCGACTAAAGCAGTCAGACATGTTTTTGGGAAGCTCCTGGCTTTCAGCTAAAAATATAGCAATTAAAATATACTTCAGAGCCTGAAATTATTTTGCTATTCAGCTGAATTCCAATCTTAGCTGCTCTACATTCAAAGTAAGGACAGATCGTTCTTTTTTGAGCTATTTGTACAGAAAGAATTAGCTTTCATTATGCCACGTGGAACTTTTGAGCACAGCTTATATGTAACTACGCCGACCATTATGGACGCTCTGCAAACATGGGAGTTGAGCACTCAGAGACTCCTGGAGACCCATTATCGGAGTCTAGCTGAAGATCTAACGACAATACTGAACTGCCTATCTGCGCCACAAACAGAGGAGCTCGAGTGTATAGATACGGTACTAATTAGGGGAAACTATGGCGTTGAAGAGGACTCAGCTTTAAGGAGACGGGAGGATGGGCCAAGATCAGCCCCGTTGTTTCGAACAGGCAGCAAATTTAGGCAGTCCTCAGAGGCTCCACCACTCACTATTTGTGCGAGCTACTCCCGCACCCAGACACCGGAGGATGGGACTGATTCACGGAGCTGGGAAATACAGGCGGAGCTGAGTGATCCGAGCGAATGCATAGATGTAAGGATGTTATTCTGTTTACCCTGTTACGAGCAGCTCCCAGATGATCCGCTACCGAAGTCTAATATTACCTACCTGCTGGAGAGAAGGTTGATCCTTTTACCGAGAGCCCAGATGACCCGCACCGGAGCAGATGACTTTTCTTGTCATATGAGCCATGTCACATATGCTGTCGGAAGGAGAATAGTTCCTGTACTTACCACTGTGCCCCTTTCTGGACTATCAGCTACAGCGTTACCCCATCTCAGAATTGGAGTAGGCTAATTCTGTATGGCTCCTGACCGGCCTCCTGTGTGACTCTGTTATTAACATGTGCACGATAGCCCTTCAAGATATAGCTTAATGAATGTTTATATAGGACCTGTACTGTTCTTATCTTTTCAAATACTTTCACACAATTTTTCATCACTATGATGCCACGGCCTGAGCATATACCTCTGAGAAATTGTACTGTAAGACATGGTTCTTAATTACTATCTTAAACAATTGGTTGCTCCTTTTTGTCTCCATGCTAAATGTTTTCCTTGGGGGATGTGTTTGGAGGGCTGCTTGGGAAAGCCAATTGGCTTATAGTTATTTGTTAATAGTGTTGTTTTCCTACATATCTACATATTCCTACATATCTGAGCTAGCATCAGGGTTACCTACAAGTTTCACCAGAGATATTTCCGTAGGAACTTCACTACCTGACAGGTGAGAAGCTTGTTCCTACAGACTCCCCTACAGAGTATGTTAGCTACTTCTATAACACACAATGCCCCACACTTCAAATATATGTAATGCTGCTCTTCCGCCAGGTCCTGGCAGATTTGAGTTACATGCTACATTAACAGCTTCTACCAATGCAGCCAGCTATAACTAATCTTCCCTTGCTTAGACAGACCTCTGTTTATTGCAATAATGTTGTCTTTTACCTATGATTATAAAGCATCATACATATATTATAATTATATACCTTGTAGCTTTTAATATGTCATAGAGTAGCTGGTACATGCACAGTTACCTCCCTATTGGGATCAATGATACGTTTGTATGTGCTAACAAAATCCCTAGAGGTTAATGCCTTTCACTACTTTAGTATTACTAGTCTGTGGCCTAGCCTCTCTACTATGACAGCTATAGTAACCAGCTCCCCTGACCTAGCTATATTGCCATTTCATATTTTAATGCTCCTCATCATTTTACTTTCCATCCTGGGCTCCCCATCCAAATCTACCTGATATACCTATACCAAACTTATCTTTAATGTTACACTGACGAAAAAGATGATTATCTAATGTGTATCAAGTCATCACCAAATGTTTCATATATTGTAAGGGATTCAGATGGTTGTACATTCCGCTAGTATCAGTAGGTCATTCTACAAGCCATAACATTGTATATTGCATGCTGCTTATACTATATTATTACTATTTTATATGTTATTTCGTAGATGGCCCATACGTTATGTTACCTGACTTGTACTAGCGGTTGAATTATGCCACATATTTTCTATGAAGGACTGGACCTATAGTGGCCTCTTGTATCTAACTTTCAATGTCTTATGTATTTTGCTGTAGTTTAAAGCCATATTCTTTCTGTAACAAAGGTCTAAAATCTACAATTCCTGATATCTGCCATTATCGCTATATCACCTGATACTCTTTTAACGTTTAAAGGCCTACTGTATATGTGACTGTAGATCTACATCTGAAGTGGTGGGTTCAATGAGTCCAGTTACTAGCCCAGTTACTAGTTTTGCCATACAATTTTGCTTCCTTATAGATATACAGGTAGCCCTCAGTTTACGCCGGGGTTAGGTTCCAGAAGGAATGGTTGTAAATCGAAACCGTTGTAAATTGAAACTAAGTTTATAATGTAAGTCAATTGGAAGTGAGGGAGATAGGTTCCAGGCCCCTCTCAAAATTGTCATAAGTAACACCTAATACATTATTTTTAAAGCTTTGAAATGAAGACTTTAAATGCTAAACAGCATTATAAACCTTATAAAATAATCACACAACACAGAATATATAATTAAACTAAGTTAAATGAACAAAAACATTTGCTAAACAGCATTATAAACCTAATACAGTAATCACACAACACAGACTTCACTTGCATTTTTCTGCAAACAGTTGTTTCTATGCATTCCAATCTGGACTGATTTATAGACAGGAAGATCTTGTTCCTTTGAAATCTGCTCGATAGCTCAGGTCTGGTTAAACTGATTAATTTCAGCTTGCTTGGCTTTGGTGCAACACAAGCAGACAGCTCCACCTACTGGCTATTTTAATAAATGCACTGCTTCTCAATGCTTTTCAATAGCAGTCACATGACTGGAAAAAAAGGTTGTTATTCGGAAACGGTGTAAATTGAACCGTTGTAAAACGAGGGCCACCTGTATATGTTTTCGAGCTTGTGACAAGGCTACAAGAATGGACCTAACTGTTGCACTATAAGTCTATTTACCATTTGTTCTTTATTTTATTAGTATCTGATGTTATGTATAACTCTATATTTCTTAAAATTGCCCCTATATATATATATATATATATATATATATATATATATATATATATATATATTTATATATGGCTCCCCGACCTTTCCCTTATTTACAGAGCGGTGCTTACCCGCTGATATATCTACCCCCCAATATTGTATTTTCACTTTTCGCTTTCTTACGCTCATACAGAGCTGCTCATCCGACCACAAGTTGTCTTATCTACTCTTGGACCTTATGGTCTAAAAATGTGTCTCCTATTGGTCAACTAATTTCATCATCATAATATTATAAAATCGAGGTTCCATTAGCCTACTCACTGTCTATTTCACAGTTGTCAAATTGTTTTATTCAGTTGTACTAGTATCTTTTCTTTTGCTGTTGTCAAAAGGCGTTCTATGTTTGTATTTTGCAAAACCTCAATAAAAATCATCAAATTTAAAAATGCAAATAATAATTTTAATTATTTTAATAAACTTACATTTTTTTGAGTAGCTTGTCTGCTCCTATCATCAGGGCATTTTTTTTTTTTTTCACTGAGGCCCCTCATCCTATTATAATTGTTGCTTCATGGCACTTTGAGATGCGGTTCAGGGGCGCGATCCGATATAGATCGTAGTTTGCGGCGCAAGCGAGGGAACCCCCGCCCCCCATAGTTTCAGCTCGCAACTCGAGCTATCTTATATACGGCACCATCAGATGCTAAAGTGCTGTAAGTCTGACAAACCAGCGATGTCCAGAAATCTGCGTAAGTACAAATTTCTGGAGTGGCCAGTGACTTATGGCACTTTAGAAACTGCTGGCGTCTACAAAACCTGACTAAGTTATAAAATCACCCGTACTGTCTAACACGCCTCCCAAACTTAGCCCGACACGTATACCCCTCTATCCGCTATCCCCCCTCACTCTCCTAATAATAATTTTTTTTATTAACCCCTAAACCGCCGCTCCCGGACCCCGCCGCACCTAATAAAGTTATTAACCCCTAAACTGCCGCTCCCGGACCCCGCCGCCACACACATTAACTACCCCCTAATGTGAGCTCCTATCCTGCGGCCACCTACATTAACTATCCCCTAATGTGAGCTCCTACCCCGCCGCCACCTACATTAACTACCCCCTAATGTGAGCTCCTACCCCGCCGCCAGCTACATTAACTACCCCCTAATGTGAGCTCCTACCCCACCGCCAGCTATATTAAAATTATTAACCCCTAATTTAATCCCCTTATACCGCCGCCAGCTATATTAAATTAATTAACCCCTAATCTAATCCCCCTATACCGCCGCCACCTATATTAAATTAATTAACCCCTAATCCAATCCCACTATACCGCCGCCATCTATATTAAATTAATTAACCCCTAATCTAATCCTCCTACACCGCCGCCACCTATATTAAATTAATTAACCCCTAAAATACTAAACTATACCTAACACTAAACCTAAGTCAAACCCTACAAATATACCTGAAAAGGGCTTTTTGCGTGGCATTACCCCCAAGTAAACAGCTCTATTGCCAGCCCTTAAAAGGGCTTTTTGCGGGGCTTTGCCCCAAAGTAACCGACTCTCTTATCAGCCCTTAAAAGGGCTTTTGGCGGGCATTGTCACACAGAAATCAGCTCTTTTACCTATAATCTAAATCCCCCTATAACGCCGCCACCTATAATAAATAGATTAACCCCTAATCTGCCCCCCCCTTCACCGCCGCCACCTATATTAAATAGATTAACCCGTAATCTGACCCCCCTACACCGCCACCACCTATATTAACTATATTAACCCTAATTATATTAGGGTTAATATAGTTAAAGGGCCACTGTAAGTAAATATTTTCTATGCCTGTTACTAACTAACTACCCCAAATACGCTTTTTATCAATAGCATTTCATTAACATATGTCTACCGTATATATCAGAAATCTTGTCTGCAAATTTAATTGTTTTCCAAACCCACTCCGTGGGTATCCTTTGCTCTGTGCCAATTCGTTTACAATACCTAGGTTTCAAAATGGCGCTTTAAACACAAAGTTATTGGTTTAAGTATTTTGAACACACAGTGCTGAAAATAGTGGGCAGGATAACGTGACATCATCGGCGAATAAAAGATATAACTTTTGGAACGTTATGAAACTTCGTTTTGGAGAAAATATAGGTCAGTAGGTTTTAATTAATGTTTATTAACTTTAATATGTTAGTTGTTTAGCTTAAAAATTATAACAGAAAGTAATCCTTTAATATAGTCATTATATTATATATATATTAACTATATGAACCCTAATTATATGAGGGTTAATATAGCTAATATCGTTATTATAATATATATATATTAACTATATTAACCCTAATTATATTAGGGTTATTATAATTAATATCGTTATTATATTATATATATATATTAAGTATAATAACCCTATCTAACTCTAACACCCCTAACTAAATTCTTATTAAAATAAATCTAATTAATATTAATATTATTAATTAAAATATTCCTATTTAAATCTAAATACTTACCTATAAAATAAACCCTAACGGCTAGATTTAGAGTTGGGCGGTAGACGTGAAAACCAGCGTTAGAGGCTCCTAACGCTGGTTTTAGGCTACCTCCGGTATTTGGAGTCACTCAAAATAGGGTCTAACGCTCACTTTTCAGCCGCGACTTTTCCATACCGCAGATCCCCTTACGTCAATTGCGTATCCTATCTTTTCAATGGGATTTTTCTAACTCCGGTATTTAGAGTCGTGTCTGAAGTGAGCGTTAGAAAACTAACGACAAAACTCCAGCCGCAGAAAAAAAGTCAGTAGTTAAGAGCTTTCTGGGCTAACGCCGGTTCATAAAGCTCTTAACTACTGTATTCTAAAGTACACTAACACCCATAAACTACCTATGTACCCCTAAACCGATGTCCCCCCACATCGCCGCCACTCGATTAAATTTTTTTAACCCCTAATCTGCCGACCACCACCTACGTTATCCTTATGTACCCCTAATCTGCTGCCCCTAACACCGCCGACCCCTATATTATATTTATTAAGCCCTAATCTGCCCCCCACAACGTTGCTGCCAGCTACCTACACTTATTAACCCCTTATCTGCCGACCGCAAAGCGCCACCACCTACGTTATCCTTATGTACCCCTAATCTGCTGCCCCTAACACCGCCGACCCCTATATTATATTTATTAAGCCCTAATCTGCCCCCCACAACGTCGCTGCCAGCTACCTACACTTATTAACCCCTAATCTGCCGACCGCAAAGCGCCGCCACCTACGTTATCCTTATGTACCCCTAATCTGCTGCCCCTAACACCGCCGACCCCTATATTATATTTATTAACCCCTAATCTGCCCCCCTCAACGTCGCCTCCACCTGCCTACACTTATTAACCCCTAATCTGCTGAGCGGACCGCGCCGCTACTATAATAAAGTTATTAACCCCTAATCCTCCTCACTAACCCTATAATAAATAGTATTAACCCCTAATCTGCCCTCCCTAACATCGCCGACACCTAACTTCAATTATTAACCCCTAATCTGCCGACCGGAGCTCACCGCTATTCTAATAAATGTATCAACCCCTAAAGCTAAGTCTAACCCTAACACTAACACCCCCCTAAATTAAATATAATTTTAATCTAACGAAATTAATTAACTCTTATTAAATAAATTATTCCTATTTAAAGCTAAATACTTACCTGTAAAATAAATCCTAATATAGCTACAATATAAATTATAATTACATTGTAGCTATTTTAGGATTAATATTTATTTTACAGGCAACTTTGTAATTATTTTAACCAGGTACAATAGCTATTAAATAGTTAAGAACTATTTAATAGCTACCTAGTTAAAATAATTACAAAATTACCTGTAAAATAAATCCTAACCTAAGTTACAATTAAACCTAACACTATACTATCATTAAATTAATTAAATAAAATACCTATAATTACCTACAATTAAACCTAACACTACACTGTCAATACATTAATTAAATACAATATCTACAAATAACTGCAATGAAATAAACTAACTAAAGTACAAAAAATAAAAAAGAACTAAGTTACAAAAAATAAAAAAATATTTACAAACATAAGAAAAATATTACAACAATTTTAAACTAATTACACCTACTCTAAGCCCCCTAATAAAATAGCAAAGACCCCCAAAATAAAAAATGCCCTACCTTATTCTAAATTACTAAAGTTCAAAGCTCTTTTACCTTTTTTATCTTTTACCTTACCAGCCCTGAACAGGGCCCTTTGCGTGGCATGCCCCAAGAAGTTCAGCTCTTTTGCCTGTAAAAAAAAACATACAATACCCCCCCCCCAACATTACAACCCACCACCCACATACCCCTAATCTAACCCAAACCCCCCTTAAATAAACACTAAGCCCCTGAAGATCATCCTACCTTGTCTTCACCTCACCAGGTATCACCGATCCGTCCTGGCTCCAAAATCTTCATCCAACCCAAGCGGGGGCTGGCGATCCATCATCCGGTGGCTGAAGAGGTCCAGAAGAGGCTCCAAAGTCTTCATCCTATCCGGGAAGAAGAGGCGATCCGGACCGGCAACCATCTTGATCCAAGCAGCATCTTCTATCTTCATCCGATGACGACCGGCTCCATCCTGAAGACCTCCACCGCGGACCCATCTTCTTCCGGCGACGTCCAATTGAAGAATGACGGTTCCTTTAAGGGACGTCATCCAAGATGGCGTCCATCGAATTCCAATTGGCTGATAGGATTCTATCAGCCAATCGGAATTAAGGTAGGAATATTCTGATTGGCTGATCGGAACAGCCAATAGAATGCGAGCTCAATCTGATTGGCTGATTGGATCAGCCAATCGGATTGAACTTGATTCTGATTGGCTGATTCCATCAGCCAATCAGAATATTCCTACCTTAATTCCGATTGGCTGATAGAATCCTATCAGCCAATCGGAATTCGAGGGACGCCATCTTGGATGACGTCCCTTAAAGGAACCGTCATTCTTCAGTTGGACGTCGCCAGAAGAAGATGAGTCCGCGGTGGAGGTTTTCAGGATGGAGCCGGTCGTCATCGGATGAAGATAGAAGATGCCGCTTGGATCAAGATGGTTGCCGGTCCGGATCGCCTCTTCTTCCCGGATAGGATGAAGACTTTAGAGCCTCTTCTGGACCTCTTCAGCCACCGGATGATGGATCGCCAGCCCCCGCTTGGGTTGGATGAAGATTTTGGAGCCAGGACGGATCGGTGATACCTGGTGAAGTGAAGACAAGGTAGGATGATCTTCAGGGGCTTAGTGTTAGGTTTATTTAAGGGGGTTTGGGTTAGATTAGGGGTATGTGGGTGGTGGGTTGTAATGTTGGGGGGCTTGGGTATTGTATGTTTTTTTTTACAGGCAAAAGAGCTGAACTTCTTGGGGCATGCCCCGCAAAGGGTTTATGAAAAAAGGTGTGTTAGGGTTAGCGCTAAATTAAAGCTTAAAAAGGGTTTAAAGATAGATATTCTTTAAGAGTTATATATATTTCTTATATAGTGATGTTCATATAAACATTGTGTTTCATATTAAAAGTTTTAATGAGAATTCAGGGCTGGTAAGGTAAAAGAGCTTTGAACTTTAGTAATTTAGAATAGGGTAGGGCATTTTTTATTTTGGGGGTCTTTGTTATTTTATTAGGGGGCTTAGAGTAGGTGTAATTAGTTTAAAATTGTTGTAATATTTTTCTTATGTTTGTTTTTTTGTAACTTAGTTCTTTTTTATTTTTTGTACTTTAGTTAGTTTATTTCATTGTAGTTATTTGTAGGAATTGTATTTAATTTATTTATTGATAGTGTAGTGTTAGGTTTAATTGTAGGTAATTGTAGGTATTTTATTTAATTAATGATAGTATAGTGTTAGGTTTAATTGTAACTTAGGTTAGGATTTATTTTACAGGTAATTTTGTAATTATTTTAACTAGGTAACTATTAAATAGTTCTTAACTATTTAATAGCTATTGTACATGGTTAAAATAATTACAAAGTTGCCTGTAAAATAAATATTAATCCTAAAATAGCTATAATATAATTATAATTTATATTGTAGCTATATTAGGATTTATTTTACAGGTAAGTATTTAGCTTTAAATAGGAATAATTTATTTAATAAGAGATAATTAATTTCGTTAGATGTAAATTATATTTAACTTAGGGGGGTGTTAGTGTTAGGGTTAGACTTAGCTTTAGGGGTTAATACATTTATTAGAATAGCGGTGAGCTCCAGTCGGAAGATTAGGGGATAATAATTGAAGTTAGGTGTCGGCGATGTTAGGGAGGGCAGATTAGGGGTTAATACTATTTATTATAGGGTTAGTGAGGCGGATTAGGGGTTAATAAGTGTAGGCAGGTGGAGGCGACACTGTGGGGGGCAGATTAGGGGTTAATAAATATAATATAGGGGTCGGCGATGTTAGGGCAGCAGATTAGGGGTACATAGAGATAATGTAAGTAGCGGCGGTTTACGGAGCGGCAGATTAGGGGTTAATAATAATATGCAGGGGTCAGCGATAGCGAGGGCGGCAGATTAGGGGTTAATAAGTGTAAGGTTAGGGGTGTTTAGACTCGGGGTACATGTTAGAGTGTTAGGTGCAGACGTAGGAAGTGTTTCCGCATAGCAAACAATGGGGCTGCGTTAGGAGCTGAACGCGGCTTTATTGCAGGTGTTAGGTTTTTTTTCAGCTCAAACAGCCCCATTGTTTTCTATGGGGGAATCGTGCACAAGCACGTTTTTGAGGCTGGCCGCTTGCGTAAGCAACTCTGGTATCGAGAGTTGAAGCTGAGTTAAATATGCTCTACGCTCCTTTTTTGGAGCCTAACGCAGCCTTTATGTGGACTCTCAATACCAGAGTTTTTTTTATGGTGCGGCCAGAAAAAAGCCGGCGTTAGCTTTTCGGGTCGTTACCGACAAAACTCCAAATCTAGCCGTATGATAGCTACAATGTAATTAATAATTACATTGTAGCTATTTTAGGATTTATATTTATTTTACAGGTAACTTGGTATTTATTTTAACTAGGAATAATAGCTATTAAATAGTTAATAACTATTTAATAGCTACCTTGTTAAAATAATTACCAATTTACCTGTAAAATAAATCCTAACCTAAGTTACAAATACAACTACACTATCAATAAATTAAATAAACTACAAATATCTAAACTAAAATACCATTAAATAAACTAAACTAAATTACAAAAAAAACAAACACTAAATTACAAAAAATAAAAAAAGATTACAAGAATTTTAAGCTAATTACACCTATTCTAAGCCCCCTAATAAAATAACAAAGCCCCCCAAAATAAAAAAAATTTCCCTACCCTAAACTAAATTACAAAAGTTAACAGCTCTATTACCAGCCCTTAAAAGGGCTTTTTGCGGGGGCATGCCCCAAAGAAATCAGCTCTTTTGCCTGTAAAAAAAACACAATACCACCCCCTGACATTACAACCCACCACCCACATACTCCTACTCTAAACCCACCCAAACCCCCCTTAAAAAAAAACTAACACTAAGCCCCAGAAGATCTCCCTACCTTGAGTCGTCTTCACCCAGCCGAGCCGAACTCTTCATCCTATCCGGGCGATGTCTTCATCCAAGCGGCAAAGAAGAAGTCTTCCATCCGGCGATGTCTTCATCCAAGCAGCAAAGAAGAAGTCTTCCATCTGGCGATGTCTTCATCCAAGCGGCAAAGAAGAGGTCCTCCATTGGGGCGAAGTTTTCTTCCAAGCGCCATCTTCAATCTTCTTTCTTCAGCCCTCCGACGTGGAACATCCTTCTGGCCCGACGACTGAACGACTAATGAAGTTTCCTTTAAATGACGTCATCCAACCTGATCGGAACAGCCAATAGAATGCAAGCTCAATCTGATTGGCTGATCGGATCAGCCAATCGGATTGAACTTGAATCTGATTGGCTGATTGAATCAGCCAATCAGATTTTCTTACCTTAATTCCGATTGGCTGATAGAATCCTATCAGCCAATCGGAATTTGACCGACGCCATCTTGGAGGGCTGAAGAAAGAAGATTGAAGATGCCGCTTGGAAGAAAACTTCGCCCCAATGGAGGACCTCTTTTTTGCCGCTTGGATGAAGACATCGCCGGATGGAAGACTTCTTCTTTGCTGCTTGGATGAAGACATCACCGGATGGAAGACTTCTTCTTTGCCGCTTGGATGAAGACATCGCCCGGATAGGATGAAGAGTTCGGCCCGGCTGGGTGAAGACGAATCAAGGTAGGGAGATCTTCTGGGGCTTAGTGTTAGGTTTTTTTAAGGGGGGTTTGGGTGTGTTTAGAGTAGGGGTATGTGGGTGGTGGGTTTTAATGTTGGGGGGTGGTATTGTGGTTTTTTTTTACAGGCAAAAGTGCTGATTTATTTGGGGCATGCCCCGCAAAAAGCCCTTTTAAGGGCTGGTAATAGAGCTGTTAACTTTTGTAATTTAGTTTAGGGTAGGGACATTTTTTTTATTTTGGGGGGCTTTGTTATTTTATTAGGGGGCTTAGAATAGGTGTAATTAGCTTAAAATTCTTGTAATCTTTTTTTATTTTTTGTAATTTAGTGATTGTTTGTTTTTGTAATTTAGTTTAGTTTATTTAATGGTATTTTAGTTTAGATATTTGTAGTTTATTTAATTTATTGATAGTGTAGTTGTATTTGTAACTTAGGTTAGGATTTATTTTACAGGTAAATTGGTAATTATTTTAACAAGGTAGCTATTAAATAGTTATTAACTATTTAATAGCTATTGTACCTGGTTAAAATAAATACCAAGTTACCTGTAAAATAAATATAAACCCTAAAATAGCTACAATGTAATTATTAATTACATTGCAGCTATCTTAGGGTTTATTTTATAGGTAAGTATTTAGATTTAAATAGGAATATTTTAATTAATAATATTAATATTAATTAGATTTATTTTAATAAGAATTTAGTTAGGGGTGTTAGAGTTAGATAGGGTTATTATACTTAATATATATATATATATATATATATATATATATATATAATATAATATAATAACGATATTAACTATATATTAACCCTAATATAATTAGGGTTAATGTAGTTAATATATATATAATATTATAACGATATTAACTACATTAACCCTAATATAATTAGGGTTAATATAGTTAATATATATATAATATAATAACTATATTAACTATATTAACCCTAATATAATTAGGGTTAATATAGTTAATATAGCTGGCGGCGGTGTAGGGGGATTAGATTAGGGGTTAATCTATTTAATATAGGTGGCAGCGGTGTAGGGGGATTAGATTAGGGGTTAATCTATTTATTATAGATGGCGGCGGTGTAGGGGAATTATATTAGGGGGTAATACATTTATTATAGGTGGCGGCGGTGTAGGGGGATTTAGATCATATGCAAAAGAGCTGATTACTTTGTGACAATGCCCCGCAAAAAGCCCTTTTAAGGGCTGGTAAAAGAGCTGATTACTTTGGGGAAATGCCCCGCAAAAAGCCCTTTTAAGGGCTGTCAATAGAGCTGTTACTTAGGGGCAATGTCACGCAAAAGGCCCCTTTAAGGGCTGGTAATAGAGGTGATTACTTTAAGGGGATTAGATTAGGGGTTAATATATTTAATATAGCTGGCGGCGGTATAGGGGGTTTAAATTAGGGGTTAATAATTTTAATATAGCTGGCGGCGGTGTAGGGGGATTAGATTGGGGTTAATAATTTAATATAGCTGGCGGCGGGGTAGGGGGATTAGATTAGGGGTTAATAATTTAATATAGCTGGCGGCGGGGTAGGGGGATTAGATTAGGAGTTAATAATTTAATATAGCTGGCGGCAGTGTAGGGGGATTAGATTAGGGGTTAATAATTTAATAAAGCTGGTGGCGGGGTAGGGGCATTAGATTAAGGGTTAATAATTTAGGGGTATGTAATGTAGATGGCGGCAGTGTAAGGGGCTCACATTAAGGGGTATGTAATGTAAGTGATGATGGTGTAGGGGGATCACATTAGGGGTTATACATTTAATGTAGGTGTCGTCGGGGTCCGGGAGCGGCGGTTTAGGGGTTAAATACTTTATTAGGGATTGCGGCGGAGGATCACGGTTGACAGGTAGATAGACATTGCGCATGCGTTAGGTGTTAGGTTTTATTTGGCAGGTAGTTTAGGGAGTTACGGGGCTCCAATAGACAGCGTAAGGCTTACTATAGCTGCATTTTGTGGCGAGGTAAAAATGGAGTAAGATTTCTACATTTTCGCCACGTAAGTCCTTACGCTGTATATTGGATACCAAACTGCACGGGTTTGGTATACCTGTCTATGGCCCAAAAAACTATGGGCGAAGGCAGAAATATACGAGCATAACTTCTAGGTTACGCCGTATATAGGTTACCAAACCCGCGCAAAATTCAGCGTCGACGGCTTTTGCGGGCGACGCTGCATATCGGATCGGGCCCCTGATTCCAAAGAAATACAGCAAACGTGCATGCTTGTACCTGAAGTGAAATTATAATGATGTAGTTTTGAAAAGAGAATCAGAACTCATTCACTACACTGCAGAAGATTCAGGGGCCGATTTAACAAGGGCTGAATGTAACTGTTTCCGTGCAAGCCTTAAAGCTCACCGGAAACAAGAGTTAAGAAGCTGCGTTCTTAACTCATACGCCACCTCCTATGAGGTGGCGGACATCAATCTGTCCGATCGCATATGGTCGAGGTGATTGACACCCCCTACTGCCGGGGGCGGCATTGCAGAAGCAGTTCACCAGACAGTTCACAAAAAACTGAAAAGAGGTGTATATGTGCGCTACAAATCTAAGGAGTTAATGATTATCTTGTCAGATTAGTATATTACCTTAATCAATTAGCTAGAACCCATTGGTCGTAATAAATAATTCCAGAAAACGGATGTGATATAATACAAAAGTATAGTTATTTATTGCTATGCAAAAATGCCTTATATAGATAGTTAAAAAGTACACTAATAAAATACACTAATACATTAGTGCAATATGTAAATATGCGTTAAAATACAAAATATGACCGGTCATATGTCTATATACACTTATATTAAAACAATTTCCTCCTTAGGTGATTGGCCACCTTGTACATCACAAGTATTGTAATTGAATGTACATTGTTAGAGAGTCCTTTTAATAAAAGGCATATATATAGATCCTGATACGCATAGACTCTATTCTTCTTCTTATGGATAAGGATATAGTGGGCAATATAGTGGATATAGTGATATCCTCTGCTGCAGGGGGCGGCATTGCACAAGCAGTTCACCAGAACTGCTTGTCCAATGATAAATGCCGACAGCGTATGCTGTCGGCATTTATCGATGTGCGGTGGACATGATCCGCTACAGCGGACCATGTTTGCTCTCACTCTGTTAAATCGGCCTAACGGAGGCTGGGTCTAACTTCGATATGATATGGTTGAGTAGTCAAATGTTTTTATACATTTATTAAAATATTTATTTATGTTAAGCATAACATATTACTGAATTAACAGAGCATATACAATTTAACAAAGCTTATACATATATTGACATAAAAAACATGGATCCATGTTCTAAATACAATTTTCAAATGTTAAAAACAATTACTCAAGTGCTTAAAACAATTTTAACAATGTTCAAACAATACTGGCAGTAATAAAATACAAGACAAATTGCAATGCTGAAATGCAATTTGTACTAATGCTTACATTCACCCCCTTGAAGTTTATGGAACTTCGATACGAGAAAGAAGATACCAAAGATCCCAAGATGGGTTACAGGATAAGAGACAGAATGGAGGCAAACAAAACAATGAATGGAGAACACAACCTCACACAAAAAGGACTGAATTAAGAATAGACCCAACAATACCAACCACGTCAGCAGTTATGCAATCACCTTCTTTTTTAGGGTTGGACCAACATCAAACAGAGAAAAAGAGAGAAACCAGATGACATCAAAAATAAAAAGAAGACCCACAGAGGGAAGAGAGGAGGTGCTAAAATGAACAAAGATAAAAATAAGGCACAGGAGGAGAATGAAGAAGGGAACAACAATGGGATTTTCAATCTAAGCTTGCACGAATTAAAAGATAATGAGAGATCTATCCTTAAATCTGGCTCTCATTCGCACCATCTAAAAAGCTTGGACAAATTCACGACTTTTGTAAATACAAAAGAATTTACAATAAAAAATGTTTCTAAAGTCTCCATTGGAGAGAATAGGTTGTGATTTAAAAGTATACACAAACCATGACGAATTGGATAACTATAAACATACTGAATTAAGGCCAAAATCAACGTTTTACCCTATAAACAGCAAAGGGACTTCCATTGAGGCCTTTGAAACAATAGTATGTAAAGAGATCTGTGAAATACAATCTAAAAAACTAAAGAAGACAAGACAAAAACCTATCAGCTAAACAGATAGAAACCATCAAGCAGTTGGAGAACAACCAGAACCTAACTATAATACTCGCCAACAAGAGCGGAGGGATTGTCATTATGACCAGAAATGACCATGATCTTGGGGATAGAGTCTCTAAGTAGCAATCTATCAGAGTATGTGGATAGACATTTACAGAAGTATGTCAGACAACTACCCTCGTTTTTAAGATATTCTACACAGATATTAAATCTCTTAGAGGAATTATCATGGGAGAATTACTATATATTAGCGACATGCGATGTAACGTCGCTATATACAAGTATACCGCACAAAGAGGGGTTAGAAACAGTAAAATTGTACCTAGAGAAAGACCCAGAGATCCCACAGAAACAAAGAAAATTTATACTGGACAGTATCGAATACATCTTAACCCACTATTACTTTTGCAATAAGGGTAAATTCTATCGTCAAATCTGTGGTACGGCGATGGGGACCAGGTTTGCGCCGAGTTACGAAAATCTGTACATGGGAAAATGGGAACAGATTTTCTGGGAATCATGCCCAGCAAGCATGGACCGGGTTCTCTATCGGCAATACATAGACAATATAATTATTGTATGGAAAGGGTCCTTAGAGGATTTAAAATACAGGTAGCCCTCAGTTTACGCCGGGGTTAGGTTCCAGAAGGAATGGTTGTAAATTGAAACCTCTGTAAATTGAAACCCAGTTTATAATGTAAGTCAATGGGAAGTGAGGGAGTTAGGTTCCAGGCCCCTCTCAAAATTGTCATAAGTAACATTTAATACATTCTTTTTAAAGCTTTGAAATGAAGACTTTTTAATGCTAAACAGCATTATAAACCTAATAAAATAATCACACAACACATAATATATACTTAAACTAAGTTAAATGAACAAAAACATTTGCTAAACTGCATTATAAACCTAAAAAAAAAAATCACACAACACAGACTTCACTTGCATTTTTCTGCAAACGGTTCTTTCAATGCATTCCAACCTGGACTGATTTATAGACAGGAAGATCTTGTTCCTTTGAAATCTGCTCGATAGCTCAGGTCTGGTTAAACTGATTAATTTCAGCTTGCTTGGCTTTGCTGCAACAGAAGCGGACAGCTCCACCTACTGGCTATTTTAATAAATGCACTGCTTCTCAATGCTTTTCAATAACAGTCACATGACTAGAAAAACAGGTTGTTATTCTGAAACGGTGTAAATTGAACCGTTGTAAAACGAGGGCCACCTGTATATGATTTGAAATTATGAATAAAAATTTGCGCCAATTTGAAGTTCACATATGAATGGAGTCATAAAGAACTCACCTTCCTAGACCTAAAGATAGAGGTAAAAGAAGGAAGACTAGAGACATGAACCCACTTCAAAGAAGTGGACAGTAATAACTATGTCCACAGAACGAGCTGCCATCATACAAAGTGGAAAGACAATATCCCCAAGGGACAACTCCTGAGGATGAGGAAGAATTGTTGGAGAGTTTAAGTGGGAGGAACAGGTGCAAGTAATTAAATCCAAACTTCTTGAAAGAGGATATGATGAAGATATGCTGAACCAAAAGATCGAAGAAGTGAGGAAAGTAGAGAGGAAAGAATTAATCAACTACAAAACAAAAATAACCAAAGATGGGGATGAAGGAGTTATTAATGTCCCATTAATAACAGAATACAGTAAAAACAAGTACATTATTGAAACATTTTTTCATAAACACTGGGCGCTGTTAAAAGATGATGATATACTAGGAGAAAGACTTCCTATGAGACCAAGATTTGTATATATGAAAACCGATATTTTGAAAAACAAGTTCGCTTCGAGTATACAGAAAAATAAAACATCTAGAGTAAAGGATGTCTTTGGAAAAGAGATTAAAGTTTTTTTCCCTTGTCATACTTGTAAGGCATGTAAATGGGGAGTTAAAACTGTGGAATTCCAGTCACATAACACCTTCAATATGTAGGACAAACCTCAAGAACACTGAGAGACAGGATATCTAGAACATCTCCTACTGATTGAGAAACTAAACATGGACACAGCCTTATACAGGTATTTTTCTACGAAGCATAAAGGGAACATTAAGGACCTTATATTTATGAGGATACAAAAAGTCATTAAAAATTGGAGAGGAGGCAACTATGAGAAGAAACTATTGACGGCAGAATCCAAATAGATTTTTCATCTATACTGCCTGTACTCCAGAGGGCTTAACAACAGAGAAGACCTGTCCCATCTCCTGAATCTTAGTTAAATTCTTTAATTCATCAAATTCCTCAAAATTGTTTATTCTAATTTATTTGAGCTTTATTTATGGAAAACAGAGACATGTTTAATCCTACTAGTCTCTATATACTAAGATAAACCCCAATATGAAAATATATCGACTTCCTCAAACAGCATGTCTCTATACATTTCCCAAGAATTAAGGACCTAAGAAGGGTTGTATTCATTTTATATTTTAGATTAACATTTTGTATCCATCACCCTATTTGAGAATATAGTCTCTCATTTTAATCATTCCAAGTGGGTAGAAACATATTAGACATTCCACAAGGGTAGAAAAAGAGAAGTATCCAAGTTATTTTCTCAAGATGGAAAACCAGTCGCCTAGATTACGAGTTTTTGTCGGTAAGGCTGTGCAGGGCTAACGAGCCTTTTTTTCTTACCCCTCACTTAAGCCAATGCTAGTATTACAGGTTTTCTTCAAGCTTGCGTTAGCCTCAGAAAAGTGAGCATTGAACAAAATTTAGCTCCACATCTCACTGTAATACCAGCGTTGCTTACGGTAGTGGTAAGCTGGCAAAACGTGCTCATGCAAGATTTCCCCATAGGAAACAATGGGGCTGAGTTGGCTCAAAAAAAACCTAACACCTGCAAAAAAGCAGCGTTCAGGTCCTAACGCAGCCCCATTGTTTCCTATGGGAAAATGAATTTTATGTCAGCGCCTAACACCCTAACATGAACCCCGAGTCTAAACACCCCTAATCTTACACTTATTAACCCCTAATCTGCCGCCCCCGCTATCGCTGACACCTACATTATAATTATTAACCCCTAATCTGCCGCTCCGGACACCGCCGCCACCTACATTATACTTATGAACCCCTAATCTACAGCCCCCAACATCGCCGACACCTACATTATAGTTATTAACCCCTAATCTGCTCCCCCAATGTCGCCGCAACTATATTAATTTTATTAACCCCTAATCTGCCGCCTCCAACGTCGCCGCCACTATAATAAATTTATTAACCCCTAAATCTAAGTCTAACCCTAACCCTAACACCCCCTAACTTAAATATAATTTAAATACATCTAAATAAATTTACTACAACTAAATAAATTATTCCTATTTAAAACTAAATACTTACCTATAAAATTAACCCTAAGCTAGCTACAATATAACTAATAGTTACATTGTATCTAGCTTAGGTTTTATTTTTATTTTACAGGCAACTTTGTATTTATTTTAACTAGGTACAATAGTTATTAAATAGTTATTAACTATTTAATAACGTCCTAGTTAAAATAAGTACAAAATTACCTGTAAAATAAACCGTAACCTAAGTTACAATTACACCTAACACTACACTATAATGTTAGCATCAGCCAATAGGATTTTTCCTACCTTAATTCTGATTGGCTGATAGGATTCTATCAGTCAATTGGAATTCAAGGGACGCCATCTTGGATGACATCATTTAAAGGACCAGTCATTCAGTCGTCGGTCGTCGGATGAAGAAGATGCTCCGCGTCGGATGTCTTGAAGATGGACCCGCTCCGCTCCGGAAGGATGAAGATAGAAGATGCCGCCTGGATAAAGCCTTCTGCCGGTCTGGATGTCCTCTTCTGGCCAGATAGGATGAAGACTTTGGACCCTCTGGAGGACCACTTGTGCCCGACTGGGTGAAGACGGCTCAAGGTAGGGTGATCTTCAAGGGGGTAGTGTTAGGTTTTTTTAAGGGGGGATTGGGTGGGTTTTAGAGTAGGGTTTTAGTGTGTGGGTGGTGGTATTGTATTTTTTTTACAGGTGAAAGAGCTGATTACTTTGGGGCAATGCCCCGCAAAGGCCCTTTTAAGGGCTATTTGTAATTTAGTATAGGGTAGGGAATTTTATTATTTTGGGGGCTTTTTTATTTTATTAGGGGGATTAGATTAGGTGTAATTAGTTTAAAATTCTTGTAATTCTTTTTTTATTTTCTGTAATTTAGTGTTTTTTTCGTAATTTATTTTATTTAATTTAATTGTAATTAATTGTAGGTAGTTTAGGTAATTAGTTTAATTATAGTGTAGTGTTAGGTGTAATTGCAACTTAGGTTAGGGTTTATTTTACAGGTACTTTTGTACTTATTTTAGCTAGGTAGTTATTAAATAGTTAATAACTATTTAATAACTATTGTACCGAGTTAAAATAAATACAAAGTTGCCTGTAAAATAATTTAGTTTTAAATAGGATCAATTTATTTAATAGTAGTAATTTAATTTTGTTTTAATTAAATTATATTTAAATTAGGGAGGGCTAGGGTTAGATTTAGATTTAGGGGTTAATAAATTTAATATATTAGCGGCGACTTCGGGGCGGCAGATTAGGGGTTAATAAATGTAGGTAGCTGTCGGCGATGTTAGGGACGGCAGATTAGGGGTTAATAAAAATTTAAATAGTGTTTGCGAGGCAGGAGTGTGGTCGTTTAGGGGTTAATACATTTATTAAAGTGGCGGCGATGTCCGGTCGGCAGATTAGGGGTTAAATAATTTTGCCTGTAAAATAAAAATAAACCCTAAAATGGCTACAATCTAGCTATCTTAGGGTTTATTTTATAGGTAAGTATTTAGTTTTAAATAGGATTAATTTATTTAATAGTAGTAATTTAATTTCGTTTTAATTAAATTATATTTAAATTAGGGGGGGTTAGGGTTAGATTTAGATTTAGGGGTTAATAAATTTAATATAGTAGCGGCAACGTTGGGGCGGCAGATTAGGGGTTAATAAATGTAGGTAGCTGCCGGCGATGTTAGGGACGGCAGATTAGGGGTAAATAAAAATTTAAATAGTGTTTGCGAGGCAGGAGTGCGGCGGTTTAGGGGTTAATACATTTATTAAAGTGGCGACGATGTCCGGTCGGCAGATTAGGGGTTAAATAATTTTATTATAGTGTTTGCGATGTGGGGGGGGGGGCTCGGTTAGCGGTTAATAGGTAGTTTATGGGTGTTAGTGTACTTTGTAGCACTTTAGTTAAGAGCTTTATGTTACGGCATTAGCCAATAAAACTCTTAACTACTGACTTTTATATGCGCTAGGAGTCTGGACAGGAGAGGGTCTACCGCTCACTTTTTCAGGTGATCGTAATACCGGCATTAGGCAAATCCCATTAAAAAGATAGGATACACAATTTATGTAAGGGGATTTGCGGTATGCTAAAATCGCAGAAAAAAAGTGAGCGGTAGACCCTTTCCTGCCTGACTTGTAATACCAGTGGGCGTTAAAAAGCAGCGTTAGGACCCCTCAACGCTGCTTTTTAAGGCTAACGCAAGACTCGTAATCTACGTGTATATGTTTACACAAGAACCATACTCATTTTTCACATTGGACACTACAATTAGACCCAGCTACTACACAGAGGTAGATACGACCAGAGAGGATACCTCTGCTATCTGATCATTAGATCCATATCCTAAACCCCAACCATGTGTGTCTATCAAGTGTATACAATTTTTGAGCGTTCATTAAGCACAATTTAACTTTATATATTAAAGTCTTGAGCTTTCATTAAGCATATGATTTGATTTAATCCAAATCCTTGTCTTACAACAGTAAGCAAATCGGTATTGGCTAGCATATTATTTTTACCAATGCGCTAGAATCTGTTATCTTTGTCACAGTTATTTATGCCAAACGGAACCAGTCAGCTAATTTTATGTTTACAAAATTCACACTAAGCGATAGTAGAAAGCCATATTTATAACACAGTGGATTATGTAAAAGAATGTCCCTCTCCATCAAATACATCTTAAAAATACAAATAGGAAGCAATTAGTTAACACATAATTCTCCTTCTATTCCCACTTTTATGTTTGGTGAAAAGATATATGTGTATATATAAAGCAGCAACTTAAAATAGCCTTATGGCACACGATTAGAAATGTATTCCTCGAACGTAGCCTATAATGAATAACACATATTAATAAGTAACAAACTAACGATTTAAGATTTAACTACTATTCTGACAATAGGGATTATAAAAGCTATAATAAGAAGAAAGCGCTTAACCACATATATGATAGTTATGTTATTTTATAAGAAATACTATGAAAATAAGATAAACAAATATATGAGGTCCAACAAAAGAGAGCACTTCTACACACCCACAATATCAGCCTATCGCGCACAGCTCCACAGCCAACACCTAACACAGGTGTATGACATCATGTCCAATAGAAAAAGCTGAAAATTGGCTTTGATGTTTTGGCTTATCCGGTTCTTAAAGAATGATCATAACTAGATCAAAACAGTAGTTTGTCCCAACAGCTACATTTATAAGTCAAATTAAAAGAAATACAAGGGAACCACTTTAAATATGAACAGACATGACCTCAAAGCCATAAGAGGCTGGATTAATAATGAGATATTTAAGTTAAGGATATGATTTATAATCCAATTAGAAAATAAGGGAAATTACCTGTCTTAGAAACATTTTTATAACTTTTAAATTTTTACCGGTTGTAACCATAACCATAACTTTCACAAATTAGTCTGGTATATAAGGCCACCAGACATACAACTAAGCCAGTCTTGATAAAGGCCTTTGAGAGGCCGAAACGCGTCGACACTGGTAAGCCTAATTTCATTCATTATTTCTAATTTAAACGATCTACACCATCATACTTTTCTTTTACAGGGAAAATATCCATAGACTACACAGAGGGATTGTATCACACAATTCACAAGGGAACTAAACATTAAGCAATAAGAATTGGGGATAGCACATTATATTATCAGCACTATTACGCTGCTGCAAGTGACTTGTATATTAAAGCCTTTTAAAGCATTCAGCTGTAAAATGCTGCTCCAGAGATTTACATCACACTAAGGCGACCACTGACTCTGTCTACACATCACAGAGTGAACTTCATTATTTGAATTCTCTTTCACATCACTGTTCGTAGGAAATTTTGGATAACTTTGGACTTCTTCAACCTAATTCCTGCATCGGAATATTAAATTGCCCAATACAGTAAACCTAGGAGCAGGACACAGAACACTTTATATCTAATTTTTTTATATCCCATTTTTTATATCCAATTTTTTATATTCCATTTTTTATATCCAATTTTTTATATTCCATTTTTTATATCCAATTTTTTATATTCAATTTTCTATATCCAATTTTTTTAACACATTTTTGAAAAATTTTTGAACATATTTTTTAACACAATTTTTATATTTGAACACATATTTTTCAACGTTTTGAACAGATTTCTCACATTTTTATAAATTACTTGCATACTTTTGGTATTGATTTTACCATTTATTTGGATATACAGATGATCATCAGACATATTTTAAATATCTGATTAAACTCAGATTATTAAGAGTAAGCACTAGTACAAATTGCATTTCAGCATTGCAATTTTTCTTGTAATTTTTTACTGCCAGTATTGTTTGAACATTGTTAAAATTGTTTTAAGCATTTGAGTAATTGTTTTTAACATTTAAAAATTGTATTTTTAGTTTATGTCAATATATGTATAAGCTTTGCTAAATTGTATATGCTCTGTTAATTCAGTAATATTTTATGCTTAACATAAATAAATATTTTAATAAATGTATAAAAACATTTGACTACTCAACCATATCATATGCCGTTAGGCAGGTGCTTTGGCCACACTCCATATTTTGAGTTACTATTTCTTGGCAGCTAGGGGCCATTAACCCAAAGCTAGAGGGTCTGTAAAGTAGGTGCTAGTTATAGATCACTATATCCCCATCTTGTGGAACTCGATGCCTCATTCCACAAGACTCTCCCCTAGTTTTAACAGCTTCAAGCGCTCCCTAAAGACTCTACTATTTAGGGATGCATACAACCTACACTAACCTTTCCTAACACCATTGCTTTCCACTTCAACCCCTTACAATGTAAGCCTATGAGCCTGCTGTTTGTAGATCGCCTTCATAAGAGCCGACTACAACAGTGAAACTCTCGGCAGGGCCCTCTACACATTTGATCCCTATAAATGTTATCTTGTATATCGCCAATGTTTATAGCGGAAGTATGGAAGTAACACTTTATTTTAATGTATTTATGTTGTGGTTGGTGCACATTTTTTAACCCTTACCCTTTACACGAGGTCTTCATTTCGAGAAATGTTACGCACACTAATTTAGATTGTGATTCAGTTATTTACTTTAAACTTGCAATACATGCTTAGGATAGTGCGCCACTTGTAATCTAGCCCTTTATTGGGAATGACATTTTAAGTTTGATGTCCCTTTAATTTTGCATGACCGTTGTTCACAGCAACATTACATAATACTGATTCTAGACATAAAGTAATACCTTACAGCAAAAAGGAACTAGACGAAAACATCTGTGTCTCTTGTGAATGTACAAACAATTTAAAATATTTTTGGAAAGCTGACATTCCCGGAAACTGTTTTCATAATATATGAATTTATTGGTTCACCAGATGTGTTCAGCTAGCTCCCAGTAGGTGTGGCATTGTAGATCCTTTAGCAAGCTGCCTGCACTATTGTAGCAATTTATAATTGTAGCATTCACATAAATACATTTTAGATTCCATTTATGAACCTGTAGAGACTAAAACGGCAGCTTAGTAGCAGTGGCCTTAAGATCTGATCTGGATGATTGACAAGCCCTGCTCTCATGCAATTTGTTACACAAGAACAGAGGACACAGCTGCACTGGAAGTGAAGTTTGTCTGTCCAGCATTTCATAAATGGGTTCCATTAAGTCTACTTCTGGTAGAAATAGAGCAGAGTGGCATGAAGTCACATTATGAACTTGCATTTTTATCAAGCAATACACAAAAAAGTAAAAAAAAAAAAAAAAAAAAAAAGAAGAAGAAATCTCATTTTGCTGTATTCTTTGCATTTATTTAAAAATGCAGTTAAAACCATTACTCTAAAGGCAAGTAAGTCTTTTGCAGGGGGGGGGGTCCAATTTACCTTATTACACTAGGGATTCATTTGAGTCGATAAGTATGAAGCTTTACTTTCGTTCTTGACTATCCTGATTACGTACAAAATGCATAAAAAATTATATTGTTTGTGCTTCTGCTGGCTTGTAGCAGTAGCACTGGTATAACTTTAATTTATTTGTTTAAGCTGCTATCCAGATGCATCTCTGCTGTCCTGAAGAAGTTTAACACAGGAATCAAGAGTTTAACAAATGTCTATTAACAAACAAATAATAATTTTGGATTAAGTTAAAGATTTTGTTTTCTGTAACAAACTATTCATACAAAACACATGTCTACTGAATAACATACACAAAATTTTCCTCTGAGATATACGCTTTAGTTGCTTTCAGCATGTTTGTGTGTGTGTGGGGGGGGGGGGGGGAAGCATAATCACAATACATAACACCCAAACAACCCTACAATACTCAAGGCACCCCCAATATATAACACTCCCAATGCAACATCAGACATTCAAGGAACCCTCCAGCTATCAAGGAAGATCCAGTCAGCAATTATCCAGCCAATAAGATGATTAGGTTATTTAATATTAACCTATAGGGTAGGATAATTTATTTCTGATTGTCAGCAATGATTTTTTTTGCCTGACTTATGGCTGATCTAAGAATGTTACACACATAACAGAAATTGGGTTTGCATAAACTATGTACTTACAGGTTGGCTCTCCAGATGTTTTGGAACTACATTTCCCATGATGCTAAGACATTCTTTAGGCTATCTTAGCATTATGGTAAATGTAGTTCCAAAACATCAGGAGAGCCAAGCTTGCTGACCCCTGTGTATATAACCACAACTAAAATACGCAGGACAGAGATGCTATCACTATTATTGCTCTGCAGCTTTCATAGAAATTAATAGATGCAGTTGGTAGTTTTGAACTGTTAATTACTTAATTGAAAATTGTATTCTGTTCTCTCATTCACCCTCCTGAGTATCAGTTCAGGTATAAATGAGATCTGGTCCTATTTTAGCACAATGTGGCCTAGATTTAGAGTTCGGCGGTAAAAGGGCTGTAAACGCTCCGCGGGTTTTTTTCTGGCCGCACCATAAATTTAACTCTGGTATCGAGAGTTCAAACAAATGCTGCGTTAGGCTCCAAAAAAGGAGCGTAGAGCATTTTTACCGCAAATGCAACTCTCGATACCAGAGTTGCTTACGGACGCGGCCGGCATCAAAAACGTGCTCGTGCACGATTCTCCCATAGGAAACAATGGGGCTGTTTGAGCTGAAAAAAAACCTAACACCTGCAAAAAAGCAGCGTTCAGCTCCTAACGCAGCCCCATTGTTTCCTATGGGGAAACACTTCCTACGTCTGCACCTAACACTCTAACATGTACCCTGAGTCTAAACACCCCTAGCCTTACACTTATTAACCCCTAATCTGTCGCCCCCGCTATCGCTGACCCCTGCATTACACTTTTAACCCCTAATCTGCCGCTCCGTAAACCGCCGCCACCTACGTTATCCCTATGTACCCCTAATCTGCTGCCCTAACATCGCCGACCCCTATGTTATATTTATTAACCCCTAATCTGCCCCCCACAACGTCGCCGACACCTGCCTACACTTATTAACCCCTAATCTGCCGAGCGGACCTGAGCGCTACTATAATAAAGTTATTAACCCCTAATCCGCCTCACTAACCCTATCATAAATAGTATTAACCCCTAATCTGCCCTCCCTAACATCGCCGACACCTACCTTCAATTATTAACCCCTAATCTGCCGACCGGAGCTCACCGCTATTCTAATAAATGTATTAACCCCTAAAGCTAAGTCTAACCCTAACACTAACACCCCCCTAAGTTAAATATAATTTTTATCTAACGAAATAAATTAACTCTTATTAAATAAATGATTCCTATTTAAAGCTAAATACTTACCTGTAAAATACATCCTAATATAGCTACAATATAAATTATAATTATATTATAGCTATTTTAGGATTAATATTTATTTTACAGGCAACTTTGTAATTATTTTAACCAGGTACAATAGCTATTAAATAGTTAAGAACTATTTAATAGTTACCTAGTTAAAATAATAACAAATTTACCTGTAAAATAAATCCTAACCTAAGATATAATTAAACCTAACACTACCCTATCAATAAAATAATTAAATAAACTACCTACAATTACCTACAATTAACCTAACACTACACTATCAATAAATTAATTAAACACAATTGCTACAAATAAATAAAATTAAATAAACTATCTAAAGTACAAAAAATAAAAAAGAACTAAGTTACAGAAAATAATAAAATATTTACAAACATAAGAAAAATATTACAACAATTTTAAACTAATTACACCTACTCTAAGCCCCCTAATAAAATAACAAAGCCCCCCAAAATAAAAAATTCCCTACCCTATTCTAAAATACAAATATTACAAGCTCTTTTACCTTACCAGCCCTGAACAGGGCCCTTTGCGGGGCATGCCCCAAGAATTTCAGCTCTTTTGCCTGTAAAAAAAAACATACAATACCCCCCCCCCAACATTACAACCCACCACCCACATACCCCTAATCTAACCCAAACCCCCCTTAAATAAACCTAACACTACCCCCCTGATGATCTTCCTACCTTGTCTTCACCATGCCAGGTTCACCGATCCGTCCTGGCTCCAAGATCTTCATCCAACCCAAGCGGGGGCTAGACATCCACTGAAGAAGTCCAGAAGAGGGTCCAAAGTCTTCCTCCTATCCGGCAAGAAGAGGACATCCGGACCGGCAAACATCTTCTCCAAGCGGCATCTTCTATCTTCTTCCATCCGATGACGACCGGCTTCATCTTGAAGACCTCCAGCGCGGATCCATCCTCTTCTTCCGACGACTAGACGACGAATGACGGTTCCTTTAAGGGACGTCATCCAAGATGGCGTCCCTCGAATTCCGATTGGCTGATAGGATTCTATCAGCCAATCGGAATTAAGGTAGGAATTTTCTGATTGGCTGATGGAATCAGCCAATCAGAATATAGTTCAATCCGATTGGCTGATCCAATCAGCCAATCAGATTGAGCTCGCATTCTATTGGCTGATCGGAACAGCCAATAGAATGCGAGCTCAATCTGATTGGCTGATTGGATCAGCCAATCGGATTGAACTATATTCTGATTGGCTGATTCCATCAGCCAATCAGAAAATTCCTACCTTAATTCCGATTGGCTGATAGAATCCTATCAGCCAATCGGAATTCGAGGGACGCCATCTTGGATGACGTCCCTTAAAGGAACCGTCATTCGTCGTCTAGTCGTCGGAAGAAGAGGATGGATCCGCGCTGGAGGTCTTCAAGATGGAGCCGGTCGTCATCGGATGGAAGAAGATAGAAGATGCCGCTTGGAGAAGATGTTTGCCGGTCCGGATGTCCTCTTCTTGCCGGATAGGAGGAAGACTTTGGACCCTCTTCTGGACTTCTTCAGTGGATGTCTAGCCCCCGCTTGGGTTGGATGAAGATCTTGGAGCCAGGACGGATCGGTGAACCTGGCATGGTGAAGACAAGGTAGGAAGATCATCAGGGGGGTAGTGTTAGGTTTATTTAAGGGGGGTTTGGGTTAGATTAGGGGTATGTGGGTGGTGGGTTGTAATGTTGGGGGGGGGGTATTGTATGTTTTTTTTTACAGGCAAAAGAGCTGAAATTCTTGGGGCATGCCCCGCAAAGGGCCCTGTTCAGGGCTGGTAAGGTAAAAGAGCTTGTAATATTTGTATTTTAGAATAGGGTAGGGAATTTTTTATTTTGGGGGGCTTTGTTATTTTATTAGGGGGCTTAGAGTAGGTGTAATTAGTTTAAAATTGTTGTAATATTTTTCTTATGTTTGTAAATATTTTATTATTTTCTGTAACTTAGTTCTTTTTTATTTTTTGTACTTTAGATAGTTTATTTAATTTTATTTATTTGTAGCAATTGTGTTTAATTAATTTATTGATAGTGTAGTGTTAGGTTAATTGTAGGTAATTGTAGGTAGTTTATTTAATTATTTTATTGATAGGGTAGTGTTAGGTTTAATTATATCTTAGGTTAGGATTTATTTTACAGGTAAATTTGTAATTATTTTAACTAGGTAACTATTAAATAGTTCTTAACTATTTAATAGCTATTGTACCTGGTTAAAATAATTACAAAGTTGCCTGTAAAATAAATATTAATCCTAAAATAGCTATAATATAATTATAATTTATATTGTAGCTATATTAGGATGTATTTTACAGGTAAGTATTTAGCTTTAAATAGGAATTATTTATTTAATAAGAGTTAATTTATTTCGTTAGATAAAAATTATATTTAACTTAGGGGGGTGTTAGTGTTAGGGTTAGACTTAGCTTTAGGGGTTAATACATTTATTAGAATAGCGGTGAGCTCCGGTCGGCAGATTAGGGGTTAATAATTGAAGGTAGGTGTCGGCGATGTTAGGGAGGGCAGATTAGGGGTTAATACTATTTATGATAGGGTTAGTGAGGCGGATTAGGGGTTAATAACTTTATTATAGTAGCGCTCAGGTCCGCTCGGCAGATTAGGGGTTAATAAGTGTAGGTAGGTGTCGGCGACGTTGTGGGGGGCAGATTAGGGGTTAATAAATATAACATAGGGGTCGGCGATGTTAGGGGTAGCAGATTAGGGGTACATAGGGATAACGTAGGTGGCGGCGATTTGCGGTCGGAAGATTAGGGGTTAATTATTTTAAGTAGCTTGCGGCGACGTTGTGGGGGGCAAGTTAGGGGTTAATAGATATAATACAGGGGTCGGCGGTGTTAGGGGCAGCAGATTAGGGGTACATAAGTATAACGTAGGTGGCGGTCGGCAGATTAGGGGTTAAAAATTTTAATCGAGTGGCGGCGATGTGGGGGGACCTCGGTTTAGGGGTACATAGGTAGTTTATGGGTGTTAGTGTACTTTAGGGTACAGTAGTTAAGAGCTTTATAAACCGGCGTTAGCCAGAAAGCTCTTAACTCCTGCTATTTTCAGGCGGCTGGAATCTTGTCGTTAGAGCTCTAACGCTCACTGCAGAAACGACTCTAAATACCGGCGTTAGGAAGATCCCATTGAAAAGATAGGCTACGCAAATGGCGTAGGGGGATCTGCGGTATGGAAAAGTCGCGGCTGTAAAGTGAGCGTTAGACCCTTTAATCACTGACTCCAAATACCAGCGGGCGCCCAAAACCAGCGTTAGGAGCCTCTAACGCTGGTTTTGACGGCTACCGCCGAACTCTAAATCTAGGCCTGTGTTTTTTGTTTTTTAGTGCTAGAATGATACCCACAAACAATATCTTTCTTTAAACTACAAGATCTGAGAAACTGAAAAAGAAATATTATAGTGTGTGTGCCCCATGAAAATATCAGACAAATATAAATCAAAACTACAGACAGAAAAGACATAATTTGTATTTTATTTTTTCATCTTCTCGATGTGTAAATTGACAAGAATCTAACAAAAACTGTATTTGCTTTGAAGTTTCAGCTGATGTTAAATGTGCAGCATAAAGCTCAAGAATTAGACATTTAGAAAATAACTTACATTTTGTTTCTTGTTTTTTTCTTAATTAAAGTCTAAATATAATACACTCATTGCATTGTGGGTAATTGCTTTTTGCCACTTTACATAAAGAAATCAAAAATTGCTGAACGTGTAGTCTTAATGCAAAAGCAGTTTGTAATGTCTCTATGTTAGTTACAAAAATGCTTTAAAAGTTATTCTTATTGTGTACATATTCTCAGAAAAGAGGTGGAAGAACAAAATTAAGATTTAAAGGGACATTCAACTGCTGGGTACAACTGCAATATTATAGTTAATCCTGCCGTTATCTCCAGAGCAGCTCTCTTATTTTAATCCTTTACAGGTGAATCTCCACCTATTCATACTGGGTGCAGCTATATTGGAGAACACAAATTCTTGCACGCTCCTTTGTAAGTCATGGGTTAAGCATCCTAATTATTTGCTTAAAGGGCCTTTACAATAGAATAATTAAAAGGACATGAAACTCAATTTTTTCCTTCATGATTCAGATAAAGCATGCAATTTTAAGCAACTTTCCAGTTTACTTCAATTATCTAATTTGCTTATTTCTCTTTGTATCCTTTGTTAAACAACATACCTAGGTATGCTCAGAGCTTGAACCTAGCTGATTATTGGTGGACGCACATATATTCTACTTGTTATTGACTTACCAATATGTTCATAAAGCTTACAGTAATGTGTTCCTGCTCTTTTAACAAAGAATACTTAGAGAATGAAGCAAAATTTATAATCAAAGTAAATTGGAAAGTTGTTTAAATATATATGCTCTATCTGAGAAAAAAATGTGACTATCGTGTTCCTTTAAGCTCCAAGATGGTGGCGCCCAGTGTGAAGATGCCGAGATACACTAAAGGGGTTAAATAAAGAGTATTTAAACTTGGTGATTGTTTTCTTTTTTTTTTAAACCTGACAAAAACATGAGGAACCTGTTGAAGTTCATTTTAAGACTAATATAGCTGCATCAGCTGCGCAACTCCTGCTATCTGGCTGATAGTTACATCTTGTGATGCCCCAATGGCTGATGGGTAGTTCCTGCTGAAGCTCATTGGCTCTTACCAGGACTTGCTATCCAAGTGCTGATTCACAATGTGATGCAACTTATATGTTAAAAGCTGACTAGAAATTAGCACATTAAATTGTTTCATTACTGCAAGTGAAACATTATTGCATTATACATTCATTATTTATTTTGCTGCCCTTTGCTGTAAAATACATCTAAAAATTGTACTTGTATCATTTTTTGGGTTAATAATTTTAGGCATTTTATGTAAGGTTTTGTTTACTTCACCCTCCCCCCTAAAATTCTCAGTATTCACGTTTGTGAAAGGTAGATTATCAGAAGTCACATGTTTGTAAAAGGTGGATTATCTGTTTTGCATCAGCAATCATTATAAGAGAAGCATTCTTTGCAATAGTAACTAAGTTGAATCAGTGCTAAACCACCTTAAGGAAAAAGATAAAGGCTTCCCCAGTCTCTCTCAGCTGCACATGTGCAAACAGAGTTTGTGCTATATCTGAATATTAGTTTGTGATTGGTTAACAGGGGTTCTTTTGTTCTGGGGGACAGGGAAATCAGTTAAATGAATAAATATAAAACAATATAATAATTTGACAAACTATAGTTGCAGTTTTCAATGTAAAATAATGCTCAGCTATGAAGGTTCTAAATCATGTTGTTTACAATTTGTGTTTAGTGGTCCTTTAACATCTCTGGGTTAAAAAAATAAGATGTTTTCCCTCAACATTTCGTCAGTAGCCACATCCTATTGTAATGGCCCTTTAAACAACCAATCAGAATGCTTATCCCAAGACTTGCAAGGGAGAGTACACCTGGCATGTGCAGGAACCAGGAATTTAGATGAAGGAAATTTATTCTGGGATCTCACAAGATCACAGTAAAATCATCAGTAAAATAGCCCCAGGGAGGCTTCTTTGTGGAACATTTAGGATTGCACATGATTTAGCTAAACATGCCCATGCATGCATTTGCTATTTATTACATAAAGGTGGTGAGAGTCCACCAGCTATTTGCTTCCTGGCCACTAAGAGGAGGCAAAGATTCCCAACGGTATCTTAAACCCTCCCACCTCTCCGGTATGTTAGTATTATCTTTGCTTCCCAGACAGAAGGTGAAGAATTGAGGTGATAAAACCACTTCCAGTGAGGCGTTAGCCACAATACTTTCCACAGGTGTCACAGGGACCGGTCCCTTAGCCTCCTCCTGCTGTCATTGATATACTCCTTACATAGATCCTCTACTGTGACATACACAGCACTGGATGCACTCTCTACAGGGCACAGTCTGTCTGCAGCCGGTTAGCACAGTAGAGTGGGAGCTAGTAAGGTAAGGAAGGATACTGGACATAGCACTCATATAGCAAACAGGCTATTAGCAGGTAAAATTACATAATGTGCATCATAGCCAGGGAACATTTGACCAATATATACAGCACACACTAGACTTTATTTATGTATTTATTTATTTGTTTATTTATTTATTGTCTAGGGGCTTTAGGAGACAAACTGTTGTGCACACAATAAAAATAAAGAACTTGCATGGTCACTCCAAGGCTTCATACTAAATAGAGTAATTGAAGGATAGCACAGAACACTGGTGAGCTGAAGAAAGTTTGAGACAAAATATTTTCCAGTTTTAAACAGAAATGTTCATGTGATCATTTATAGTCAACTTTTTATAGACTTCAGACTTTCAAGTGATTTAGCATATAGGAAACATGCCCATTTAATTACCAATATTCATAGACAGTCAATGACCCTTAGCAGGAAATGCCTATCAGACAATAGGCATTACTATAAAGTAACTGGCAGCCAATGAGCATTAGTCAGAAGTAGCTAGCAATCAACAACCATAAGCAGGCTGTAGCTACCAGCCAATGAGCATTAGAAAGAAGTAGCTAGCAACCAATGACCATTAGCATGACGTAGCTACCAGCCAATGAGCATTAGAAAGAATTAACTACCTGCCAATAACCATTAGCATGATGTAGCAACTAGCCAATGAGCATTAGACGGAAGTAGCTGGCAACCAATTACCATTAGCATGATGTAGCTACCAGCCAATGAGCATTAGAAAGAAGTAGCTATCTGCCAATAACCATTAGCATGATGTAGCAACCAGCCAATGAGCATTGGACAGAAGTAGCTAGCAACCAATGACCATTAGCAGGATGTATCTACCAGTCAATGAGCATTGGACAGAAGTAGCTAGCAACCAATGACTACTAGCATGATGTACCGTAGCTACCAGCCAATGAGCATTAGACAGAAGTAGCTAGCAGCCAATGACCATTAGCAGGATGTACTGTAGCTACCAGCCGATGAGCATTAGAAAGAAGTAGCTAGCAACCAATGACCATTAGCAGGATGTACTGTAGCTACCAGCCGATGAGCATTAGAAAGAAGTAGCTAGCAACCAATGACTATTAGCATGATGTACTGTAGCTACCAGCCAATGAGCATTAGACACAAGTAGCTAGCAACCAATGACCATTAGCAGGATGTAGCTACCAGTCAATGAGCATTAGAAAGAAGTAGCTAGCAACCAATGACTATTAGCATGATGTAGCTACCAGCCAATAAGCATTAGAAAGAAGTAGCTAGCAACCAATGAGCATTAGCATCATGTAGCTACAAGCCAATGAGCATTAGAAAGAAGTAGCTAGCAACCAATGACCATTAGCGGGATGTAGCTACCAGTCAATGAGCATTAGAAAGAAGTAGCTAGCAACCAATGTCCATTAGCGGGATGTAGCTACCAGTCAATGAGCATTAGAAAGAAGTAGCTAGCAACCAATGGCCATTAGCAGGATGTACTGTAGCTACTAGCCAATGAGCATTAGACAGAAGTAGCTACCTGCCAATAACCATTAGCAGGAAATACAGAAATGACACAGTCAGTCTAAAAAGTGTCCATATTTAAATGCTCTTCTTTCATATGAATTATATGATTTTTTGAGGAAAGTGTCCCTTTAACAACTATAGTAACCCCAGCTATAGAGATTATATCTCCTACTTTGAGATATGCATTCCCCACAATTTCATTGTTATATTTTGTTTTTTAATTATCAAATAAATGATCAAATCATAAAAATATTATAAATTTAGCTAAAAATGACAAATCGTCCACCCGTACAGATTTTAAGAGTATTCATGCTTGACTGATAAGTAGTTGATCTTTTTTTTTATTTTAAACAAACTGTGATCAAATATGGAATAAAATATCTAGTGAAATGTGTAACCCATTTTATGTAACCATAATTTTACGTAACCAAGCTCCTTAACCATAACCCAATTTGTATTTGCTAATGGGGTCCTCCTAAACGGACATTTTAATATTTTTTTTTGCATAAAAAAATGGTTATAAAAGGCTGTTTAAAGTTTAGAATAAACTAAAATGCATGCTTATGAACAATCAAAACCTGTGACTCTAATTGCCCACTTGCTGAAAGGGACAACTCCTACATAAAAAAGTTGATTCATTCAGAATAGGAACATCCAATTAAAAATAAATAAATCAGAGTTCTGTAATACACTTTTGAAACATTATCTATTAGATAGAACAAAGAAAATGTTTTGATTTTTATGTCCCAAGTGAGACACTAAACATCATTTTATAAAAGTATATTTCACAGTTATTCTGCACTAGAGTTTGTGTTGTGCCTTAAATGACCTTTCATGAATTAAACCATGTTTTGCCACGGGGCTGTTAAAGTATAAAAAGCTGCATTTGTTGTTGTTGTTTTTTTTTTTTTTACTGAGCTATTTTTCATGACACAAGAATTAATAGTGATTATGAAATATGTTTCCTGCTGCAATGTGACTGCTTAATGCTTATGCTGCAGTAAGAACTAAACTAAACACGCTGACTTAAGCAATTGTTTGATTGCTTGAGAGTAAATCTAACATATCTTTGTACATCAAATAAATGCAACAGCAGAAAAGTAATTATATGACTATATTTTGTAGTGAATTAATTCTTAAAGGAGCACTCAGATTCAAAAGACTTGTTAAATAGTCTACAAAGTATTAAATGCACTGGTTAACTGTTTCCCGAAACAAAACAGTGTCACAAAACACATTAAAAAATACATTACAAAGTTACAGTTACACTATTAATAAAACCATGTAATAAAAAGTATTAAAAAAAATATTGCACAAAACGTTTTAAGGGCTCAAAGATATTAGGTCTCAGGTGTTAGAAAAAAAAAAAAAAAGTCTGCAAAGGCCGTTAGCAAAGAGATACATACATATGTCTAAATGTGTATATATATATATATATATATATATATATATATATATATATATATAAAAATATATACAGTATATCTGTATATATCTATACCTATACCTAATCATAAATATATATAGATATAGATTTTACCAAAATACCATCAGATATATGTAAAAAATATGTATTTATGAATAAGTAAAACATATTCTGATATCTGAAGAACATTGTAATGTGAAATATTAATATTTTCTTGTCGGGTTAGCGTAACTTTGCGCATGTTTTTTTTTTGCTATTGACTTCTATGGGGGAATACGTTAACGCAATATTCTAAGTTCGCCATTTTCCATGCATCGGGTTAGAACACAAGCAGCTACCCAATGCGCACAAAAAGGTTACTTTTAGCGGAATTGGAGCAGGAGCATTAAATACCGCTCTGCTTGTAATCTGGCACAATATAAGTAAATTTGAAAGTTGCATTAAATTGCATGGACTATCATAATTGTGAAAGAAAATGATGGTGTTTTGTGTCCCTTCAAAATAGAATTGTTTTTTTCCGTAGATTTGAATCATCACCATAAAGCAGAGATCTTTTGTAAGGGTACTGGCAGTACCCCAGGATTTCTAAACTACTTCCAAGAAACCCGAGATCTTGGAATAGGCCCTTCATAGTTAAAAAGTATATACAGCTGCTCTTTGGATACATAAAGTTCATCCCTAGCGGGAGAGAAAGAAAAATACTGCCGCTTCCTTCTTACTTACTGTAAAACATTTCTAAGAAAAATAAATTTTGGAGCCAATATTGATATATATTTTGGTTTCATGCTGTCATAGGCATAGGTAAATATTCTGCCCTTAGCACCCATCTATTTTATATCAAAATTAATATATTTTCCTCACCTATATTTTCACAACTGGGCAGTTATTAACCCCTTCCTGCCGGATGTAAAGCAATGTGTAAGCACTTGCTAGACATCCTTATAAAATTATTTACCCATTTTGGGCTAGCTTACAAGTGGCACGCTAACATTAGCGCACAATACTGAAATATAATGCCTGTGTTAACTTGCGCTCATTTTACAAGTTGAAAATAAATGCGACCACACAAGCACAAAACTAACATTGCGCTGGTCAGGTAAGTGAGATTAAAGTCCTTGTGTAAATGGCTAGGACTAAATAAAAAGTTACACCAAACATAACATAATACATTAAAATAAAGTGTTGCACTCATGTATACACTATCTAATAAAAACTATACACATAAATATTCAAAATAAAAAGTTATAAGGGAAAAAACATATATGGTACAGGACAAGGTATTTGAATGGAAAGAGCTACAATTGTTATATACATACATATACACATATAAATATGTGTATGTATGTATAATAAATATGTATATATGTGCATACATGTGTATTCATGTATTTATATTTGTATGTATGTATATACATACATACATATAAACACATGGAAGTTCAAAGGGGATTTGCACTCTCACCTCACAAAACAGTGCCAGGGTGTCAGGAACATTAGTATCCAAGCATAAGTAAAAGATCCGCACTCATTGAACTTGCAAAAAATAACAAATTTATTTTGATGTTTCTGAGATCAAACCGTCCCCTTCATCAGACCAGGTTTGATCTCCGAAACGTCACAATAAATGTATTATTTTTTGCAAGTACAGTGAGTGCGGATCTTTTACTTATGCTTACATATAAACAAATATATATACACATGTATACACATATACATATGCATAAATACTTTGGAGCCCTTTCCACTCAAATACCTGAAACATGAAAAATAATTTGTATTCTGTTTTAATATTTAAAAATTGTTCTCAATTAATATTTAATTATATATACAGTGCCCTCCACCAATATTGGCACTTTTAATAAATATGAGCAAAGAATGCTGTAAAATATTTAAGGTTTTGATCTTTTGCTAAAAACATACACAAAGATACTCTGCTCTCGTGGCTATCAAACAATTGCAAACACAACACAGGTTTATCCAAATATATATATATATATATATATATATATATATATATATATATATATATATATATAATATATATATATATATATATATATATATATATATACAGGGAGTGCAGAATTATTAGGCAAATGAGTATTTTGACCACATCATCCTCTTTATGCATGTTGTCTTACTCCAAGCTGTATAGGCTCGAAAGCCTACTACCAATTAAGCATATTAGGTGATGTGCATCTCTGTAATGAGAACGGGTGTGGTCTAATGACATCAACACCCTATATCAGGTGTGCATAATTATTAGGCAACTTCCTTTCCTTTGGCAAAATGGGTCAAAAGAAGGACTTGACAGGCTCAGAAAAGTGAAAATAGTGAGATATCTTGCAGAGGGATGCAGCACTCTTAAAATTGCAAAGCTTCTGAAGCGTGATCATCGAACAATCAAGCGTTTCATTCAAAATAGTCAACAGGGTCGCAAGAAGCGTGTGGAAAAACCAAGGCGTAAAATAACTGCCCATGAACTGAGAAAAGTCAAGCGTGCAGCTGCCAAGATGCCACTTGCCACCAGTTTGGCCATATTTCAGAGCTGCAACATCACTGGAGTGCCCAAAACACAAGGTGTGCAATACTCAGAGACATGGCCAAGGTAAGAAAGGCTGAAAGACGACCACCACTGAACAAGACACACAAGCTGAAACGTCAAGACTGGGCCAAGAAATATCTCAAGACTGATTTTTCTAAGGTTTTATGGACTGATGAAATGAGAGTGAGTCTTGATGGGCCAGATGGATGGGCCCGTGGCTGGATTGGTAAAGGGCAGAGAGCTCCAGTCCGACTCAGACGCCAGCAAGGTGGAGGTGGAGTACTGGTTTGGGCTGGTATCATCAAAGATGAGCTTGTGGGGCCTTTTCGGGTTGAGGATGGAGTCAAGCTCAACTCCCAGTCCTACTGCCAGTTTCTGGAAGACACCTTCTTCAAGCAGTGGTACAGGAAGAAGTCTGCATCCTTCAAGAAAAACATGATTTTCATGCAGGACAATGCTCCATCACACGCGTCCAAGTACATCACAGCGTGGCTGGCAAGAAAGGGTATAAAAGAAGAAAATCTAATGACATGGCCTCCTTGTTCACCTGATCTGAACCCCATTGAGAACCTGTGGTCCATCATCAAATGTGAGATTTACAAGGAGGGAAAACAGTACACCTCTCTGAACAGTGTCTGGGAGGCTGTGGTTGCTGCTGCATGCAATGTTGATGGTGAACAGATCAAAACACTGACAGAATCCATGGATGGCAGGCTTTTGAGTGTCCTTGCAAAGAAAGGTGGCTATATTGGTCACTGATTTGTTTTTGTTTTGTTTTTGAATGTCAGAAATGTATATTTGTGAATGTTGAGATGTTATATTGGTTTCACTGGTAAAAATAAATAATTGAAATGGGTATATATTTGTTTTTTGTTAAGTTGCCTAATAATTATGCACAGTAATAGTCACCTGCACACACAGATATCCCCCTAAAATAGCTATAACTAAAAACAAACTAAAAACTACTTCCAAAACTATTCAGCTTTGATATTAATGAGTTTTTTTGGGTTCATTGAGAACATGGTTGTTGTTCAATAATAAAATTAATCCTCAAAAATACAACTTGCCTAATAATTCTGCACTCCCTGTATATATGTGTGGCTAAATTATTGGCACCCTTTTAATCAATACTTTGTGCTATCTCCCTTTGCCAAGATAACTGGTCTGAGTCTTCTCCTATAATATTGTACGGGGGCCAATGGCACTACTTTATTAATGAAAATGTCTTCCTTTGTTATTAAGGTTTATATAATGGTTAAATAACATATACCATATATTAAGAATGGGGTGCTGTGATTTTAAAAGAATACACAATTTGTACTCACAACGTTATGTTATCGTTGGAATATGTTGTGATTAAAACGTAACTTTTATTTAATATTCTCATTAAAATGAAAAATGAAACACAAATGTTTTAAAAAAAAAAGTTCAGTAATATATTTGGAGATGAGAGAAAAAGCAATATTTTGCAGGGTAATTAGATGTGAAGTTCTTCTATGATGGTTTTTGGATAATATAGCATGCAAAGGCAATATAAATACTTGTTCAATAATGGGTTCACTATACTGTGATTATTTAAAGGGCCAGTCAAAGACAAAATAAATTTAATGAATCAAATAAGGCATCTAATTTTAAACAACTTTTCAATATTCTTTTATCACCAAATTTGCTTTGTTCTCTTGGTATTCTTATTTGAAAGCTAAACCTAGGCAGGCTCATATGCTAATTTCTTAGACCTTGAAGGCGGACTCTAATCTGAATGCATTTTGACAGTTTTTCACGAATAGAGGGCGTTAGTTCATGTGTGTCATATAGATAATATTGAGCTCACGCACGTGAAGTTACCTAGGAGTCAGCACTGATTGGCTAAAACGCAAGTCTATCAAAAGTAGATATGTGCATGGCAAAAAAATTTGGTTCGGTTCGGTTCGGATCGATTCGGAATTTTTCGAATTTCGGTTTGGATCGATTCGAATTCGGAAAATTTATAATCGATTCGGTTCGGATTCGTTTCGGATTCATTCGGATTCAAAGAAATTCGGCTGGATTCGGTTTGATTCGGTTCGGTTCGGAAATTCAGAATTTCGGTAAGTGTTAGGTGGGATTAGACTAGTATTATGTACTGTATATTAGGTGTGATATAACCTAATATACTGTACAATACTAGTGTAATCCATGGCAATCCGAATTTATTGAATAAATCCAAACTAATTTGGATTTATTCGGTAAATTCAGCAGTATTTTAATTCGGAAATTCGGTTCGATCCAAATCTCCGAATTTTCCGAATTTTCCGAATTTCCGAATCGATCCGAAACGAAATGCACATATCTAATCAAAAGAACTGAAATAAGGGGGCAGTCTGCAGAGGCTTAGATACAAGGTTTACAGAGGTAATACGACGTTTATTCTTATAACTGTGTTGGTTATGCAAATCTGAGGAATGGGTAATAAAGGGATTATCTATCTTTTTAAACAACAACAATTCTGGTGTTGATTATCCCTTTAAGTTGAAAATGGGGTATACTATTTCCACCCCCCCCTTCTTATATAGGGTTTTACAGTTCAATAGTTGATACCTCATTATTATTCTGAAATGTGTCTGAAATTGCCAATATATTTCTTGTTAAGCATCTATAGATATAGATAGAAGCCCATTAATCTCCCATTCCCCCCGTTATTGTTAAGTATTAGAAAACCCATTATGCTTTTTTAAAATTACAGAAAGAACACACGAGCGCCACTGACACGCTTCGCTATCATGATTTGTGGGCTCATCAAACTGAATCTACCTAACGTAAATATTGATGCTATACTAAGCAATGTGGTGCAGAAGGGATGCAAATTTGTCTCAAGAAAAGCAAAAACTCTTAGAAATACTCTTTCTTCCTCAATGCTCACAAAACAAATAAGTTCATCTTGGTTGACTAAAAGGAAGGGCTGTTACAAATGCTGTGGATTAAGGTGTAAAACTTGTGAAAACATTATTCAAGGTAACACGTTTCAATCAAAAGCATCTAACAACAAAACATTTGAGATTCAATAGTTTATCAATATTAACACAACCCATGTAGTGTATTTGCTCACCTGTACAGGAAGCAACATACAGTACCAACATACAATACACAGGTAGGGCCAAGAGGGCCCTCAGAGATAGATTCTTGGAGCATGTCCGATCTATTGAAGATCCTGACTCCACTACCCTATTGCCAAGCACTTTCATGCTCAGTTTATTACTTAAGGTTCAGGGGACTGATTTTATCTCGATGAGTGTGAGGGGGCAATAGGGAAACCAAATTGAATGAAAAAGAAGCTGCTTTTTTTTTATCTTTTTTTATCTAAAAACAAGGATCCCATATGGATTAAATTAAAAAATGGATGTCAACCCTTTTATTAAACAATAAGGCTATAGTTTATCCTTTATGGTAGATTTATGTCACTAACTGTCTTTCTCACATCTCTTCCTGGATGTCCTCTCACTACCTCAAGCTAAATCTCTCCAAAACTAAGATCCTCATTCCCCTCCCTTCTTCCAAAATCTCCACCCCAATCTCTCTATAACTGTCAACAACTCCATCATTACCCCTACCCCGCATGCCCGATGTCTCGGGGTCACATTTGACTCAGATCTTTCTTTCACTCCTCACATTCAGTTCTTGGCTAAAGCCTGCTGCTTCCACCTTAAAAACATCTCTAAAATTAGAAATTTACTTACACAATTTACAACTAAGATTTTAATCCACTCTCTCATTCTTTCCCACATTGATTACTGCAACTCTGTCCTCTCTGGTCTCCCCACCTGCCGCCTAGCTCCTTTATAATCTGCCTCTGCCAGAGTCATCTTCCTTACACGTCGCTCTTCATCTGCTGCACTTCTCTGCCAATCCCTTCACTGACTTCCTCTTGCCTATAGGATCAAACACAAAATTCTCACTCTGACATACAAAGCCCTCAACTGCAGTGCTCCCCCCTATATCTTAGACCTTGTCTCCAGATTCTCTCCCTCCCGTTCCCTTCGCTCTGCTCATGACCTCCTACTCTCCTCCTCTCTTGTTACCTCATCACACTCCCGTTTACAGGACTTCTCCAGACTGTCTCCCATCTTGTGGAACTCTCTGCCTCGCTCCACAAGACACTCCCCTAGTTTTGAAAGCTTCAAGTGCTCCCTAAAGACTCTACTGTTCAGGGATGCATACAACCTATGCTAACCTTACTTTATACCAGTTCCTCTCCTCCATTGCTATTCCCTGAACCCCCTTAGCATGTAAGCCTAAGAGTCCAGCTGTTTGTAGATCACCTTCTTAAGAGCTGACTACAACATTGCAACTGTTGGCAGGGCCCTCTACCCATTTGATCCATATAATTGTTTTGTTGTACTACGCATTTGTTTATAGCACTGCAGAATCTGTTGGTGCTCTACAAATAACCGATAATATATATATATATATATATATATATATATATATATATATATATATATATATATATATATATATATATATACTGTATATCGGTGTATATATATATATATATATATATATATATACTGTATATCGGTGTATATATATATATATATATATTATTATTTTTTATTTTTTTCCTTTTTCACTTATTGTGTTGTATACATTTATATCTTCCTTTTTTTCTATCTTGTTATTTAATACTTATTCACAAAAATAAGTTTGTCCTTATCTCTGGTAATTCGTTTAGTCGACTTTAAGGCATTATGGAAATTTTAGGGGTTACATTTTTCTTCAATTATACACTAGATTTTTGATTGATGGATTGAGCTATAAATAATGAAAACCATGGTCCCCCACATTATCAGTGATCAAGTGCCCTATAAGCATGAAACGCATATGGTGTGGAGAGGCCATAGTCTCCTTTCTTTCCTTGAATGAATTTTCTCTATGTTAGATTTATGCTTTAAGCTTTTTGCATCAATAAACTTTGGACTTTTATTCCTTTGCTGTTTGTGGTGAATTCGGAGTTCTGGGTCTCTTTGTGGTATAGAATATTAACCTCTTATATAATTATAAGCTCATAAATAAGCATATACAATATATTTTTAGCTTATTTTACGAGCATGCAAGCATATAAGCTTCCCATGCATGGAACCTCTTCACTTGCTCTTGGAACTGCAATTTAAGATTGCATAAGAAATCTCTTGTGCAGCCCTGCCCCTGCTTTGACACAGCCAACTGCGCAAAAGAGCAGGGACTGTCAATCATCTTGTATGAATGAGTCAGTTTGTTTTAAAGTCTGACACCTTAGAGGTGGCACAAAGTCTAGGAAGCTGTGATTTAAAGGCTGCTGCTTCTTAACTTGCAGTTGCAGACTTGTGAGAAAACAAACACAGTCCAGCACAACAGGCCACTGCACGCCAACCTGGGTCACCACAGAGACCCAAAAGTGATCCAATGTAATTGCAGAAATGGAAGGCAGCAAAAAAGTGGAGTTCAATTATTTATTGAGCACAGCAAACAAGCAACGTTTCGGGAGTGAACCTCCCTTAATCATGCAATATAAAATACTGATACCAGGTATCCTTATATATCCTACCACCACAAGGGGGCAGTAATGGGTATTTACAATATTAACCATTTCATGTGTATGTTTTCAGCAATACTAATTCAATTAGATACAAAACAGTAATATTACCTAACTAGAGACAGAAGCATATATATATATATATATATATATCATTTGAAAAAATACATCATCTATTTACAAGAAAAATTACAAATTTTAATCTGAACATCAATTTTAAATTTTTAAATTTATTGTAATTTGCATAGACATAATTTTCAAAGAGACCAAGGATTAGAACACCACCATAAAAATAATCCCAATTTAATTTCCTTCAAAAACTTAAAAAATTAATATAATATAGGATCATACAACTAGGGGTCATAAAATGGAATACTACACTGATCTCAACAACCAATTTCAAAGGAAGATAGAAAGATCCCAATCTCTATTCATACCAACAGGTTCCATAGTACCTAATTCAAATATCCAAAAGCATTATCTTTGTTTTAACAATAGGTTTCTATCGCCACCCCTCCTAGGTCTAGACACAAATTCAATGATTTGAAAATGTAATTGATTTACAGCATGCCCCTTTTGGGAAAAATGGCACGAGACAGGAGCCAGGAGATTGTTATTTCTCACAGAGCTTTTATGCTCAATTATCCTGTCTTTGATAGATCTAGTGGTCTCACCCACATAGCCATGCCCACATGGGCATTTAACCAGATATACCACATACTGGGTGTTACAAATATAAAAGCCTTTAATAGGATATTTTTTACCAGAACTGGGGTGGAAAAATGATGAACCTTTGATCATATTCCCACAACAGGAGCATCCAAGACAGGGAAAACATCCATTATTTTTATGAGTTAAATACTTTTGTTTATCCACAGATATCGCAGAGCCATTGTCTGCTCTGATTAATTTTGGCGGATGTTAACACCTCTCTTGAATGCTGGCATTGGGGCCTCATTAAATTCAGGAATATTGGGATTACATTTACTCAAAATGCCCCAATGTTTTCTTTGTATCTGATGACTTTGAGAATTGTATTCAGAGACAAAGACCATCCGCTGACTTGTGCAAGCAACTTTATATACAGAGATTATAGATAACATTTGGTTTATTTACCTTTTTGCTTAGAAAAGTGTTTATAATCTGAAAGAAGTAGAAATATCTGTAGAGAAAATCTGTACTAAAGCCCTTGCAGGAAGATAATAAATGAGGGCTGCCCCATCTCTTTAAGGACATTCCCATGGTTTGTGATTGGTTAATGAAGGTACTGCACATTCGCCACATGGTTGTGATTGGTTAATAAAGGTCATGTTGTTTTGTTGGACAGGAAAATCACTGCAAACACATAAAAGATGCTGATTTGACAAAACAGAGCATTTTTAATTTTAAAATGTTTGTTAGATAAACAACTGTAGTTTCATGCATCTTTCAATTTGTGTTCAATGCATGTTCAAGTTTATTTATAACTTCTTTTTTTTTAAATCAAAATTTTTTTATTGAAGAAGTACAGAACAGATAAAGCAACAACAAAGCATACATTTTGTATACATTTGACGAGTGTTACATAGGTTAAAGCAAATTACTCATACTCATCTCTCATCTATTATGATAAAACAAAATAATTACAACATCTATAAACATTTAATATGAATAATAGTTATGTTCCTGTTCTTCCTCTTTTTTCAATATATCATATATTATAACACTTTAAACTAGTTAAAGTTTTTACATCCAGAAAAACCTATACAACTTATAGTATGAAATGTGAAAATGTTATCAATGTATTAACAATCAAATAACATAGTGTAGGAAGCTAAATCAAGTAGCCTTTATTATTACCTAAGAAGGTAAATCAATAAGTGTCATTTTTCTTTCTCCTCTCAATTTGTCAAAGAATGGGGGAAAAAAAAGGGGGGGGGAAGGGAAGGAAGAAGAGTAATAGGGATAGGAAATTTAGGGGGGGTAAGGATGCTGGATGCACTATCTGAGTTATTGTTAGCTATTATTAGTTGTGGTTACTCAATTAGTTGCCAAACAATGCTATCCAACCCTCCCATATCATGAAATGTAGGTCAATCTTCCCGGCTAAGTTATATACATATTGTTCCATGTGTTTCATGTGGTTGAGTTGTTCGATGACATTCTGAATGGAAGGAGGCGACTCCTGTTTCCATTTCCTAGCAATAATCAATTTGGCAGCTGTAAGAAAATAAATCAGGAAAATTTTTCTCGGTAAAGGCATTCTAGGAGAGCCCAAGTGTAATAAGACAAGGGCCGGTGAGAAGGGTAGATTATAATGTAAATCCCCTAGAAGTTTCATACAGGTCCTCCAAAATAGCCTGATCCTGGGGCACTCCCACCACACATGCATCCATGAACCTATCTGTCCACAATTCCTCCAACAAGCAGGAGAGGAATTCGGATAAAATTGGTGAAGTCACTTAGGTACTAAATAACTTATTTTATAAGCATCAATGCATTTTATTTTTAATATAAGAAACCATGACAAGGTGTTACTTCAGTTTTAGCTTTTAAAGAACCAGATAGTGGCTGTTCTATGACTTTTGTTCTGCACTTTGCATATTGAAGTTGTAATTTTATCACATCATCAATAGAGGCAGCACAGACAGATACAGTAGGTTTTATTACAATTATTTCAAGGAAATATATTCTGTTGTGTCTTGAATTAAAGGGACAGTTAACCTAAACATTTTTTCCCATTTAAATTGTTCCCAATGATCATTTTACCTGCTGGAGTGTATTAAATGGTTTACAAGTAGCTCCTTTACCCCTATTTTGGCCTTAGAAATAGCTGATTTAGCTTGTGGTATCCCAACCTATAATGCAAGTATTGATACTGGCGTCTCAGCTATTGAATAGCCTAAGTAAACACAGTCAGCAGAAGAAATAAACACTCCCAGTGGGGCGCTGGATAGTTAAGCAATACAATTATAATTTTCCATAGTTCTCTCTAAGTATTAAGCTTTAGTTTTCCAGACAAATATAAGATAAGGAAGCAAGTGTGCGTACATAAAAGTGATAACATAATGAGATCTGATATTACCTGAAGCTCAACCCATTGTAGTCGGCTGTGGTTTAAAAGCACAAAACCAGCTACTTCATATACACAAATAAACCTGAAAATGCAATTTCTCATTCATTTTATACTCTGCAGCTGGTATAACAAGTCATTTAAAATACATTAAAGGGCCAGTAAACCTAAAACATAATGTTATATAATTCCGCACACAGTGCAGAATTATATAACATTATATTAGCGTTAGCTTTATACAACCTAATATTCCCTGTTAATTTTTATAAAAAAAGACTGTTTTTCAGACCCGCTCTCTGTGCTCTTCTGACCGGGTCTGTTTTTATTGCAGAGCGCATCTGGCCAGCTGTCTAGTCACAGCCCGGCCCGACCGCGCCATTACACTCAGTGCAGCTCGCTCCTGTTCGGTCTGACAGCTGAAGCGAGATGCACTGAGTGTATTGGCACGGTTAGTGGAGTGTTTGTGAACTTTGTATTGAAAGATAAGGAATAAGCTATTGCGCAAAATAGTACATGATTTCTTCCAGTACTTTAATAAAAGGGTTAAGGCCCCAGGTAATCAAGTAATTACTGAGATCTATTTCAGCTTAGGTAAACCAGTCGCAGGATAGGCCGAGGGAAGGCATTTATTTTATTTAACTTTTTTCCACTAGTGAAATACTTTATAGAGCTGAGGTTTCAGCAAACAACATTTTATTTGTGCAGGTAAAAATCCTGACCTTTGCAGTTATCGGGATACCCTGCAGATAGCAAATATATATATTTTTGTTTGAATGTGCAATACAGTCAGACACAAGACAGCTAACAAAAACATTATTTTTAGAAACAAGTCCCAATGACCATAGTCTGCAAATCCCAGTTATTCCAAGGTGATATACACACGACAGGGCTACCAGACAATCTGATATAGACACGACAGGGCTACCAGACAATCTGATATAGACACGACAGGGCTACCAGACAATCTGATATAGACACGACAGGGCTACCAGACAATCTGATATAGACACGACAGGGCTACCAGACAATCTGATATAGACACGACAGGGCTACCAGACAATCTGATATAGACACGACAGGGCTACCAGACAATCTGACATTTGGTATTTGTTGCTCTTTAAATATGTAGTTATGTTTATTTCTATTGGGAGTTTAATTAACCTTAAAAATTTAATGGGTCTTAGTAAATCATCACTTGGTTAGCACCTTTTTATGGTTCCTAGTACTAATTGCTGTTCATAATTGTAAGGAAAAATGTGTATTTTTCTACATTGATTGCCAAAATTTGCCAGTTGTACTTTTATATGTGCATGTGTGTGTGTGTGTATATATATATATACAGTATATATATATATATACATACCAAACAAGCTCTAGCGATGCGCTCTGCTTTACCCCCTTCCTTCCTTCTTTCTTCTTGAGGCAGAATTGAGCGTGAGGATGACGTCACACGTATGTGTTCATGTGTGTGTGTATGCATGTCTGTGTATATGTATGTGTTCATGTGTGTGTGTGTATGCATGTCTGTGTATATGTATGTGTTCATGTGTGTGTGTGTATGCATGTCTGTGTATATGTATGTGTTCATGTGTGTGTGTATGCATGTCTGTGTATATGTATGTGTTCATGTGTGTGTGTGTATGCATGTCTGTGTATATGTATGTGTTCATGTGTGTGTGTATGCATGTCTGTGTATATGTATGTGTTCATGTGTGTGTGTATGCATGTCTGTGTATATGTATGTGTTCATGTGTGTGTGTGTATGCATGTCTGTGTATATGTATGTGTTCATGTGTGTGTATATCTGTATGTAATGACAATTGCTTTGAAACCCAAGAGCCACACTAAATAGTCATGCATATTTTTCTGGAGCCCTAGCAATGCCAGCTCATGCAAGCGTGCCTGCAATGCTAGTTAAGAAGCAGCTGTCTTAACCTCTCTGCCACCTCAATGATGGGGGATTTAAATCATTACTGTCAGATCTGGCTTGGATGATTGACAATCCCCGCTCTTGCACAACCAATCAAATAAAAACAATAGGACTTCCCCAGACCTTCCAGCACATGGCTGTACTAACACGTGCTTGTGCACTGATATTGCAGGCAGAGCATGCTGCACACTCACCAAGGTGTCAGGCAGACAGGTTAGCGGGAATGAACATTGTCAGTCTGGCATTTAGTAAATAGAGCAAAGCACTATTTGTCCTTCTAGAATCTTGTGTGGGACCTTCAGTTAACCTCACCCAACTGGTCAGCTTCTGAAAGTCTTCTCATAAAGATGGTAGTATAATGATGTCAATTGTTGAAATAATAAAAACATGAAGTTGGCATGGTAAATGGTTAATTTATGAGGACTATGTCTAAAAATCAGGAGTAATTGTGAGATTCAGATACATTTTTTTCGTTAAAACATTATAAGGCATTAGACTAGTGGGTTTTTTTCAGACTGAGAAATTGTTTTAGAGACTATAGAGTTAATCTGAGATGGTCATGGGAGACAATTAGGGGCTGCTAATACCTTTATTAAGGTGCAGGTGTGTGATTTATGATCAGGCTTTGGAGGAAGCTCCGCTTTTTCACTGTTTTTTTTTTAAAACTGTATCTATACAGATAACCTCACCCAACTGGTAATCTTCTGAGAGGCTTCTCATAAAGAGGACATTTAAAAATGAATGGAAGTTTTTTTTTTTTTTTTTTTTTTTTAAAGTGATGTTCTAGTCTTAAGTAAAAGTCACAAAGATTTATTGGAAAACTCACCTATCTAGGAAAACTTATCAGCTCTCCTGACAATACAAATATTAAACTGCCTTCTTTACTATTTCACTTGCAATCCTAGTGCCACTGCCAAGTTGCTTTACACTTTCTGACTCGTCATCACCACTCAACCTGCAGATTGTAAGCTCTTCAGAACACAGTCCCACTCCTCGAGTATTGATTTGGTTTGTTTAGACTGTTTATTTTTATTTATTTTTCATTTTTATTACTTTTAGTTTTTGGTGTATCTTTATAAATAAATTATGTATATATATATATCAGTTTAGAACTTCTAGTTAGTTTCAATTTAAAATTGTACAGCTTTTAAAGAGACATTGTACTCTAGATTTTTTTTTACATAAATGTTGTCTAGATGCTTCATTTATACAGCACATCTGGGTGTGTTTTTGTGCTTATTTTTTAATTACATTGGGCTGATTTTCAGACTCCTAACCAAGCCCCAAAGTATCAGATGTAGACCTTGGTCTACAGATTGTAGCTGCTATTGTGTCCCAGCCTTACCTCATCAATGGTGCTAACTTGGAGCTTCTAAGTAAGTTTTTAAAAGGTTTTATACTGGATTTTCAGATCAGTATCTGTGTATATTCTTTTTATAGTAGTGTGTATTAGATGCAGTTATATAAAAGCTAGTGTACACTGTCCCTTTAAGAAAAAGATTCTTTGGCATGTTTAAATGCTGGAATTTCATATCTATAAAAAAAGCTTTAGAAAACAATACCACTTTCAATGATCACATTTAGTTATGTAAACATAATTTCACAACAGTTTAGGCACATGGTTGAGAGGAAGTTATATGGGGTGCATCAGACTTCCTTATTTTCTAAATAAATATGTTTTGTTCAGGACTTGAAAATTATAGCTCATCTGTTATTTTTATTGGAATTTATGAAACTAAGAAGAACTTGAATGAACTGATTATGAAAATACTAGAGCTCCCAACTGCCTGCATATGGTGCAACTGATGCCCAACTCCACCTAGCCACACTCACACCAAGCCCGCCCAACTCACATACAAACCAACCCTGCCCATAGCTCACATACAAACCAACCCTATCCATAGCTCACATACAAACTAACCCTATCCATAGCTTACATACAAACAGACCCTAAACATAGTTCACATACAAACAGACTCTACCCATAGCTCACATACAAACAGACCCTACCCATAGCTCAAATACAAACCAACCTACCCATAGCTCACATAAAAACCAACCCTACCCATAGCTCACATACAAACCAACCCTACCCAGAGCTCACATTCAAACAGACCCTACCCATAGCTCACATACAAACAGACCCTACCCATAGCTAACATACAAAATAACCCTACCCATAGCTCACATACAAACTAACCATACCCATAGCTCACATACAAACTAACCCTACCCATAGCTCGCTAACAAACCGAACCTACCCATAGCTCACATACAAACCGACCCTACCCATAGCTCACATACAAACCAAACCTACCCATAGCTCACATACAAACCAACCCTACCCATAGCTCACATACAAACCAACACTAGCTCACATACAAACCAACCCTACCCAAAGCTCACATACAAACAGACCCTACCCATAGCTCACATACAAACCCTCCCTACCCATAGCTCACATACAAACCAACCCTATCCATAGCTCACATACAAACAGACCGTACCCATAGTTGACATACAAAAAGACCCTACCCATAGCTCAAATACAAACCGGCCTACAAATAGCTCACATACAAACCAACCCTACCCATAGCTCACATGCAAACCAACCCTATCCATAGCTCACATACAAACCAACCCTACCCAGAGCTCAGATTCAAACAGACCCTACCCATAGCTCACATACAAACAGACCCTACCCATAGCTCACATGCAAACTAAACCTACCCATAGCTCACATACAAACTAACCCTACCCATAGCTTGCATACAAACCAACCCTACCCAGAGCTCACATTCAAACAGACCCTACCCATAGCTCACATACAAACAGACCCTATTTTATTGGAATTTATGAAACTAAGAAGAACTTGAATGAACTGATTATGAAAATACTAGAGCTCCCAACTGCCTGCATATGGTGCAACTGATGCCCAACTCCACCTAGCCACACTCACACCAAGCCCGCCCAACTCACATACAAACCAACCCTGCCCATAGCTCACATACAAACCAACCCTATCCATAGCTCACATACAAACTAACCCTATCCATAGCTTACATACAAACAGACCCTAAACATAGTTCACATACAAACAGACTCTACCCATAGCTCACATACAAACAGACCCTACCCATAGCTCAAATACAAACCAACCTACCCATAGCTCACATAAAAACCAACCCTACCCATAGCTCACATACAAACCAACCCTACCCAGAGCTCACATTCAAACAGACCCTACCCATAGCTCACATACAAACAGACCCTACCCATAGCTAACATACAAAATAACCCTACCCATAGCTCACATACAAACTAACCATACCCATAGCTCACATACAAACTAACCCTACCCATAGCTCGCTAACAAACCGAACCTACCCATAGCTCACATACAAACCGACCCTACCCATAGCTCACATACAAACCAAACCTACCCATAGCTCACATACAAACCAACCCTACCCATAGCTCACATACAAACCAACACTAGCTCACATACAAACCAACCCTACCCAAAGCTCACATACAAACAGACCCTACCCATAGCTCACATACAAACCCTCCCTACCCATAGCTCACATACAAACCAACCCTATCCATAGCTCACATACAAACAGACCGTACCCATAGTTGACATACAAAAAGACCCTACCCATAGCTCAAATACAAACCGGCCTACAAATAGCTCACATACAAACCAACCCTACCCATAGCTCACATGCAAACCAACCCTATCCATAGCTCACATACAAACCAACCCTACCCAGAGCTCAGATTCAAACAGACCCTACCCATAGCTCACATACAAACAGACCCTACCCATAGCTCACATGCAAACTAAACCTACCCATAGCTCACATACAAACTAACCCTACCCATAGCTTGCATACAAACCAAACCTACCCATAGCTCACATACAAACCGAGCCTACCCATAGCTCACATACAAACCAAACCTACCGATAGCTCATATACAAACCAACCCTACCCATAGCTCACATACTACAACCCTACCCATAGTTCACATACAAACCAACCCTAGCACTAGCTCACATACAAACTGACCCTACCCACAGCTCACATACAAACAGACCCTACACATAGCTCACATACAAACCCTCCCTTCACATAGCTCACATACATACTGACACTACCCATAGCTCATATACAAACCAGCTCTACCCATAGCTCACATAAATACCGACCCTATGCATAGCTCACATACAAACCAACCCTACCCATAGCTCAAATACAAACTGACCCTACCCATAGCTCAAATACAAACTGACCCTACCCATAGCTCACATACAAACCGACCCTACCCATAGCTCACATTGAAACAGAACCTACCCATAGATCACATACAAACCAAGACCTCCTAATAATCTATGCAGACCCTCAATAATGTATGCAGATCTCCAATAATGTATGTAAACCTCCTAATGACTTCCTAATATTGCATGCAAACCTCCCAACAATGTATGAAGACCTCCTAATAATGTATGCACATCTCCTAATAATGTATGCACATCTCCTAATAATGTATGCAAACCTCGCAACAAAGTAAGCAGACCTCCTAATAATGTATGCAGATCTCCTAATACTGTATGCAGACCTCCTAATAATATAAGCAGACTTCCTAATAATGTAAGCATACCTCCTAATACTGTATGCAGACCTCTTAATACTATATGCAGACCTCCTAATAATGTAAGCAGACCTCCTAATAATATCAGCAGACCTCCTAATACTGTATGCAGACCTCCTAATAATGTATGCACACCTCCTAAAAAATGTATGCAAACCTCCCAACAATGTAAGCAGACCTCCTAATAATGTATGCAGACCTCCTAATACTGTATGCAAACTTCCTAATAATATAAGCAGACCTCCTAATAATGTATGCAGACCTCCTAATTCTGTATGCAGACCTCCTAATAATATAAGCAGACCTCCTAATAATGTATGCAGACCTCCTAATTCTGTATGCAGACCTCCTAATAATATAAGCAGACCTCCTAATAATGTAAGCAAACCTCCCAACAACGTATGCAGACCACCAATAATGTATGCAAACCTCCTAATAATATATGCATACCTCCTAATATTGTATGCAGACCTCCTAATAGTGTATGCAGACCTCCTAATAATGTATGCAGACCTCCTAATAATATATGTAGACTTCCTAATAATGTATGCAGACCTCCTAATAATATATGCAGATCTCCTAATAATGTATGCAGACCCCCAATAATGTATGCAGGCCTCCAATAATGTATGTAAACCTCCTAGTAATATAAGCAGACCTCCTAATAATGTATGCAAACCTCCCAACAATGTATGCAGACCTCCTAATAATATATGCAGACCTCCTAATAGTGTATGCAGACCTCCTAATAATGTATGCAGACCTCCTAATAATATATGTAGACTTCCTAATAATGTATGCAGACCTCCTAATAATATATGCAGACCTCCTAATAATGTATGCAGACCCCCAATAATGTATGCAGACCTCCAATAATGTATGTAAACCTCCTAGTAATATAAGCAGACTTCCTAAGAATGTATGCAAACCTCCCAACAATGTATGCAGACCTCCTAATAATGTATGCAGAACCCAAATAATGTATGCAGACCTCCCAACAATGTATGCAGACCTCCTAATAATGTATGCAAACCTCCTAACAATGTATGCAAACCTCCCAATAATGTATCCCAACTATCACATTCTGAGAGTTATATTTCCTAACTCTGAGCTCTGTACCACTGTTCCTCTGAAACAAACATATCTCTCAATTTACAGGACTTCCTTTAGCCCTGCCCACTTACTACTGAACCTCCTAGACACACCATGATCTTCTCACTATATAACCAAAGCACGCCCACCATGCCCGACTCTACACATAGCTCACATACAAACCAACCCTACCCATAGCTCACATACAAACCAACCCTACCCATAGCTCACATACAAACCAACCCTAGCACTAGCTCACATACAAACCAACCCTACCCAAAGCTCACATACAAACAGACCCTAACCATAGCTCACATACAAACCCTCCCTTCCCATAGCTCACATACATACTGACCCTACACATAGCTCACATACAAACCAACCCTACCCATAGTTCACATACATACCGACCCTACCCATACCTCACATACAAACCAACCCTATCCATAGCTCACATACAAACAGACCCTACCCATAGCTCAAATACAAACCGACCCTACCCATAGCTCACATACAAACCAACCCTACCCATAGCTCACATACAAACAGACCCTACCCATAGATCACATACAAACCAAGACCTCCTAATAATCTATGCAGACCCCCAATAATGTATGCAGACCTCCAATAATGTATGTAAACCTCCTAATGACCTCCTAATATTGTATGCAAACCTCCCAACAATGTATGAAGACCTCCTAATAATGTATGCACATCTCCTAATAATGTATGCACATCTCCTAATAATGTATGCAAACCTCCCAACAATGTAAGCAGACCTCCTAATAATATATGCAGACCTCCTAATACTGTATGCAGACCTCCTAATAATATAAGCAGACTTCCTAATAATGTAAGCATACCTCCTAATAATGTATGCAGAACTCTTAATACTATATGCAGACCTCCTAATAATGTAAGTAGACCTCCTAATAATATCAGCAGACCTCCTAATACTGTATGCAGACCTCCTAATAATGTACGCAAACCTCCTAAAAAATGTATGCAAACCTTCCAACAATTTATGCAGACCTCCTAATAATTTATGTAGGCCTCCTAATACTGTATGCAGACCTCCTAATAATGTAAGCAAACCTCCTAATAATATAAGCAGACCTCCTAATAATGTATGCAGACCTCCTAATTCTGTATGCAGACCTCCTAATAATATAAGCAGACCTCCTAATAATGTAAGCAGACCTCCTACAAATGTAAGCAAACCTCCCAACGTATTCAGACCACCAATAATGTATGCAAACCTCCTAATAATATATGCAGACCTCCTGATAGTGTATGCAGACCTCCTAATAGAGTATGCAGACCTCCTAATAATGTATGCAGACCTCCTAATAATATATGCAGATCTCCTAATAATGTATGCAGACCCCCAATAATGTATGCAGACCTCCAATAATGTATGTAAACCTCCTAGTAATATAAGCAGTCCTCCTAATAATGAATGAAAACCTCCCAACAATGTATGCAGACCTCCTAATAATATATGCAGCCCTCCTAATACTGTATGCAGACCTCCTGATAATGTACGCACACCTCCTAAAAAATGTATGCAAACCTACCAACAATGTAAGCAGACCTCCTAATAATATAAGTAGACCTCCAAATAATATAAGCAGACCTCCTAATAATGTATGCAGACCTCCTAATTCTGTATGCAGACCTCCTAATAATATAAGCAGACCTCCTAATAATGTAAGCAGACCTCCTAATAATGTAAGCAAACCTACCAAAAACGTATGCAGACCACCAATAATGTATGCAAACCTCCTAATAATATATGCAGACCTCCTAAAAGTGTATGCAGACCTCCTAATAGTGTATGCAGACCTCCTAATAATGATTCAGACCTCCTAATAATATATGTACACTTCCTAATAATGTATGCAGACCTCCTAATAATATATGCAGACCTTCTAATAATGTATGCAGACCCCCAATAATGTATACAGACCTCCAATAATGTATGTAAACCTCCAAGTAATATAAGCAGACCTCCTAATAATGTATGCAACCCTCCAACAATGTATGCAGACCTCCTAATAATGTATGCAGACCTCCTAATAGTGTATGCAGACCTCCAATAATGTATGTAAACCTCCTAGTAATATAAGTAGACCTCCTAATAATGTATGCAAACCTCCCAACAATGTATGCAGACCTCCTAATAATGTATGCAGACCTCCTAATAGTGTATGCAGACCTCTTAATAGTGTATGCAGACCTCCTAATAATGTATGCAGACCTCCTAATAATATTTGTAGACTTTCTAATAATGTATGCAGACCTCCTAATAATATATGAAGACCTCTTAATAATGTATGCAGACCACCAATAATGTATGCAGCCCTCCAATAATGTATGTAAACCTCCTAATAATATAAGCAGACCTCCTAATAATGCATGCAAACCTCCCAACAATGTATGCAGACCTCCTAATAATGTATGCTGACCTCCTAATAATGTATGCACACCTCCTAATAATGTATGCAAACCTCCCAACAATTTAAGCAGACCTCCTAATAATGTATGCAGACCTCCTAATATTGTGTGCAGACCTCCTAATAATATAAGCAGACCTCCTAATAATGTAAGCAGACCTCCTAATACTGTATGCAGACCTCCTAATAATGTATGAAGACCTAAAATAATGTATGTAAACCTCCTAATAATATAAGCAGACCTCCTAATAATGTATGCAAACCTCCCAACAATGTATGCAGACCTCCTAATAATGTATGCACACCTCCTAATAATGTATGCAAATCTCCCAACAATTTAAGCAGACCTCCTAATAATGTATGCAGACCTTCTAATATTGTGTGCAGACCTCCTAATAATATAAGCAGACCTCCTAATAATGTAAGCAGACCTCCTAATACTGTATGCAGACCTCCTAATAATGTATGCATACTTCATAATCATGTATGCAAACCTCCCAACAATGTAAGCAGACCTCCTAATAATGTATGCAGACCTTCTAATATTGTGTGCAGACCTCCTAATAATATAAGCAGACCTCCTAATAATGTAAGCAGACCTCCTTATACTGTATGCTGACCTCCTAATAATGTATGCACACCTCATAATAATGTATGCAAACCTCATAATAATGTATGCAAACCTCCCAACAATGTAAGCAGACCTCCTAATAATGTATGCAGACCTTCTAATATTGTGTGCAGACCTCCTAATAATATAATCAGACCTCCTAATAATGTAAGCAGACCTCCTAATACTGTATGCAGACCTTCTAATAATATTTGCAGACCTTCTAATAATGTATGCAGACCTCCTAATAAGAGATGCAGACCTCCTAATAATGTATGCAAACCTACCAACAATGTAAGCAGACCTCCTAATAATGTATGCAGACCTTCTAATAATGTATGCAGATCTCCTAATAATATATACAAACCTCCTAATAATGTATGCAGACCTCCTAATAATAGATGCAGACCTCCTAATAATGTATGCAGACCCACAATAATGTATGCACCACCTCCAATAATGTATGTAAACCTCCTAATAATATAATCAGACCTCCTAATAATGTATGCAAACCTCCCAACAATGTATGCAGACCTCCTAATAATGTATGCAGACCTCCTAATAATGTATGCAAACCTCCCAACAATGTAAGCAGACCCCCTAATAATGTATGCATACCTTCTAATATTGTGTGCAGACCTCCTAATAATATAAGCATACCTCCTAATACTGTATGCAGACCTCCTAATAATGTATGCACACCTCCTAATAATGTATGCAAACCTCCCAACAATGTAAGCAGACCTCCTAATAATGTATGCAGACCTTCTAATATTGTGTGCAGACCTCCTAATAATATAAGCAGACCTCCTAATACTGTATGCAGACCTCCTAATAATATATGCAGACCTCCTAATAATAAATGCAGACCTCCTAATAATGTATGCAAACCTACCAACAATGTTAGCAGACCTCCTAATAATGTATGCAGACCTTCTAATAATGTATGAAGACCTCCTAATAATATATGCAAACCTCCTAATAATGTATGCAGACCTCCTAATAATAGATGCAGACCTCCTAATAATGTATGCAGAACCCCAATAATGTATGCAGACCTCTAATACTGTATGCAATTCTCCTTATAATATATGCAGACCTCCTAATAATGTATGCAAAGCTCTCAACAATGTATGCATACCTTCAATAATGTATGCAGATCTCCAATAATGTATGCAGACCTCCTAATAATGTATGCAGACCTCCTAATAATGTATGCAGAACCCCAGTAATGTATGCAGACCTCTAATACTGTATGCAATCCGCCTTATAATATATGCAGACCTCCTAATAATGTATGCAAAGCTCTCAACAATGTATGTAGACCTAAAATAATGTATGTAAACCTCCTAATAATATAAGCAGACCTCCTAATAATGTATGCAAACCTCCCAACAATGTATGCAGACCTCCTAATAATGTATGCACACCTCCTAATAATGTATGCAAATCTCCCAACAATTTAAGCAGACCTCCTAATAATGTATGCAGACCTTCTAATATTGTGTGCAGACCTCCTAATAATGTATGCAAACCTACCAAAAATGTAAGCAGACCTCCTAATAATGTATGCAGACCTTCTAATAATGTATGCAGATCTCCTAATAATATATACAAACCTCCTAATAATGTATGCAGACCTCCTAATAATAGATGCAGACCTCCTAATAATGTATGCATTCCTTCAATAATGTATGCAGATCTCCAATAATGTATGCAGACCTCCTAATAATGTATGCAGACCTAAAATAATGTATGTAAACCTCCTAATAATATAAGCAGACCTCCTAATAATGTATGCAAACCTCCCAACAATGTATGCAGACCTCCTAATAATGTATGCACACCTCCTAATAATGTATGCAAATCTCCCAACAATTTAAGCAGACCTCCTAATAATGTATGCAGACCTTCTAATATTGTGTGCAGACCTCCTAATAATGTAAGCAGACCTCCTAATACTGTATGCAGACCTCCTAATAATGTATGCATACTTCATAATAATGTATGCACACCTCATAATAATGTATGCAAATCTCCCAACAATGTAAGCAGACCTCCTAATAATGTATGCAGACTTTCTAATATTGTGTGCAGACCTCCTAATAATATAAGCAGACCTCCTAATAGTGTATGCACACCTCCTAATAATGTATGCAAACCTCCCAACAATGTAAGCAGACCTCCTAATAATGTATGCAGACCTTCTAATATTGTGTGCAGACCTCCTAATAATATAAGCAGACCTCCTAATAATGTAAGCAGACCTCCTTATACCGTATGCTGACCTCCTAATAATGTATGCACACCTCATAATAATGTATGCAAACCTCCCAACAATGTAAGCAGACCTCCTAATAATGTATGCAGACCTTCTAATATTGTGTGCAGACCTCCTAATAATATAAGCAGACCTCCTAATAATGTAAGTAGACCTCCTAATACTGTATGCAGACCTTCTAATAATATTTGCAGACCTTCTAATAATGTATGCAGACCTCCTAATAATAGATGCAGACCTCCTTATCATGTATGCAAACCTCCCAACAATGTAAGCAGACCTCCTAATAATGTATGCAGACCTTCTAATATTGTGTGCAGACCTCCTAATAATATAAGCAGACCTCCTAATAATGTAAGCAGACCTCCTTATACTGTATGCTGACCTCCTAATAATGTATGCACACCTCATAATAATGTATGCAATTCTCATAATAATGTATGCAAACCTCCCAACAATGTAAGCAGACCTCCTAATAATGTATGCAGACCTTCTAATATTGTGTGCAGACCTCCTAATAATATAAGCAGACCTCCTAATAATGTAAGCAGACCTCCTAATAATGTATGCAGACCTTCTAATAATATTTGCAGACCTTCTAATAATGTATGCAGACCTCCTAATAATAGATGCAGACCTCCTAATAATGTATGCAAACCTACCAACAATGTAAGCAGACCTCCTAATAATGTATGCAGACCTTCTAATAATGTATGCAGATCTCCTAATAATATATACAAACCTCCTAATAATGTATGCAGACCTCCTAATAATAGATGCAGACCTCCTAATAATGTATGCAGACCCACAATAATGTATGCACCACCTCCAATAATGTATGTAAACCTCCTAATAATATAATCAGACCTCCTAATAATGTATGCAAACCTCCCAACAATGTATGCAGACCTCCTAATAATGTATGCAGACCTCCTAATAATGTATGCAAACCTCCCAACAATGTAAGCAGACCCCCTAATAATGTATGCATACCTTCTAATATTGTGTGCAGACCTCCTAATAATATAAGCATACCTCCTAATACTGTATGCAGACCTCCTAATACTGTATGCAGACCTCCTAATAATGTATGCACACCTCCTAATAATGTATGCAAACCTCCCAACAATGTAAGCAGACCTCCTAATAATGTATGCAGACCTTCTAATATTGTGTGCAGACCTCCTAATAATATAAGCAGACCTCCTAATACTGTATGCAGACCTCCTAATACTGTATGCAGACCTCCTAATAATATATGCAGACCTCCTAATAATAAATGCAGACCTCCTAATAATGTATGCAAACCTGCCAACAATGTTAGCAGACCTCCTAATAATGTATGCAGACCTTCTAATAATGTATGCAGACCTCCTAATAATATATGCAAACCTCCTAATAATGTATGCAGACCTTCTAATATTGTGTGCAGACCTCCTAATAATATAAGCAGACCTCCTAATAATGTAAGCAGACCTCCTAATACTGTATGCAGACCTCCTAATAATGTATGCATACTTCATAATAATGTATGCACACCTCATAATAATGTATGCACACCTCCCAACAATGTAAGCAGACCTCATAATAATGTATGCAGACTTTCTAATATTGTGTGCAGACCTCCTAATAATATAAGCAGACCTCCTAATAGTGTATGCACACCTCCTAATAATGTATGCAAACCTCCCAACAATGTAAGCAGACCTCCTAATAATGTATGCAGACCTTCTAATATTGTGTGCAGACCTCCTAATAATATAAGCAGACCTCCTAATAATGTAAGCAGACCTCCTTATACCGTATGCTGACCTCCTAATAATGTGTGCACACCTCATAATAATGTATGCAAACCTCCCAACAATGTAAGCAGACCTCCTAATAATGTATGCAGACCTTCTAATATTGTGTGCAGACCTCCTAATAATATAAGCAGACCTCCTAATAATGTAAGCAGACCTCCTAATACTGTATGCAGACCTTCTAATAATATTTGCAGACCTTCTAATAATGTATGCAGACCTCCTAATAATAGATGCAGACCTCCTTATCATGTATGCAAACCTCCCAACAATGTAAGCAGACCTCCTAATAATGTATGCAGACCTTCTAATATTGTGTGCAGACCTCCTAATAATATAAGCAGACCTCCTAATAATGTAAGCAGACCTCCTTATACTGTATGCTGACCTCCTAATAATGTATGCACACCTCATAATAATGTATGCAATTCTCATAATAATGTATGCAAACCTCCCAACAATGTAAGCAGACCTCCTAATAATGTATGCAGACCTTCTAATATTGTGTGCAGACCTCCTAATAATATAAGCAGACCTCCTAATAATGTAAGCAGACCTCCTAATAATGTATGCAGACCTTCTAATAATATTTGCAGACCTTCTAATAATGTATGCAGACCTCCTAATAATAGATGCAGACCTCCTAATAATGTATGCAAACCTACCAACAATGTAAGCAGACCTCCTAATAATGTATGCAGACCTTCTAATATTGTGTGCAGACCTCCTAATAATATAAGCAGACCTCCTAATAATGTAAGCAGACCTCCTAATAATGTATGCAGACCTTCTAATAATATTTGCAGACCTTCTAATAATGTATGCAGACCTCCTAATAATAGATGCAGACCTCCTAATAATGTATGCAGATCTCCTAATAATATATACAAACCTACCAACAATGTAAGCAGACCTCCTAATAATGTATGCAGACCTTCTAATAATGTATGCAGATCTCCTAATAATATATACAAACCTCCTAATAATGTATGCAGACCTCCTAATAATAGATGCAGACCTCCTAATAATGTATGCAGACCCACAATAATGTATGCACCACCTCCAATAATGTATGTAAACCTCCTAATAATATAATCAGACCTCCTAATAATGTATGCAAACCTCCCAACAATGTATGCAGACCTCCTAATAATGTATGCAGACCTCCTAATAATGTATGCAAACCTCCCAACAATGTAAGCAGACCCCCTAATAATGTATGCATACCTTCTAATATTGTGTGCAGACCTCCTAATAATATAAGCATACCTCCTAATACTGTATGCAGACCTCCTAATACTGTATGCTGACCTCCTAATAATGTATGCACACCTCATAATAATGTATGCAAACCTCCCAACAATGTAAGCAGACCTCCTAATAATGTATGCAGACCTTCTAATATTGTGTGCAGACCTCCTAATAATATAAGCAGACCTCCTAATAATGTAAGCAGACCTCCTAATACTGTATGCAGACCTTCTAATAATATTTGCAGACCTTCTAATAATGTATGCAGACCTCCTAAAAATAGATGCAGACCTCCTTATCATGTATGCAAACCTCCCAACAATGTAAGCAGACCTCCTAATAATGTATGCAGACCTTCTAATATTGTGTGCAGACCTCCTAATAATATAAGCAGACCTCCTAATAATGTAAGCAGACCTCCTTATACTGTATGCTGACCTCCTAATAATGTATGCACACCTCATAATAATGTATGCAATTCTCATAATAATGTATGCAAACCTCCCAACAATGTAAGCAGACCTCCTAATAATGTATGCAGACCTTCTAATATTGTGTGCAGACCTCCTAATAATATAAGCAGACCTCCTAATAATGTAAGCAGACCTCCTAATAATGTATGCAGACCTTCTAATAATATTTGCAGACCTTCTAATAATGTATGCAGACCTCCTAATAATAGATGCAGACCTCCTAATAATGTATGCAAACCTACCAACAATGTAAGCAGACCTCCTAATAATGTATGCAGACCTTCTAATAATGTATGCAGATCTCCTAATAATATATACAAACCTCCTAATAATGTATGCAGACCTCCTAATAATAGATGCAGACCTACTAATAATGTATGCATACCCACAATAATGTATGCACCACCTCCAATAATGTATGTAAACCTCCTAATAATATAATCAGACCTCCTAATAATGTATGCAAACCTCCCAACAATGTATGCAGACCTCCTAATAATGTATGCAGACCTCCTAATAATGTATGCAAACCTCCCAACAATGTAAGCAGACCCCCTAATAATGTATGCATACCTTCTAATATTGTGTGCAGACCTCCTAATAATATAAGCATACCTCCTAATACTGTATGCAGACCTCCTAATACTGTATGCAGACCTCCTAATAATGTATGCACACCTCCTAATAATGTATGCAAACCTCCCAACAATGTAAGCAGACCTCCTAATAATGTATGCAGACCTTCTAATATTGTGTGCAGACCTCCTAATAATATAAGCAGACCTCCTAATACTGTATGCAGACCTCCTAATACTGTATGCAGACCTCCTAATAATATATGCAGACCTCCTAATAATAAATGCAGACCTCCTAATAATGTATGCAAACCTGCCAACAATGTTAGCAGACCTCCTAATAATGTATGCAGACCTTCTAATAATGTATGCAGACCTCCTAATAATATATGCAAACCTCCTAATAATGTATGCAGACCTCCTAATAATAGATGCAGACCTCTTAATAATGTATGCAGAACCCCAATAATGTATGCAGACCTCTAATACTGTATGCAATTCTCCTTATAATATATGCAGACCTCCTAATAATGTATGCAAAGCTCTCAACAATGTATGCATACCTTCAATAATGTATGCAGATCTCCAATAATGTATGCAGACCTCCTAATAATGTATGCAGACCTCCTAATAATGTATGCAGAACCCCAGTAATGTATGCAGACCTCTAATACTGTATGCAATCCGCCTTATAATATATGCAGACCTCCTAATAATGTATGCAAAGCTCTCAACAATGTATGTAGACCTTCAATAATGTATGCAGACCTCCAATAATGTATGCAGATCTCCCAACAATTTATGCAGACCTCCTAATAATATATGCAGATATCCCAACTACCCCATTCTGAGAGTGATAATTCCTAAATCTGAGCTCTGTCCCACTGTTCCTCTGAAACAGACATATCTCTCAATTTGCAGGACTTCCTTTAGCCCTGCCCATTTACTACTGAACCTCCTAGACACACCATGATCTGCCCACTATACAACCAAAGAACACACCTACTGATGTGGCCCTGCCCACAAAATGTCAATGGGTCCCCTCAACCTCTTAAATCCCTGATACCCATCCATAAATGTTGAGGGCTATGATTCATGTATGACTATGTACATCATAATAATACTCTTCACTGCTTAGGAATGTGGCAATCAGGCCATAGAACAAGCTATTGAGCTGCTGTTCATTTCTGGCAGATTGCTTCTCTTTCTGTTTTGCATATGTAAATATGACCCTATGGATAGTCTCCCTAAGGGTGATGGGGGAAACCAGATGTGGACTCTTTGCCCAATTTGCTTAGGATATGGCTGCACCTCACTGACAATGCCCAGAGAAGGGTGAAATGACCGTCTGGGGTTGCCGTTTTCCTTGTTCAGAAGAGAATTTCCTGGTATTTCGGGGCTGGACTGACCTTGTTGGCAGGATCAGACTGATATACTACAGAAAAGTTTTCTTCTGTGAACAAGCTATTGATGCTGCTGTTTGTTCCTGGCAGACTGCTTCTCTTTCAGTTTTTTTATATGTGAATATCATTGACTAGCTGGTAGAAAATTGAAGAAAAATACTGTACATAACTGTGGCAGCCTGATATTTTCTAGCTATTACTGGGCTTCATGTCTTGGACCTAAACAATTGTACTATTAAGGCTAGCTAAGGCCGTGACTGAAATTACAACAGGGAATTTGTTCATTCTTAACACTTATCATTAACGGAATTGCACAATTGTACATTTACTTGTAGAGAATACATAAAGCCTTATATTGTGAGTATCCAAAGTCAGTCCTTAAGGCTGCAAGTACCATAACCAGTCCAGACACCATGGGAGACATCAAGTTTATGTATTTTTTTCAGAAAGGCAGTTTCCTTAAAAACAGTAAACACAGTAGATTTGCATATTCAACAAATGCATGATAAAAAGACAATGCAATATCACTTATGGGCCGAATTATCATTGTGCGAGCGGACATGATCCGATATTGCGGATCATGTCCGCTGCACACCGATAAATGCCAACAGCATACACTCTCGGCATTTATCATTGCACCAGCTGTTCTTGTGAACTGCTTGTGCAATTCCACCCCTTGCAGATTGGCTGCTTGCAGGGGGTGTCAATCAACCCAATCGTATTTGATCGGGTTGATTTCTGGGATGTCTATCCGCCGCCTCAGAGCAGACAGACAGGATTTGGATCAGAGGTCTTTAGATCGCTGCCTCTTAACTTGTGTTTCCGGCGAGCCTGAAGGCTCGCCAGAAACACGGGGCATCAAGCTCCGTATGGAGCTTGATAAATATGCCCCTTAGTCTGAACTTCAAATGAGTAGTAGATTTTTTTTTCAGACAATGTTAAAAGTTATGTCTATTTCCACTCCCCCTGTACCATGTGACAGCCATCAGCCAATCACAAATGCATATGCATACCATGTGACAGCCATCAGCCAATCACAAATGTATATATACATTTATCCTGTGAATTCTTGCATATGCTCAGTAGGAGCTGGTGACTCAAAAAGTTTAGATATAAAACGTCTGTGCATATTTTATTAATGGAAGTAAATTGGAAAGTTGTTTAAAATTGCTGCTCTCTCTGAAAAATGAAAGTTTAATTTTGACTTGAGTGTTCCTTTAAAGGATATTAAGAAAATGAAACACATTTTTAATAGAAGTTAATTGGAAAGTTGTTTAACCCTTTAATGACAGCCGATGTACCCTATACATTATATTCCTCCCAACATTTGTGGCTGGGTATCAGGGACTCAGGTTAATGGAGTCCGGTTGGTGCATTGTGGGAGGAGCCATGTTGTTGGGTTGGGATCATGGGGGATTAGTGGGTGGGATTGTGGGTGTGTCTAATTGCTCAGTGGGTGTATCTGGGTATTCTGTGCAGGGCTAATGGGAATTCTGCAAATAGGCTGTCTCAGAATTTAGAATCAGGGACTATCTGTCTCAAATAAGGACAGTTGGGAGGGCTGACATTGGCTGTACTTTTTTACTCTAAGGGGTTAAATAGTGCAGATCTCACTAAGGGAATGAGGTGTGAAGTCTGCCAGACCTGCACTATTTATTGCAGTTCTGCACAAAAGTCTTAGACACTTTATACATACATGGGGTTATATGGTTGTATGGCAATGTCTTCTTTACTTACTAATATGGGCTAGATTACAAGTGGAACGCTAATTTATCTTGCGCCCCGTAAACGGTTGCATTCACATTGCACCTAACTTGTAATACAAGTGCACATTTGGGTGCGTTGGTATTACTCATTGGAGCGCAAATATCGCGCTTGATGCTCATGTAAGCTATATTTTGAGCTCCTCTCGTAATCTGGCCTTATATGGGGTACAGTTAAGACATTTTAAGATATAAAGGGGGACTCATCTACCAGTGTTTCTAAATATTAACATAAAAGAATTTACAATAACAGCACAAGCCATGTGCCTTTTTTCAAGCAGAAACAATTGATAACTGATTTCCATGTCACACATCGCCACCTAGTGCTGTTATAATGAATTATTGCTTCATTTTCACTAAGATGTTATTTAATTAAAAATAATACCCTGAAGGAACAGCAGTAAAATAAATGATTGCCGTGTGTTTTATTCTGTGTTGTTCACGTTCTTTGTACCAAGAAAGTAGATTTGCTGCCTGAATATGTTGATTCCATACTATTATTCATTACAGCTACATTTCCCGATTGTCAAATATGTCATTAACCATTATTTTCCAAGGTAATCTTGTGTGCTATTTAAAGGGACATTGGCCTCTATTTAACAAAGTTTGGCGGACCTGATCCGACAGTGCGGATCAGGTCCGCCAGACCTCGCTGAATACGGAGAGCAATACGCTCTTCGTATTCAGCATTGCACCAGCAGCTCGCAAGAGCTGCTGGTGCAACGCCGCCCCCTGCAGACTCGCGGCCAATTGGCCGCCAGCAGGGAGCTGTCAATCACCCCGATCGTACTCGATCGGGTTGAATTGTTGCGATTCCTGTCCGTCTGCTCAGAGCAGGCTGACAGGGTTATGGAGCAGCGGTCTTTGTGACCGCTGCTTCATAACTGCTGTTTCTGGTGAGTCTGAAGACTCGCAGAAACACGGGCCGTCAAGCTCCTTTCGGCCCCATAGACACAAATAAAAATAAACTTCTATGATTCAGATCAAAACTAAAAAAAATAAATAAGAAATTCAAATGTATGTGCACACCCCTGAGTCTACCTTAATATGCTCTCATGAAAAGGAGCTACGCTTTAACAAAGGAGACACAGAGAAAGAGGTCACTTTGACAAACAATTTCTTTACCATTGTGCTCTCTATCTGAACTTTGACTTCCCTGTACCTTTAAAGCGACAGTAAGCACACAGTAAACACTTCTGGATGGTTTTACAGTATCCATAATCCAAACTACACCAACCATTTGTCTTATTAGGAGGAGACAATCTGCTTTTTAGTGTGCAGACAACAAAGCTAGGTAATGTCATAAAGTTAGTGTAAAATGAATTGTTTTGCAGTTGCTATCAATAAAAGCCAATTAAGGACAGATAAGTAGCAGGGTTAGCCTTGAAAAGTCAGCAGGGTGCATTTACAGCTCTGAGAAATATAAGCTAAATGACATTTTATTTTAAAATATCAAGGTGTTTACAGTCCCTTTTAATGCACAGGCTGTAAACTTTAAAAACTGACACTAAAGTCATTCAAACCAGTTAAAAATATATTGTGACATTTTATTTTAACATCTGTCACAAACAGGTTATTACAATTGCAAAAAAAGATTGCAGGAAAGTAATGCTAGTTGCCTTGCTTCCCTTTATCCTCAGCAGATGCAGGAAATACAGATACACAGCTACTCCTCAATGTTATCAAAGGGGATCAGATACTCAGAGAGCCCTGTTTATTATTCTGCAAGGGGACAAGTTCCTATGTAGGGAACCTGTCTGCATCCACATCCAGAATTTTGCAATCACTTTTGCAGCCCCGCCCTCTTGTCATTCAGACAAATTAGTCTGCGTGTTCTATGCCCCCACTAATACTTCAGTTACAGCTGTAATAGAATACAGTTTACATATCCAAAACTTATAGACAAAAGTGAAAAATACTATTTGTATGAGATTAGCAACAAGACCGGTAGTTGTCACATGGTTTAACTTTAGTAAAGTGTTACACATTTTTTAAGTTATTCTCATAATGGACTGCAGGATTAGTACGTTTTCCAGACATTTATTTACTTTCTATCACACATAAACTGTCAGACGTATAAAGAAGCGAGATCTCTAGCAGCAGATGGTGCGTTCACTTACGGTTTGTAACATTAACATTTCAGACCTCAGTGAAACATCAGCGCCGCGCAGTGTTTGACATGTTGGGATGCTGTTTTTGGCTTAGAAGCAAACTATTTCATTAGAATATTAGATCACTGCATTGCAGACAAAATGTTCAGCTCAAATAAGTTAAAGGGATGTTCTGATACAAAAATTACATAGCTACTGTCCCTGGCACACAGAGGGTAAAGACTGGTCATCTGTGTTTGGATTTGGACAAAAATAAACACAAATTTTGCTTTATTCTTTGGTTTTGTTTGAAAATGTAAAAAAAAAACAACAAAAAAATGACAATCGTCCCTTTAGTTAAATTATTCATGCAGTTAAAAACATAACTTTAAGGGCAAGAAAGGAAATATTTTCTCTAATGGGAAAGCCTTGAAATTTTAAGTTTTGCAATATTCAATTAGAGCACTTAGCAAACACTTCACAATGCAGACCGCAATTTGTGGTTCCCTTATTAACCGTTTCACTTCTGGGTCACTAACAAAACTGGCCTTAGAAGAAACACTTGGTCCTGACCCATTAAAAAAAATATTTTAAAATAATCATATTTGTGTGCTGCTGACTTATAGCACTAGCGCTAGCTACTGCTTTAATTGTAAGTTACTGTCCAGCAGTTCCATGTCCTTGTCCATTAGATGTTCCCTGTAGAAAATAGTAGAGGAACAAATTTTTGTTAACAAACAAATTTAGAATGACCCTATGGCTGGATATAGAACAAAAGAACTGTTTTTTTGCTACAAACACTTTTTTTTGTCTGTGCGCACACATTTATCATATCTATCTAACACATAGGTGAAGTTCTGCTTAAAAGCATGAAGCCATCAGTGAGCCAATCAGAAGCAGACACCTCACCAATGACCAATAGTTTTCTACTCAGGAGCTGCAATTTTTGAGGTTCCTGAGTGTGACTTTGGCCTTTGTTTAACTGTTGTGTGGGGAAAGGTTTAAAAAACATAGAAGGTGACGACAAACCTGTGGAAAAATGTATCTTCTCTTCTGCAAACAATCACCATTAAAGTCTATGAGGATATTGGTAGATTCATTATTTGATACATTTTTCAAAAGGATTGTGATCGACCCCACAGCTATCTGTATTAAGTAAGTAATACAAGTAGTTTCATGATCTAATGAATTACAGAAGGCCATTTTTGCATCAAATTATCCAATACAATTTGAAAATTACTGATCATGTGTTTGCAACAGTAGATTGCGCTAGTGAAAGGCATCTTGTATGTGCGTAAAGACTTAAGGGTTAACTCCCCTTCTAGAGTTTGGTGGGATTTTACCTTATCTCTATACACCTCCTTGGGTAATGTGCCACAGCAATGGGGGATTTAATCACTTATGATGTTAATGCCAACTGTTTGTTAATTTTAAATGAGGATTTTTAGAGGTTTGGCAGAAATATAAAATCCTCACCTCAATGATCAAAATTTGAATAGCTAACTACATGGGTTATATAAATTATTATATGGCAGTTGAAAATGGGAGACATGACAAAAAATAAATAAACTCCATTTGAACATAGGTCTCATATATTTTACCTGTAAATAAAATACACTTAATGAATAAATGTCTGTATGAGGTCATATGAGCTATTCCTTACAATCAGCTTGAACAGAATTGTGCATAAATATGATATGCTCATTTTAAATTATTGCACCTGAAGTCATTCGTATACGGGCAAAACTGTAAAACCTTGCATGGAAATTGTGGATACATCCTTTTACATCCTTTTACTTGTCCAAAATCTGTTTATTTGTTTGACTTGTAAGATTGTGTTGCATTTATATTAGCTTTTTTTATCGGTAAAACGCATCCTACAAAATCACAGATATGAAGGAGTTAAAGGGAATGGCCAAAAAGATTATCAATGTCCAAGTATTTTAGCAAAATATATTAAAAAGATGTAGCTCTTGTTAAAAACAACAGCTTTACAGTGATACACGTTAAATATGTACTATTTGTATGTGATACCAATATCTAAATCTTTAGTTTATAATAAAGATTATTTTTGTTTTTGTATTTTGTCTTTATTCTCAGGATGCTGATGAAAAACAAGTAGAGTCCAAACCAAGTCTCCTTAATGAGTTTAAAGATAATTTGGCTCCCAAAGAAACCTTATCCTTGTCGAAATTCATAAAAGGTAAACAAAAGACTTGGTCTCCCCTTATGAAATTTGTAAAGTGCAAGTTTATTATTTTTTTTTTTTAGTCTCTGAGGTTTGTTTAAAGTACAAATTGTAGTTATATGAATGCATGTTTCAAAAGTAAATGTAAATGTTTTTGTTCACACAAGTATTAATAATTGTTACCCAGATGATTATATTTCCTGCACAAATTGTTTTATGTGTCACATAAGCACAAACGACTCTTTATGTGCAGAGCAGCCAATTAGGAATAAATGGTAGATTATAAATTTGTTATGTGAACACAACCTGTATTCAGACACAGGCAATATTCATTTGTGTAGCTGCCTTGTTTTATAACTGGTTATGCATAGCTTTGTTTGGTGTAAGTTTGTAGAAACCCCAACTCAATAAAACAGCAAAATATGCTAAAAAAAACATTTTTATTATTAGTGTAAGAAAATAAGATTTATTATTATTATCATTGTTTTTATTATATTATTATTATTATTATTATTATTATTATTATTATTATTATTATTAATGCTGTTTATTTAGAAATATTTGAACATTACACTCATTATTTAATCTCCCTGTAAAATCTTTAATCAAAAGAATAGTAAGGAGAAAACTGAAATTTGCACAGGTTTATTTCAATTTTGAATATAAGTATTTTTTGCAATATACTTTTATTATCAAAAATACTTTTAGTAAACGTATTACTGTTTATCGGAAGCATATTCACATATCCCGTGAGAGCTGTGCACCAGTATGCAAACACCACCTCTTAGAGAGTTGGCAGTGGCTTGTATGACACAAATAAAATCTTCACAGACATAATAAACATCACCGCCAGCTCTCTGAGAAGGTAGAGTGTTTAAATGCTGGGGCACATGATCACTCTCAGCATATGTGCATATGTCACTGAAAAAAAATAGTAATAACTTTTACTGTAAGCTTTTCTGCTAATAGATGTAAGCTGCAAAAATGCTTCTATTTAAAACTGAAATGCTCCCATGCACATTTCAATTTAGACCTTTCTACCATTTTAATTAACATTAAATGGCTTTTAATATACATGATTTATTTTGCCTTCTTTTACTGTAAAATGCTTCTAAAAACTGTGCTTGTTTCAATCCCTCCAGAGAAAGTGCAATACCTCCATGCCCAAGTATGGTTAAATGTACCCGAGCCTACAATATTCTACACAGATATTGACTAGATCAAAGTGCAAGCTCATTTATATCTGTTTCTAATTGGCCACAACAGGAGACCAGGAACATCTGTTCCACCAGGCTTTTCAAGAGGTGTATTCATGATCTGGTCTTGATTTGCAAAACCTTGTAAATTGTGTTAACAAAATGATAGTGATAAGTGCTGCTCTACATTTAATGTCCCTTTAAAGGGACAGTCTACACCAGAATTTTTATTGTTTTAAAAGATAGATAATCCCTTTATTACCCATTTCCCAGTTTTGCATAACCAACACAGTTATAATAATATACTTTTAACCTCTGTGATTATCTTGTATCTAAGCCTCTGCAAACTGCCCCTTTTTTCAGTTCTTTTGACAGACTTGGAGTCTAGCCAATCAGTGCCTGCTCACAGATAACTTCTCGTGCACAAGCACAGTGTTATCTATATGAAATACGTGAACTAACACCCTCTAGTGGTGAAAAACTGTTAAAATACAATCTGAAAGAGGTGGGCTTCAAGGTCTAAGAAATTAGCATATGAACCTCCTAGGTTAAGCTTTCAACTAAGAATACCAAAAGAACAAAGCAAAACTGTTGATAAAAGTAAATTGGAAAATTGTTTAAAATTACATGCTCTATCTGAATCATGAAAGTTTATTTTGGCCTAGACTGTCCCTTTAAGTAAATTAAAGGTCAAGTCTTCTAATAGATTTGAATGACTTAGAAAATGAAGAGAAAACTAAGAGTTGTGTTGTGCACCAATATCTAATAAACTGGATCAAGGGCTGAGGTCTCAAAAAGTGATACAATAACTGTTAAAGCTAATTGTTAACAGCTAACACTATTTTCTTGTGGTAATTAAATGTACTATTTTAAATAATGAGAGGTAGAAAGACTTAATATGTCTTTACTGGATTCTATAACTTAAATGTGATTTCCATATCATAGAAGACTTATTTGTGAATGTGTTTAACCTATTACGTATGTATTGTAAGATCGCCAAGGGTTAAAGCTATCTTAAAGGGATAGGATAATGATACAGCTCATGTCATTTTCAGAATCTTTTAAATTCATTTTTATTATTGAATTTGCTTAGTTCTCTTGATATCCTTTGTGAAATTCATACTTAGGTAGGCTCAGGAACAGCAATGCACTACTAGGATTTAGATACTGATTGGTTGGTATGCACATATGCCTCTGGTCAGTGGCTCACTAAATGTGTTCAGCTAGCTCCCAGTAGTGTATTGCTGCTCTGGAGCAGACTTTATTTATGTCTTTAATCCCTTTGCATGGGTTAAACACACAGTTATATTCACATAATAATGTTCTTAGAGATTAGAGCATTATCTTTTTGTACTTTCATCAGAAGCGTAAATACCATTGGTGCAGCAGGTGCAGTTGTACCAGGGCCCCCATAGCAGCCAGTGTATACATGTACATAGGTGTGTGCAATCCTAATGCAGGGGAGCCTTTTATTAGTGCAGGCACGTTGTATCTATCTATCACCAGCATAATTGGATACTTGTATAGCGCACAACCTCGAACTTAAAGGGACACTGAACCCAAAAAATTTATTTCGTGATTCAGGTAGAGAAGCAATTTTAAGCAACTTTCTAATTTACTCCTATTATCAATGTTTCTTCGTTCTCTTGCTATCTTTATTTAAAGAGAAGCCATCTAAGCTTTTTTCTTGGTTCAGGACTCTGGATAGCAGTTTTTGATTGGTGGATGAATTTATCCACCAATCAGCAAGGACAACCTAGGTTGTTCACTAAAAATGGGCCGGCATCTAAACTTACATTCTTGCATTTCAAATAAAGATGCCAAGAGAATAAAGAACATTTGATAATATAAATAAATTAGAAAGTTGCTTAAAATTTCATGCTCTATCTGAATCACAAAAGAAAAAATTTGGGTTCAGTGTCCCTTTAATTGACTTGCGGCACTGATAACCGGTATTATTATTACCCAACTTAATGGTACTCATTTTATCGACCTTGGAAGGATGAAAGGCTGAGGGGATGTTGCCGGGATCAAACCTGCAACCCTTGGGTTGCCACAGATCTCTGTAACAGTGCATTAGCAATCTCATAATTATCATGATCTATCTATCTATCTATCTATCTATCTATCTATCTATCTATCTATCATCATCATCATTATCTATCATCATAATCTATCTATCTATCATCTATCTATCTATCTATCTATCTATCTATCTATCATCATTATCTATAATCTATCTTTCATAATTATCATTATCTACTGTATCTATCTATCTATCTATCTATCTATCTATCTATCTATCTATCTATCTATCTATCTATCTATCATATCTATCATCATCATCATTATCTATCATCTTTCTATCATAATCATCATTATCTATCTATCTATCTATCTATCTATCTATCTATCTATCATCATCATCATCATCATTATCTATCATCTATCTATCTATTTATCTATCTATCATCATTATCTATCAATCAATCTATCATCATCATCATCATTATCTATCTATCTATCTATCTATCTATCTATCTATGTATCTATCTATCATAATCATCACTACATGTCTATCTATCTATCTATCTATCTATTTATCTTTTATCTATCTATCTATCTATCTATCTATCTATCGTATTCATCACTATCTATCTATATATCATCTATCTATCTATCTATCTATCTATCTATCTATCTATCTATCTATCTATCAATCATCATTATCTATCTATCCATCCATCTATCTATCTGTCTATCATCACATCTATAATCTATCTATCGATCTATCTATATATCATCATCATTTATCTATCTATCATCTATCAATCTATCTATCTATCTATCTATCTATCTATCTATCTATCTATCATCATCATCATCATTATGTATCATCTATCTATCTATGTATCATTATCATCATTATCTATCTATCTATTTTTCTATCTATCTATCTATCTATCTATCTATCTGTCTGTCTATCTATCATCTATCTATCTATCATCATAATTATTTATTTATCTGTGTCTGTCTGTCTCTATAATTTATCTATCTATCATCTATCTATCTATCTATCTATCTATCTATCTATCTATCTATCTATCATCATAATTATTTATTTATCTGTGTCTGTCTCTATAATTTATCTATCTATCATCTATCTGTCTGTCTGTCTATATCTCTCTATCTGTCTGTCTATCCTTTTAAAGAACTTTTAATTGTGAGCTCTTGACTGCCAAACAAAGAGGGCTGTAGTGCTTTTCCAGCTCACACATTCCATATAACCAATTAATTACACTCAGTAAGAGAAGAAAAAAAAGATTTCCTACATCTTTCTCCTTGGTGGAGATTTCATGTCCTTGTGCTGCTTTTACTGTATTATTTTGTGTGAAGTACGTCTTCATTTTGACACTTCTGAAACTGGTGATGTTTGTATTCACCACCAGGGGAGAAATATGGAAAGGTGCCATCCTTTTTATCAGTTACCTCGGAGCTAGCATTAATCATAGAACTCGTGTGATTCTTCCTCGGTGTTTTATAGCAACACTATCTCCCCATCTGAAAGCCTCTGGGAATCAGGTGTAAAAAGACACGTACAGATCCTTGAGTCAATGCCCTCTTATGCCCTATTTTATTTTTTGTGCTTTACATTGTGCACATAGCCAGCTGATATGAAGTTTATGCACGATTTCTTTCATCTAAACTGATAATCTTATACATTCCATAAGAGAAGTGATGGAGTCAAATCACTCAATGTCATATCACAGCAAGAGAGAAATTGTTGCATTTAAAAGAAAGGCAATTACGTTTGAATAGATAGAACTATACAGTAACTAAGGCAAAGTAAATGTGCTGATGTTTCAGCAATTTTTGTCAGTAAGAAAAGGATTAGGAAAAAAGTAAAAAAAAGAGTATATTAAAAAAAAACATTAATGGCAATAAATTAGAATAGTTATAATCCAGAGATTAAATAAATGAAAAAAAACATAAAAAATTCTATTACACAATGTATTTTGCTAACAGCGATATATATTTAGAAACATAGTGCTGCTACTAAATAAATAGTTCATTAAAATTGCCATAAAGGTATAAAAATCAATTAAAAACATATTAATATAAAAGGCAATATTGTTTTTTAGTTGTCATTTGTTACCCTTTGCACAAATAATAAATATGTTTGCATACTCCTGGTGTCTTCATTAGAAATGCAATACTTTTAAAGGGATAGTGAAGTAAAAAAAAGCTGGTCCATTTTTGGTTCAGAACCTGGGAACCGCTTGCTGATTGGTGGCTACATTTAGACACCTCAGTGTAAGTCCTTGGTAAGCGCTCGTTAATACACACGTCCCACTGTTACCTGTATTCCGTGCTGAGTTGTTTGTTCCTTTGCAGCACTGCACAGTGTCTCCTCCTCAATGCTCCCCACGGGAGCTATGATGCGTAACTCAGTTCCGGTCTGGTGCTCAGGGAACTTCACCTAATCCCCAGAAAACACTGAACCGAAATAAGCCAAATCCTCGCACCCAGTCGCCACTTCTTGCTTCGAAATTAAAAGCTTCTTTATTACCAAAACACATGAAAGGAAAATCTTGCCGTCAAGAGATACAGGTCAAACGCATTTCGTTAGGTATTCACTTTTTCAATGACCAATTGAAAAAGTGAATACCTAACGAAACGTGTTTGACCTGTATCTCTTGACCGCAAGATTTTCCTTTCATGTTTATTTACATTTTGGATGTTTTGTATATTATTTAGGGTAGGATTACAAGTGGAGTGCTAATTAACGTTCCCTTCTGCACTAGAAGTTCGGTTTTTTGCGCTCATAGGGTTGTTCTCATATTTTGAGTTGTAAGTAAACTGTTTTCGCTTGCACGCTAACCCGATGAGCACGAAAAGTCGAACTTAGAATATCGCTTTCACGTATTTCCCCATAGAAGTCAATAGAGAAAAAAGAAAAAAAAAAAAAAATAATAACACCCCAGTGCAAACCCAATTGCATATTCTCATGTGCGCTAACCTGACTAACATTCCAATGTTCTTCATATAACAGAATATGTTCTATTTATTTTTAAATAAATAAATATTTCTACATATATCTGATTTTTTTTTGTACAATATACATATCTATACCTATATATAAATTATATATAGAACATATTCTGCTATGTACAGAACGTTGGAATGTGAAATATTTACAGTAAATACACAGTATAACACTTTATTAAATTTGAATATTGGATACATATTTTTTTTTTTATGTTTTCATCTACTTAACTGCAAAAGGCTCCAATGAACTTGTATATATGTGTCTATATGTGTGTACATATGTATTTATGTATTTATGTGTTTATGGACAATGTTATTATGATTACAGTACTTTTAATGCATTTTGCGAAACTTGTTATTTTCGCGAAACAGTGAACCAGAGCTCTGAAATCGGGTTATCATTGTAGCGTAAATCATAATTGTGCTCAAGCGATCGCATTTACTTTTAACTCGTAATACCAGCGGTAAGCTTGATGAGCACAAACCCTGAGATAATCCCCTTATCGTTAACGCGCAAAAGTTTGAGCTCCACTTGCAATCTGGCCCTTAATGTTTCTTGCAATAAAATTTATATTGTCATATTCACTTGATATTTTTCTTTTGTGCTGGGTGATATATTTATATATAAATTATTTTTTTGCTAATTTTAGCTTAGTTCTTATTGATTCAGGGGAATTAAAACATTGCAGATGTAGTTGATGTAAATACCCAACCTATCTTTGTCAAGTCACCTGACATATATGTTCAAATTCAATGGTAAAAATGATATTACCAGCATCACTAGCACATGCTTTTATCCTTTCAAATATTGGCATCCATGGAAATTTTCATAACATTTTATTTCATGATTCAGATAGAGCATAAAATTTAAAAAAGTTCCATTTTATTTCTATTATCAAATTTACTTTGACTTTTTGGTATTCTTTATCAAAGGGCATACCTAGGTAGGTTACATGCATAGACTTTGAACACTATATGACAGCAGTTAATACATTGCTGAGCACTATTGGCAGCAGTGTCTGCACAATGTATTGTGGTAAAAAATTGAGGTTGATCACAATTCTTTTGAAACATGTATCTAATGATCATTACCAGGAAACCCCCATTAAAATATAAACTTCTGCCATATTGTACCCTATACATGTGCACACTTCTGAGCCTCTCTCTATCTCTCTCTCTCTCTCTCTCTCTCCCTCTCTCTCACTCTCTCTCTCACTATCACTCTCTTACTATCAGTCTCTTACTATCACTCACTCTCTCACTCTCTCTCTCTCACCCTCACTCTCTCTCATTCTCTCACTCTCTCTCTCACTCACTATCTCACTCTCTCTCACTCTCTCACACTCTCTCTCTCATGTTCACTCTCTCTCTCACTCTCACTCTCTCTATTTCTCTCTCTCTCACTCACTCATTCACTCTCTCTCACTCTCTCTCTTACTCTCTCTCTCTCTTTCTCTCTCTCTCACTCTCTCACTTTCAATCTCTCTCTCTCTCACTCACTCTCTCTCATGCTCTCTCACTCTCACTCTCTCTCACTCTCACTCTCTCTCTCTCAAACCCATTGAAAGATGATTGTCTGGTATGTAACAATAAGTAATAAAGAATAAGTATTGGGTCTAGACTGTCCCTTTAAAGAGAAATATAAAAACAAGACAACCTGGACAACCTGTTTGAAATAACGAGACACAAACATGCTATGAGACACTTTACATGGTCAATAGAGTCTATACATTCTGCATGGCCAAGGGGAAAATGAAAAATACTGACAATGAGGGATATTTATCAAGTCGTCAACCGCAAATACGCTGTAATTCTGCAGCGTAATTGTGGCGAGCCTGATTCGACCTAGTTATCAAAGCCTATAGACTGGCAGAAGTTGAAATTTGTGACGTAGCATACTATCCGCCGGTCTCAATCCGACACAGATCAATGCTTACGTCATTACAGATGTTCTGAATACAAATTCAGCACTATCTGACAACTCAAGTTATCAGATTTCTAACAGGTACGCTCGCTGCTATTCATGCCCAGCGTACCTGGTTTTCAATCCGCCACCCTGGAGGCCGCGGATTCCATAGGAATCAATAGGAGTTTGAAAGCAGCGAAAGCTTATGTTCGATGCTGCCAGATATCCCATTGATTTCTATGGTAGAAAACCAGTAAAGTTTACACCTGACACCCTAACATAACCCCCGAGTCGAAAACACCCCTAATCTGCCGCCCCGACATCTCCGCCACCTTCATAAAATATATTAACCCCTTATTCCGCTGCTCCAGGAGCCCACTGCAACTAAATAAAAGTATTAACCCCTATCCCGCCGCTCCCGGAGCCCACCGCAACTAAATAAAAGTATTAACCCCAATCCCGCCGCTCCCGGAGCCCACCGCAACTAAAATTATTAACCCCTGGCCACCCACATCACTTCCACTAACTAAACCTATTAACCCCTAAACCGCCAGCCCCCCCACATTTCCATAAACCAAATTAAGCTATTAACCCCTAAACCTAACAACCCGCTAACTTTACATTAAATATTAACTCATCCCTATCTTACCTTTAGAATTAAAATTACATTAAACTATATTAAACTATTAATTAACCTATCCCAACTAGTATTCCAATCAGCCAATAGAATGCAAGCTCAATCCTATTGGCTGATTGCAACAGCCAATAGGATGAAAGCTCAATCCTATTGGCTGATTGCAACAGCCAATAGGATTTTTTCCCCTTTAATTCCTATTGGCTGATAGAATTCTATCAGTCAATCGGAATGTAAGGGATGCCATCTTGGATGACGTACCTTAAAGGGAAACTTCATTCGTCGTTGACCATCGGAAGAAGAGGATGCTCCGCGCCGGATGTCTTGAAGATGGAGCCGATACACGCCGGATGGATGAAGATAGAAGATGCCGTCTGGATGAAAACTTCGGCCCGCTTGGATGAGGACTTCTGCCGGCTTTGCTGAGGACTTCTGCCACTTGGATGAGGATGGATGTCCGATCTTCGAAAACTATAAGTGGATCGTCGGTGGTTAGTGTTATGTTTTTTAAGGGTTTATTGGGTGGTTTTTAATTTTAGTTTAGGGACTTTGGGCAGTAAAAGAACTAAATGCCCTTTTAAGGTCAATGCCCATACAAATGCCCTTTTCAGGGAAATGGGGAGCTTAGGTTTTTTAGATAGGGTTTTTATTTTGGGGGGGTTGGTTGTGTGGGTGGTGGGTTTTACTGTTGGGGGGTTGTTTGTATTTTTTTTTTACAGGTAAAAGAGCTGATTTCTTTGGGGTAATGCCCAGCAAAAGGCCCTTTTAAGGGTCATTGATAGTTTAGTGTAGACTGTTTTTTTTTATTTTGGGGGGTCTTTTTTATTTTGATAGGGCTCTTAGATTAGGTGTAATTCTTTTTTTATTTTTGATACTGTGGTTTTTTATTTTTTGTAACTTAGTGTTTTTTATTTTTTGTAACTTGTTATTTTTGTGTAATTTAGTCATTTTTAATAGTAGATTGAACTAATTTGAGTAGGCTTAGGTTTTTAAATATGTAATATAGTTAATTTAATTGTTAGTTTAATGTAATTTTAGTATAATAGTTAGGGTAGGTTAATTAATAGTTTAATATAGTTTATTTTAATTCTAAAGGTAAGTTTAAATTTATTATAAGATAGGGATGAGGTAATTATAATGTTAAGTTAGCGGCTTGTTAGGTTTAGGGGTTAATAGCTTAATTTAGTTTATGGCGATGTGGGGGGCTGGCGGTTTAGGGGTTAATAGGTTTATTAGGTGGTAGTGATGTGGGAGGCCAGGGGTTTAGGGGGTAATACATTTATTTAGTGGCAGTGGGGTCCGTGGGCGGTGGTTTAGGGGTTAATACATTTATTTAGTTGCGGAGGGATAGGGGTTAAACATTTTAGTAAAGTGGCGGTGTTTAGTGACAGGATATAAATAAAGTTGGGAAAAACTGAAAACTTAACGCAACTATACTGGAAGGAACACCCATTTACAAAACACTGGAACCAATAGATAAAACACAATGCTAAGTGAATTCAGAAAATGATCTTGCATTTACAATATCTATTATTCTAGGCCACTGTTTCTTAATGCCAATCATTAGAGAACACTAACAGGACAGATTTTAAGGATATCTTAACTAGAGCTCAGGTTCAGCTAAAAACAGCTCTCTCACCCAGGGTTTTTCTGAAATTTTGACCTGTTAGTGTGCCCTGTAGAATTAAGAGACACTGATCTAGGCCACAGTCTGTCAGACGAGTTTATCTTCACAAAATATGTCAAGCAAATATACCTGTTGTGTTCTAAACTCACTGCTGCTGGGATAGTCAGATATTTATGCATATAATTATACTTAATATTTTTTTGGTATCTCCTTTTCTTTTCAGTGTTTCCGCATGTTTTGCTCAGAACTTTAAAGAGTCCTATTTTCATGCTGGTAGTTTTGGCACAGTCTTGCATGTCTGCAATGGTTTGTGGGCTAGCTACATTCATGGCTAAGTTTCTAGAAAGACAATTCTCTGTTACTGCCTCATTTGCCAACCTGTTAATAGGTAAGTGACAATATTATAAATGTTTTCAGTGTGATTTTAAATAAATAAATGTTCCTGTTTATGTTGCATCTGCCCTTGGCTGTCTATGTCAATTTGGAGATCATGTAATAAACTACAATCTTAATTTAACTGGCTATGATTAATTATAATCAATATTGGTAAAATAGAAAGAAACTTACTAAGGGCTCGTTGATCTAAGCCTCACTAGATCAAACCTAGTTTTTCTTGTCGACTCTCACAGGTGCTGCCCTGGTGGAATGATCAGTGAGCAGGAGCGCACTTTAAAAGTTAAATCCTGCAGCCAATATAAATCACATTATGTCGCTTTCTGAGTATAGCATCTTACAATTGCCTATATTTTTATATGCATGTTTTTTTCTATTAGGGTATTAAGTATTTGTAGTGTTTTGAGAAAAGCGTGCCACTTTTTAGTTGGCGAGAAAACACTATGAGATCTGCAGTGCGAAAATCTTTACAGAATTACGGTGGAATTAGACAATTTCATATATGCCCATGGAACGCTCAAGTTCAGCCCATTTTAGGAATAAACAACAATTAAGCTTTGCATTTTGTATTTATAAGAACAAATTTCTGTGTTTTTTGCACATCCAGTGCACTAAAATTACAATTTACGCTGTACATATTTAATACGATTTATTCCTGTGAAAATCACAAACAAATGTTATGTTTTTGGTAAAATACGATTTTTGGTGAAGAGTTTTGTAATGATTTTTGATGCAAGTTAATAATGGTGCAATGCTGAATACGGAGAGCGTATTGCTCTCCGCATTCAGTGAGGTCTTGCGGACCTGATCCGCACTGTCGGATCAGGTCTGCAAGACCTTTCATAAATAGAGGCCCATGTGTTAATTTGCTTTTAAAATGTTTACACTTGGCTCTCTTGTTAATATATAGCAAGACAACGTCTTCTAATTACAAGGTGTGTGTGTTCCTTTAATGACCTGTTTTACTTTGCTGCATGCAGATATTTAGATATGTTTAGAATGTGCTCCTGCGTGTTACACAATAACATTGTTTTCCTCCTAGCAGATGCTATTTTAGAATTGCATCTATTAGACAGGAAAGCAGTTGTGCACAAACATATGTTTCCTTTTAGTTGTAATATACATTTCCAATCACCATTGGATTGCTGCTGTTTCACATAATTGAATATGTTTGCACTTAATGGCCCTCTAAACAAAACCTTAAAGGCACATGAGACCCCATTTTTTTCTTTCATGGCTTTCAGGCAATATATCATTTTGAGCAACTTTTCAATTTATTTCTATTATCTAATTTGCTTCAATCATTTGGTATCCTTTGTTGAAGAAGCAGGAATGCACTGCTGCGATCTAGCAGAACACATCTGGTGAGCCAATGAAAAGACATATATGTGCAGCCACCAATAGGCAGCTAGCTCTCAGAAGTGCATTGCTGCTTCTGAGCCTACCTGGGTATGCTTTTCAACAAAGTATACGAAAGGAACAAAGCAAAATAGATAATAGACATATATAGAAAAATTGTTTAAAACTGCATGCCCTGTCTGAATCATGAAAGTTACATCATGACTTTACCGTCCCTTTAAATTGTACCCAATTAATTTCTACCTTCAGAGATGCTGAAGCCCCATGTTGTAGAATATTTATATAGAGGGTGTAATGTGTCTAATTTAAAGGGACATTCTGCTGTAAAAAATAAAGTGCTCTGCTTCACTGATGGCTACCCTCTTAGTATATGAGTGAGCCATATTTACTAGCGCTGCAATCTGTCCTCCACAAAAATACTGGAAATGTGTCATTTACTGGGCACGATGGAAAGTGAGCTCACACAATGCCACCCACCCTCAAAACCTTTCATTTAGCCCACTCTTTTTATCCCACCTTGTATATTGTTTCATAACTGAGCAGTTGTTTTACCCCTTGGTTGATAGAAATATACAAATAAATCATTTACCTCTTTGGCTGACAGTGTCACATAAAATGAAGTAATTGGACCCCCTTGGCTGCACCACACTTTTTCTGCTCCATATCTCTAATGTGTTGAAGCATAGGATGCCTTTTACATTTAGCTAACACTCAGGGATTAAAATAAAAAAAAGGACATTTTGTGAAGATTTTACAGGACAGCCTGCTAAACTCCTGGACTGTCTGGTTGAATAATGGACACCCAACAACACTATTTAAGCCATATATACATTTTGTGTTATTAAACACACAACTAACTTCCTAACACAGGTACACTCTTAGCATTTGCAGGGCCCTGGGCAAGACAGTCCAGCGCTCTTATTCCCCTCCCCCTGAATGTCCCTGTATGTCTAATATTCAGTGTTATCTATATAAAGAATAACAGTATAGATTACACCTTCTGATACCATAAGCACCACTTCATACACTAAATATAGGATGTACATTGCACCTTCTCATACCCCTGAAAGTACAGGGTCCTCAAAACATGGGGACCTGGGCGGGTGCCCCTCTCGCCTTGCCCAAACATCTGGAGTGCAACAGGGCAGCTTATAAGGACAGTAAAAACTGAATTGTTACTATAGAAGGTTTATTCATGGATATTACAACAGCTTTGTAATACAATTTTATTATTTATTTAACCTCCTTTATAAATAATTTAGCAGTAAAAAAAGTTTAGATTTGATATGTTATTCTATTACAAAATAGCAGAAATGCTGTTTACTGTCCCTTTAAGGCTGCAGGATGCCCTTTGTCTGCTGTTTTCCACTCCTGAGAGCCCTTTTGAGTTATGGCCCCCTGAAAACACATATTCTTATTTCTTTCATGTAATTAGCAAGAGTCCATGAGCTAGTGACGTATGGGATATACATTCCTACCAGGAGGGGCAAAGTTTCCCAAACCTTAAAATGCCTATAAATACACCCCTCACCACACCCACAAATCAGTTTTACAAACTTTGCCTCCCATGGAGGTGGTGAAGTAAGTTTGTGCTAGATTTCTATGTTGATATGCGCTCCGCAGCAGGCTGAAGCCCGGTTTTCCTCTCAGAGTGCAGTGAATGTCAGAGGGATGTGAAGAGAGTATTGCCTATTTGAATACCATGGTCTTCCTCTACGGGATCTATTTCATAGGTTCTCTGTTATCGGTCGTAGAGATTTCTTCTCCTACCTCCCTTTTCAGATCGACTATAAAACTCTCATATTCCATTACCTCTACTGATTCTCGTTTCAGTACTGGTTTGGCTATCTACTATATGTAGATGAGTCTTAGGGTAAGTAAGTCTTATTTCTATTCATGACACTCTAAGCCAGTGCTTTCCAAACTGTGTGTCGGCAGCAGTGTGTAGGTGTTTCCCTGCTTCAGCACAAATTTTTTTTTTCAATTTTAATTTAAAATTTTTATTTTTTGGGGGGGTTTCTGACTTTCCGCCTGCCTGCTATGCATATTACATGGTTGACACGTGATTGATACCTAGGGGGACACAGATCATCTTAACCTATTGGCGCAGCTCAGTGGGAGCTGAAACTATTCCCTTTGGTGGCACATTGGCTCCTGACTGCACGTGTAGTCTTCTTAATTGGCTCATGACTGCATGTGTAGTCAGTGAGTGGGACGGCAGTATGTTTGCAGCGCAAGCAGTAGTCAATCGGACTCACAGAGCTCTGAGGGCGGCAGCTTAAACGCTGAGCTGAAGTCAGAAGTCAAAGTGTTTTGTTTTTTTGCAGCTAGCTCCCAATTGTGCATTGCTGCTCCTGCTCTTGATATATGGATAGGAACTAGAAGCTTAAAAATGCTTGATGATGAAATGCGAGTGTCTTTATTTAATATTACACCAAATATTCAGAAATTGTGTTCATCCCATCAACCTCATACAGCCCATTAAAATAGTAAGTAGCTATTGGTGTTATTAAACTTGTTTTCCATTCTTGCACATACATACTGTTACTTGTAAATACATTTTGTTATTATATAATTTATGTATGTGTCGTAACCTCCTTTTTGCTAGTACAACTGAATTACTGTGTCGCAAAATGATGTAGGTCTAAAAAGTGTGTCACCAACATGAAAAGTTTGGAAAGTTCTGCTCTAAGCTATGGTTGGGCACTTTATATGTAAAGTTCTAAATATATGTGTTAAACTTATATTTGCCATGATTAAGAATAATCAGTATTCCTTTTTTCAGACTGTCAGTTTCATTTTTTTGGGAAAATGCATATGAATTATATTTTTTCTTACCTTAAAAAAATTTCAATTTTCAATTGACTTTTTTTCTAAATTGCGGGCTGTTAGGCTCGCGGGTGCAGAAAATGCTTCAATTTATTGCGTCATTCTTGGTGCGAGACTTTTTTGGCGCAAAAATGTCATCATTTCCGGCGCCATAGTTGACGCCGGAAGTTTTCACGTGATTGCGTCATTTTTGACGTATGTGTGTTGCGGACGTTTTTGGCACCAAAAAATATGGGCGTCATTCTTGGCGCCAAAAAATGTGGGCGTTATAATTGGCACCAAAAATGTGGGCGTCATACTTGGCGCCAGTTTTTTTCACATTATTTCAGTCTCACTTTTTAGTTGCTTCTGGTTTCTAGAGGCTTGTTTTGTTTTGCATTTTTTCCCATTCCTGAAATTGCCATTTAAGGAATTTGATAATTTTGCTTTATATGTTGTTTTTTCTATTACATATTGCAAGATGTCACTACCTGACCCTGGATCAGAATCTACTTCTGGAAAGACGCTGCCTGATGTCGGTTCTACCAAAGCTAAGTGCATTTGTTGTAAACTTTTGGTAACTGTTCCTCCGGCTGTAGTTTGTGTTAGTTGTCATGATAAACTATCAAACGCAGATAATATTTCCATTAGTAATAATCCATTACCTGTTGTTGTTCCTTCAACATCTAATGTTCAGGATGTTCCTGTTAATGTAAAAGAATTTGTTTCTAATTTTATTCGGAAGGCTCTGTCTGTTATTCCTCCTTCTAGTAAACGTAAGAGGTCTTTTAAAACTTCTCATATTTCAGATGAATTTTTAAATGACCGCCATCATTCTGACTTATCTATTTCTGATGAGGATCTATCTGGTTCAGAAGATTCTGCCTCAGATATTGACACTGATAAATCTTCATATTTGTTTAAGATGGAGTTTATTCGTTCTTTACTTAAAGAAGTGTTGATTGCATTAGATATGGAGGAGTCTAGTCCTCTTGATATTAAAACTAATAAGCGTTTAAATTCAGTTTTTAAACCTCATGTAGTTATTCCAGAAGTTTTTCCAGTTCCTGATGCTATTTCAGAAGTAATTTCTAGGGAATGGAATAGTCTGGGTACTTCATTTACTCCTTCTCCAAGGTTTAAGAAATTGTACCCTTTGCCATCTGATAGATTAGAGTTTTGGGACAAAATCCCCAAAGTTGATGGGGCTATCTCTACTCTTGCTAAACGTACTACTATTCCTACGGTAGATAGTACTTCTTTTAAGGATCCTTTAGATAGGAAGCTTGAATCCTTTCTAAGGAAGGCTTATTTATGTTCAGGTAATCTTCTTAGACCTGCTATTTCTTTGGCTGATGTTGCTGCAGCTTTCACTTTCTGGTTGGAGGCTTTAGCGCAACAAGTGTCAGACCATAATGCTTATAGCATTGTTAAACTTCTTCAACATGCTAATAACTTTGTTTGTGATGCCATTTTCGATATCATTAGAATTGATGTCAGGTATATGTCTTAAGCTTTTTTAGCTAGAAGAGCTTTATGGCTTAAGTCTTGGAATGCAGATATGACTTCTAAGTCAATGTTGCTTTCTCTTTCTTTCCAAGGTAATCAATTATTTGGTTTTCAGTTAGATTCAATAATTTCAACTGTTACTGGGGGGAAGGGAGCCTTTTTGCCTCAGGACAAAAAATCTAAAGGTAAATATAGGGCTGCTAATCGTTTTCGTTCCTTTCGTCAGAATAAGGAACAAAAGCCTGACCCTTCCCCTAAAGGAACAGTTTCCGTTTGGAAACCTTCTCCAGTCTGGAATAAATCCAAGCCTTTTAGAAAGTCAAAACCAGCTCCCAAATCCGCATGAAGGTGCGGCCCTCATTCCAGCACAGCTGGTAGGGGGCAGGTTACGATTTTTCAAAGATGTTTGGATCAATTCAATTCAAAGTCTTTGGATTCAGAACATTGTTTCACAAGGGTACAGAATTGGTTTCAAGGTAAGACCGCCTGTGAGAAGATTTTTTCTCTCACGCATTCCAGTAAACCCAGTAAAGGCTCAGGCATTTCTGAAATGTGTTTCAGACCTAGAGTCGGCTGGGGTAATTGTGCCAGTTCCAGTTCTGGAACGGGGTCTGGGGTTTTACTCAAATCTGTTCATTGTACCAAAGAAGGAGAATTCCTTCAGACCAGTTCTGGATCTAAAAATATTGAATCGTTATGTAAGGATACCAACATTCAAAATGGTGACTATAAGGACTATTCTGCCTTTTGTTCAGCAAGGGCATTATATGTCTACAATAGACTTACAGGATGCATATCTTCATATTCCTATCCATCCAGATCACTATCAGTTTCTGAGATTCTCTTTTCTAGACAAGCATTACCAGTTTGTTGCTCTTCCGTTTGGCCTAGCAACAGCTCCAAGGATCTTTTCAAAGGTTCTATGTGCCCTTCTCTCTGTAATCAGAGAACAGGGCATTGCGGTATTTCCTTATTTGGACGATATCTTGGTACTTGCTCAGTCTTTACATTCTGCAGAATCTCATACGAATCAACTTGTGTTGTTTCTTCAAAGACATGGTTGGAGGATCAATTTACCAAAGAGTTCCTTGATTCCTCAGACAAGGGTAACCTTTTTGGGTTTCCAAATTGATTCAGTGTCCATGACTTTGTCTCTAACAGAAAAGAGACGTCTGAAATTAGTTTCAGCTTGTCGAAACCTTCAGTCTCAATCATTCCCTTCGGTAGCTTTGTGCATGGAAATTCTAGGTCTCATGACTGCTGCATCAGACGCGATCCCTTTTGCTCATTTTCACATGAGACCTCTCCAGCTTTGTATGCTGAACCAATGGTGCAGGGATTATACAAAGATATCACAATTAATATCCTTAAATCCCAATGTTCGATCTTCTCTGACTTGGTGGTTGGATCACCATTGTTTAATTCAAGGGGCCTCTTTTGTTCGTCCAACCTGGACTGTGATCTCAACAGATGCGAGTCTTTCAGGTTACGGAGTTGTATGGGGATCTCTGACAGCGCAGGGGGTTTGGGAATCTCAGGAGGTGAGATTACCACTCAACATTTTGGAACTCCGTGCGATTTTCAAAGCTCTTCAGTTCTGGCCTCTTCTGAAGAGAGAATTGTTTATTTGTTTTCAGGAAGACTTCTAGTCTATTTGTTGTCTTTTCTGGTTCTAGGAAAGGTCAGAAGGCTTCTGCCATTTCTTTGGCATCTTGGTTAAAGTTTTTGATTCATCATGCTTATCTGGAGTCGGGTAAATCCCCGCCTCAAAGGATTACGGCTCATTCTACTAGGTCAGTTTCTACTTCCTGGGCTTTTAAGAATGAAGCTTCTGTTGATCAGATTTGCAAAGCAGCAACTTGGTCTTCTTTGCATACTTTTACTAAATTCTACCATTTTGATGTTTCTTCTTCTTCTGAAGCAGTTTTTGGTAGAAAAGTACTTCAGGCAGCTGTTTCAGTTTGATTCTTCTGCTTATAATTTCAGTTTTTTTCATTTTAAGATTAAAACTTTTTGATTTGGGTTATGGATTATTTTTTCAGTGGAATTGGCTGTCTTTATTTAATCCCTCCCTCTCTAGTGACTCTTGCGTGGAAGTTCCACATCTGGGGTATCTGCTATCCCATACGTCACTAGCTCATGGACTCTTGCCAATTACATGAAAGAAAATATAATTTATGTAAGAACTTACCTGATAAATTCATTTCTTTCATATTGGCAAGAGTCCATGAGACCCACCCTTTTGTGGTGGTTATGATTTTTTTGTATAAAGCACAATTATTCCAATTCCTTGTTTGATGCTTTCGCTCCTTTCTTATCACCCCACTTCTTGGCTATTCGTTAAACTGAATTGTGGGTGGGGTGAGGGGTGTATTTATAGGCATTTTGAGGTTTGGGAAACTTTGCCCCTCCTGGTAGGAATGTATATCCCATACGTCACTAGCTCATAGACTCTTGCCAATATGAAAGAAATGAATTTATCAGGTAAGTTCTTACATAAATTATGTTTTTCTTTTTCTACCAGAGCCACAAAAACACATAGTTCTGCTTTTTCCCAAGGGCTGCATGTGGCCCTTGTACTACCAGTTGGCAATCCCTACTCAACGTTTATTAGAGAGTTTTATTTTTTATCTCTATTCCCTACTGTCAAAATGTGTGCAACAAACTTCTTCAAAAAGGTTAAAGGCATAGTCAAAGTTACACCCCTGGAAATCCCTCATACTGATTGAAGGCGTGGCTAGTAATTGGAGCATACACAAGTACAGTTGCTTCTCATTTGCTTACCAGCTTTATCCTTACCTAGAGCAGCACAGGGCACAACCTTCATCATATATCTTACCCTTTGCAGAATTTTATTTTTTAAAATAAAATATTCTAATAAAGGGTATGTTTTCTTTTCACACTAGCATGTCACTTTAATTGCTTTTCAATAGTTGTTGTATCTTCTGCAGGATCAGTTAACATCCCTGGTGCCATGGCTGGCATTGTGGTCGGGGGGATTATCATGAAGAAATTCCACCTAACTCCAAAGCAATGTGGAGCATTGTGTGTTATGGGATTAACACTCTGCGTTGCAGTAGCATTTCCTCTGCTTTTCCTTGGATGTTCAACACAGAAGTTTGCAAGCCCACAAAATGACTACCATGGGAGGTAACGTATGAGTTACTAACAAACCACAACATACCTACTAACATTTGTGGCTCTGTATCTGAGACCCATTGGTTGAGGGGAGCCTGTGGGCGTGTCCTGTGATCAGTGGGTGGGGCTAAGAGCAGGACAGAGCTCAGATTATGGATCAGTATAGTTGGGAGATTTGCTATAATACTGAGTGTTGTATGTCATTGGGCAAATAGATATATAATCTGATTTTTTAAATAAGAAAAAAAAAAGTATTTAGTTGCAATAACGAGAGATATAAAAATGTTCTTAGCTCTAGGCCTTAAAAGGACACTGAATCCAATTTTTTTCTTTCGTGATTCAGATAGAGCATGACATTTTAAGCAACTTTCTAATTTACTCCTATTATCAAAATTTCTTCATTCTCTTGGTATCTTTATTTGAAATGTAAGAATGTAAGATTAGATGCCAGCCCATTTTTGGTGAACAACCTGTATTGTCCTTGCTGATTGGTGGATAAATTCATCAACCAGTATAAAAGTGCTATCCAGAGTTCTGAACCAAAAAAAAAGCTTAGATGCCTTCTTTTTCAAATAAAGATAGCAAGAGACGAAGATATATTTATCTTAAAGGGGTATTAAAAACTAAAATGATAAAATAACACATAAGAAAAAGAATAAATAATGGTAGAATATTTTTTTATTAGCAAAAAGAATTGTATTTGGAAAACAAATTTATACTCTTTTTCTCCCCCCCAGATTTTGGTTAGTTCAGAAACTAGATAGAAACTAGGATAACTGTTATTTGTTTGCAAAATGAAAACCAAACTACAAATGTCTAATATTTTTGCAAAAAGATTAAACCAAAGCTCTTTAATTTGATATTGAAACCAATCAGACATATATGATTCTGTATGTTTTTTTTTTAGTAGGGGCAGGTTACACACTGGCTGATGAAACCCCTCCTAAATCTATATTATTGGCTAGGGGCACAGATCTACCATAAGCAAACAGTCCTTTTATTCATTAGACCATGTCATTTTGTTTGCATGAGTAATTCCAGCTTACTATGTAACATAGAAATACTACATTCAAATGGGTTAAACACATAGGTAAATCCCCACTCAGGAGACTCCTATGCAAAATACAGTCAGTGAGCCAGTAAGGATTGCAGTTGTTGTATTTAGCCACTGATGACCAGGGATTTTTTTATGATAGGGGGCTGCAATGTTTATAGCTTCCAAATAGGATGTTAAAGGGACATGAAACCCATTTTTTTTCCCCGTTATTTAAATAAAGCATACAATTGTAAACATTTTTCTAATTTCCTTCTATTATCAATTTTGCTTTATTCTCTTGGTATCCTTTCTTGAAGGAGCAGAAATGCACAACTGGGAGATAACTGAACACATTGGCAAGCCAATAAAAAGAGGCATACATGTGCAGGCACCAATAAGCAGCTAGCTCCCAGCTCCTGACTCTATCTAGATGTGCTTTTCAACAAAGGATACCAAAAGAATTAAGCAAATTAGATAAAAAGTTCATTGTAAAGCTGTTTAAAAATGTATGCTCTAGCTAAATCATGAAAGAATTCTTTTTATTTCATGTCCCTTTAACTATTTGTTTAATGTCTTTGTGGTGATTATAGCTGTGGTAAAAATTAAACTTTGCCATATACTTTCATTATTTTATCCTTTTCTTGTAATTACGCTCTTAATATTAAGGTTTTCTAATTCCACTTAGTTTCTATAAGGTAATGGGCATCACCATGTTTAAACCTAGTCTCCACTCATCTAATCTCTTCTGCTGAGAACAAATAGGGACACAAAAACACCTAGATTACATGAGGAGTGCTAAAATATTAGCGCTATTGATCACCGCTGAAGTTAAATCAATAGCATTTATTGCTGCACTAATATTACAAGTTTAAAGGGACATGAAACCCAACATTTTTCTTTCTTGATTCTTTGAGCCTTTCCCAGTACAACACCTTATCATATACCATATCCCTTTAAATCATTTTTAAAACATGTATTTAAAAAAACCCCATATTTTTTACCATTTATAAATCTGAGTGAAATACTTTATTTTATCATACATGTGATTTATATACGTTTACTGTGGACTTAACACTTTGTTTGAGGTCTCTAGACGCAACAACTTTTTTACCGCTGTTATGCGTTGTGTTTGAGTAAAGCACATAACTCACCGCTATAATCTGAGCGATGTTTAGAGTGGCAGTGCTATCCATTGAAAGTATGAGGCTCCCTAAAAGTAACGCCTGCTACGCTTACATGGTTTGGTAATTCTTTTTTTTACCATGGATTTGTAATATCAGAATGTGGGCTATTGTTAGCATGGGCCACGAAAGTGCCCCACTAGCAATCTGAGCCGAAATGTGCAAATGATGGCTGTGTGGAATGTACCAATGTTAGAGGAGCTTTTAAATCCTGATGAATAATAGTACTTTAATATGGGTTTATTTTATGCACCCACTGTTTTCCTACCTATTTGTCTCTACTTGTCCTCAGCAGAAGAGATAAATGAAGGGAAATCCCTAAGTTCAAACATGGTGGCACCCATTACCTTATGGAAAATATCTTCAATATTTAAACAACTAAAATAATTTTACAAAATGCATCTACGTATTATTCTCAGTCCGGTGTTTCCATTGAATACATCTTCATATTTAACTTTAATTTGCTGTTCAATAGCTATTTAAAGAAATAGTTAACTTGTCTCAGTAATACAAAAATGATGAAATATTGCACATTATTAAATTTCAAATCAAAGTGCTCTGATGATAGTTAACTTGCGCGATATTGAAAAATCAAACTTGCGCGCATATTACAGGGTTGAAAGTTAAAGCGCGTCACTGAGGGCAATCTAAATTTGTGCTTGTCTGGTTAGCACAACTGAAAACCTTGCGTAAAGGTTTAGGGCTAAAATTAAAGTTGCACTAAACTCAACATAAATACATTAAAATAAAATGTTACATTTATATATACACAATCTGATAAAAAATGTTCATGGTGCAAAGGTATCAGATGACAATGAACAAACAAATACAATCAACAGTGTAAAAATGTAACCATCAAATATATTCACAGAGTGACTAAAGTGTAATTTATCGTACCAAAAGTAAAATTAGAGACATATTCCTGCTATTTTATAGTCTGGGGAAAAAATCTATTGAGTACAGTTTGTCCGAGTTTGTAAAACTCTCTCAACCTTGGCCTATGATAAAAAGTCGAATAAAAAAACAATAGCCAGGGTGAGATGTATAATGTAACAGAGCTATACCAGGTTTTTGAGACAGGCCAAATTTTTTAAGTTGCCTTAAAGGGACACTGAACCCAAATGTTTTCTTTCATAATTCAGATAGAGCAGCAATTTTAAACAACTTTCTAATTTACTCCTATTATAAATTTGTCCTCATTCTCTTAGTATCTTTATTTAAAAAGTTGGAATGTAAGGTTAGGAGCCGGCGCACCTTTGGTTCCACACCTGGCTAGCACCTGCTTATTAGTGGCTAAATGCAGACTTTATGATGATACTTTTTAATTATAGTAAAATATTAACGTCCCATTTTAAATCATGTTGAAGTGTTGTGCCAAGGAATTTGTACGATGTAACTCTGTCTACTGTGTAATATTTCATTCTCAGAGAAAAAGGCGATGGAGACTTTTTTTTTTTTTTTTAAATCAATTACATTCTCTTTGGTTTTATGAATATTTAGTTGTAAATTGTTTGCTCCACTCCATGTTACCAGCCTATCTACTTCCATGTTACAGCTCAATTCATCTTCATGGGAGATAAACCCAATCAGAGTAAAATAATAAATTCAATAATGTCACAGATTAATTTGCAGAAGCACAGTCATTAGTATATAAGGAATAGAGCGAGAGAGAAATAACACAACCTGCACGCATTATATGGTGGTGGTTGTGTGCAAGCGAAAGGGCTAAATTAGCGCGCCACTTGTAATCGGGACCAATATTGGTAACAAACATTTAATGGGACACTCAAGTGTCACTTCATTATTCAGATAGAGCTATTGCATTGACTTCTTATAATGCATTTGCTGTTTATGCAGATCTACTTTATTTACTGATCTTTTAAGTATTTATCTTTTGTCCTTGTATTTAGTTCCGGGATATGGCAAAATGTCACCAATTGCAGCAACAAATGCAGCTGCTCTGAGACAGCTTTCAACCCTATCTGTGGTTCTGATGGGACAGAGTACATTTCCCCCTGCTTTGCTGGCTGTGAACAAGTCAATTTTGATCAAAAAGATAACAATGTTCAGGTAAGTAAATCTTTCCGAAAAACCCTGACTCACTTTTTGGAGAATATCATCAGAACATTCTCTTCTGACAGATGAACAGTTTTATTACAGTAGTAGTTTATTATTGCTAAAAAAAAAACTAACAAAACAGCAACTGTAACTTATTTTCTATCTAATAAGAAAAATGCAGTAAAAGAAATATTCAATAAAACATTATATAGATACATAAACCTCAACTGCACATTCTGTTAAAATTGCAAAACAGAAAAATTGCTTCTCTCTATATAAACATATAATACAATAAACAAGGCAATACAAGAACAATTCTTGTTTATTTGAGTTATGGGTATGACACACAAGTTCATACACTACAGTAGATCAGAGAACGCTTTACCCAATCATTCCTGTTAGCCATATGTCTTTATTAAAGGGGACATTAAATTGTAATGTTCCCAAAAAGTTTTATTCTGAAAACTGAAATCACTTTGCAGTTTGTTTTTATCATAAAAATATTGTTTGCTCTTCCTTTAATCGGATCTGAAAAGTTTACTTTTTCCACTTTGCATTCTGAGGAATTCAGAAACCTCATGAGTCATCTGGTTTGCTGCACAGTGATTGGTTGATGTTCAAAAGGATTTTTAAATTGTCCTTGGATTGCAACACAGTACTAATGTTAACAAAATAACAATTTTAAATTGTTATAAAACATTTATTGATACAGATTTTGTGCAGTCTTGTATTTAAATGCATTTATATACGCATACATTAAAGGGGCAAAAAAGTCATAATTAGACAATCATAATTTAGGCAGAACATACAATTTTAAACATCTTTCCAATTGACTGCTATTATTCCATTTGTTTACTTCTCTTGTTATCCTTTGCTGAAAGGTTTATCTAGGTAAGCTCAGGAGCAGCAAATAACCTAGGTTCTAGCTGCTGATTGGAGGCTGCATATCTGTACCGATTGTCATTGACTCACCCATGTGGTCAGTTAGAAACCAGTAGTGCATTGCTTCTCCTTCAACAAATGATACAAAGAGAATGAAGAACATTTGATAATAGAAGTAAACTGGAAAGTTGTTTAAAATGGTAGGTTCTACCTAAATCATGAAATAAACATTTTGGGTTTAAACAAATTTTTAATGTCTCTTTTCTTTTTTAAGGGGTAATCTCCCACATGTCCCTGGTCTAGCCTCTTCAGCAGCTCAGCTCAGATCGGCTCTTCCTTCACTGTCGGAAAATCACTCGCCACTACAGTGCAGTTGCCGCCTAACTCTAGTCTCTGCTACGCAGTTAAAATTGTGTGTGCGGAGGCGGAGCTGAGAAGCTGAGTGCTGACAGAGCCAGGGCAGCTGGGCAGGTCATTAATAATATGTGGACCGGATTCGGATATACACACTAACACACCTGACTGGCAGTGGCCGGTCCACATATTGCAGGCTGCCGCTTACCTGTTACGCGGTCCTTCCGGCTCCTCCACGCTGCTCCTCTCCAGACTCCGCCAGTCCAGTCTTTCAGTTTCTTTCCTGCAAATTATCCTGCAGTGCTACACCACCGCCACGGCTAGTGGTTTTGGTTGTGCAAAACTGGGGAATGGGTAATAAAGGGATTATCTATCTTTTTAAACAATAACAATTTTCAAGTAGACTGTCCCTTTAAAGCAGTGGTCCACTGATGGTCAACAAGAAGATGTTGGTGGTCCTTGACACCATCAAGCAGGAATTAATCTCCTCTGATGGTGTCACCCCGTCGCGCCGCAACTCCCTACAGTGCCTGGCAGGACATCAGTGAAAACCAACGGAGGAGGAGTAAAATTACAATCGCCCTACGCACAATTGCGTAGTACTGCGCAACTTGTGTAGCTAGATTGTATTTTTAACTCCTGCCGCCCTGTGTGCTGCTCATAGGAAGATGCTTTCATTCTAAAGCCAGCAGAGGTTGGTATAGTCTTGGCTTGAAATAGTGGAATTAAAGTATGTATATATATATATATATATATATATATATATATACAGTTGCAGGAAAAAGTATGTGAACCCTTTGGAATGATATGGATTTCTGCACAAATTGGTCATAAAATTTAATCTGATCATCATCTAAGTCACAACAATAAACAATCACATTCTGCTTAAACTAATAACACACAAAGAATGAAATGTTGCCATGTTTTTATTGAACACACCATGTAAACATTCACAGTGCAGGTGGAAAAAGTATGTGAACCCTTGGATTTAATAACTGGTTGAACCTCCTTTGGCAGCAATAACTTCAACCAAACATTTCCTGTAGTTGCAGATCAGACGTGCACAATGGTCAGGAGTAATTCTTGACCATTCCTCTTTACAGAACTGTTTCAGTTCAGCAATATTCTTGGGATGTCTGGTGTGAATCGCTTTCTTGAGGTCATGCCACAGCATCTCAATCGGGTTGAGGTCAGGACTCTGACTGAGCCACTTCAGAAGGCGTATTTTCTTCTGTTTAAGCCATTCTGTTGTTGATTTACTTATGTGCTTTGGGTCATTGTCCTGTTGCAACACCGATCTTCTGTTGAGCTTCAGCTGGTAGACAGATGGCCTTAAGTTCTCCTGCAAAATGTCTTGATAAACTTGGGAATTCATTTTTCCTTCGATGATAGCAATCCGCCCAGGCCCTGACGCAGCAAAGCAGCCCCAAACCATGATGCCCCCACCACCATACTTCACAGGGATGAGGTTTTGATGTTGGTGTGCTGTGCCTCTTTTTCGCCACACATAGTGTTGTGTGTTTCTTCCAAACAACTCAACTTTGGTTTCATCTGTCTACAGAATATTTTGCCAGTACTGCTGTGGAACATCCAGGTGCTCTTGTGCAAACTGTAAACATGCAGCAATGTTTTCTTTGGACAGCAGTGGCTTCCTCTGTGGTATCCTCCCATGAAATCCATTCTTGTTTAGTTCTTTACGTATTGTATATTCGCTAACAGGGATGTTAGCATTTGCCAGTGACTTTTGTAAGTCTTTAGCTGACACTCTAGTATTCTTCTTCACCTCATTGAGCAGTCTGCGCTGTGCTCTTGCAGTCTTCTTTACAGGACAGCCACTTCTAAGGAGAGTAGCAGCAGTGCTGAACTTTCTCCATTTATAGACAATTTGTCTTACCGTGGACTGATGAACAGCAAGGGTTTTGGAGATACTTTTATAACCCTTTCCAGCTTTATGCAAGTCAACAATTCTTAATCGTAGGTCTTCTGAGAGCTCTTTTGTGCGAGGCATCATTCACATCAGGCAATGCTGTAACCAACACCTCCAATCACATCTCATTGATTGGACTCCAGTTGGCTGACATCTCACTCCAATTAGCTCTTGGAGATGTCATTAGTCTAGGGGTTCACATACTTTTACCACCTGCACTGTGAATGTTTACATGGTGTGTTCAATAAAAACATGGCAACATTTCATTCTTTGTGTGTTATTAGTTTAAGCAGACTGCGATTGTCTATTGTTGTTACTTAGATGATGATCAGATCACATTTTATGACCAATTTGTGCAGAAATCCATATCATTCCAAAGGGTTCACATACTTTTTCTTGCAACTGTATATATATATATATCCTTTGCCTGTCTCTTTATAGTAGTTTTTCTAAATCCTTCAGATGGACTTACATCACTGTTTGTCTTCCTCCCCTCCATCTTCTTTTTTTTTAAATATTAATTATTTTTTTATTCTAATAATTTTATTCCACCTGAATTCCAGTAATTGCTATCCAGCAGATCAGCCATATCCCACCTGTATTATAGTGATTGCCAGTAACATCAGTCGTGGTTAGCTCACATCCATATTGAGAGCTTTCTGATATAAACTTAATTTATTACTCCAATGTCTGACCATGATCATAAGTAGTTTTGAATAATTCCTAGCTGGGGAGGTAACTTGGAAGTCTTGTGGTCCTTTTAAACATAATTCTTTTTTTCCCACTTTCTGCCTCTCTGTTTCCACTCACCCTTCATCTGTCATTTGGAAGTATTCTCTCAGTTCTGTTATTCAGTTAGTTAATTCCAAAAAATAATTCTTAAAAATGTGTAAATTTATACATAATTCAAACTTAGCTATGGTTATACTAGCTATGTACAGTATGTGTGTGTGTGTATATATATATATATATATATATATATATATATATAATGTAAACTTAGCTATGGTTATACTAGCTATGTATAGTATGTGTGTGTGTGTGTATATATATATATATTGTAAACTTAGCTATGGTTATACTAGCTATGTACAGTATGTGTGTGTGTGTATATATATATATATATATATATATATATAATGTAAACTTAGCTATGTTATACTAGATATGTACAGTATGTATATATATATATATATATATATATATATATATATATAAATATATATATATATATATATATATATATATATATATATATAAAGTAAACTTAGCTATGGTTATACTAGTTATGTACAATATGTGTGTGTATATATATATATATATATATATATATATAAAGTAATCCTAGCTATGGTTATACTAGTTATGTACAGTATGTGTGTGTGTATATATATATATATATATATATATGTATATATATATATATATATATATATATATATATATATATATATATATATATATACACACACACACACACATAATAGAGGTTTATACCTTTTAAAAACAAAATAATGTTAGTGGTCCACGGGATTCAATTTGTGAGTTTAGTGGTCCCGGAGGTTCGAAAGTTTGGCGACCCCTGCTTTAAAGTAATAATCACTTCATTAATTACCCTTTGGATTGTAAACAGGGTGCTTAACTGCTTCTGGCTCAGTTTGTATACTCATGTTTTGTCTTTATTAGTGTGTTCCCCTATAGTACTGCAGATTAGGAGAGCACAAACAAATGACAATGGTGACTATAACGAATAATAATAACTGATGGATTCAGTGGTTGTAGGTCAAGTCTGGGTTTATAAAGGGAACACAGATGTACGTTGTCATGTTGGCATATAGTTTGCATAATAGGGGTACAAGAGACTAGGGGACAGATTTAACAAGCCCTGAATCTGGCCATCTCGCCCTGTTTCTGCGTGAGCCTTCAGGCTCACGGGAAATAGGAGTTAAGAAGCAGCAGTCTTAAGACCGCTTCTCCATAACTGTATCCGCCACCTGAGCGGTGTACAGCAATCAACCCGATCCTATACAATCGGGTTGTTTGACTCCTTCTGCTAGTGGCCAATTGGCCGCTAATCTGCAAGGGGTGCATTGAACAAGCAGTTCACCAGAATTGCTTGTGCAATGCTAAATGCGGGCAGCGTAAACAGTCTGCATTCAGCGATCTCTGGCGGACATGATACGCTGCAGCCAGGAAATAATGAATCGGCCCCATGGTCTGGAATATTTTGTGGGCATATACTGTAGTTGACATTAAGGGTAATGGAAGCTATTTGCTTTGGAGTAAAATAGGAAAGTATCTGCTTTGGAATGTAATGTGTGGCTAAAACTGTTTTTAACCCCTTAAGGACCAGCGACGTACCCTGTATGTCGCTGGCCTTTTTTTGGGACTTGATTGTTTTATAGCGCGGTCTTGCCACCAGCGTTGAAACTGCTCTATTCCACAAAGCCTGCTGGAGGGAGTGCATTAATAGCGTGTTCTTGCTAGACTTGTGCTATGTCCTGAAAAAAACCTTAACAACCAGTGACATACAGGGTACATTGTGGTCATTAAGGGGTTAAAGAAGATACAAGGGCATCATTGTTGTTTGAGCTCTGATATTTACTTATACTAATAAAATAGGAGTTGCACGGGGCATGGGTAGGGTCAGGCATTACACATGTGCCTGGTTGCCCATTTAATATGAGCTCAAATTAAGGGTGTGCAAGAATAAATAGTTACTAAATGTAAGAACATGCTCAAATTCTCTATAAATTGTATCATTATTTCCCTCCAGCCCATCCCTGACATAAAGTTTCAATTCACATGCGGTTACCTAGCAATCTATAGCTGCCATAATTTGATTTAAACATGCTGAAGTAATAAAGAATATTCACAACCGCAGGGCTAGCATTTGCTCTCCTACTGACATTTTTAATTTACGCAGGAATACATAGTACTCTGTTATGAGATAGCTTAGCATTTTATGTATTCTCTAGTGAGCTGTATGGGGGATGAACATTATCCAAGCAATAAATAGAGAAGACATCATTATTATTATCATATATATTTATATAGCGGCACACAAATTCCGTAGTGCATCGTAACCAGATACCTGTATTTCTATGTGTTTGGAATCAAGGAGATTGAAATAATAATGTCAGCACTTGAAAGTGTAAAATAATGAAAACTAAAAATACCAACATCCACTATGAAAGTTATAGCTTTCCCTGTTTGCTTTCAACCCTAATTTGCAGAATCACTTGCTGATGCCAAGGCTCAGAGAGATCTTATGACGACTAGACATGCCTCTGCCTCTATTTTATCCGTTGGATGTGAGAGCAAGAGCGATAAAGAGAGAGAACAAGATCCTTAAAATGTTGGCTGTTTATTGAAATTACTGTTGCACAAGCATAACTCACTAAATTCCATAAAAAAATAGGGGCTGAAGCTGTAAATTGTGACAAGCGCAAGCTGACACCCACAGAAAGTAAACTTAATGAAGCTCTCTGGAATGGAGAATCTTGTAGGAGCGAGAAAGCTTAAAGGGACATAAAAATGGAAAGTGAGAATGCTGTAGTGTGCTTGAGCATTCTGTTTTTACAATATTGCTTGTCAATAACTATCGGCTAGATTACGAGTTTTGCGGTATGAGGGGTGCGTTGCTAACTTGCACTTTATTCTCACCGCTCACTTTCCTACAGCGCTGGTATTACAGGTTTTTTTTTTTTTTTTAATAATTTTATTTATTTCCAGCACATGTTAACAGCAACACATTAAATATAATACTTCAAGGTTACAAAATGCAAGTGACAGATAGTGTTACCTCAACAGTACTGGGTTTTTACAATATTTTTCTAGTAGATGAATCAATCCCTCTCCTTCCCCACTCCCCCTTCTGTTTTAGTTACTCTCATCTGACTTTCAATAATAAATTCACTTTACATTCAGGAAAACTTCTTCCGACAGAAACAGTACCATTACATTAGATTTTGTGAACTCTTTTACTGCTTATTCCTCTACGAGGATATGATTATGTCTGTCCTTGGGTGTGTTGAAAGTTCATATCAGTCCATATACCCAATATTGTAGCAGTTGGCCACTCCATCAGGAGTGTGAGTCTCCTGATGAACAATCGTCGTGTGATAATAACATAGCAAAATCAAAAGAAAATCACAGGTGAATAACAACATTCCCTCCTATAATCTCAGCCCTCTATATTCAATCTGAGGATTATTCCTACTTAATCTCACCTCGGGCGCTCCCCAGGTTCCTCTCATCATCTATTTTCCATCTCTGTTTCAAGCTCTAGCAATACATGCTATCTGTTAGTGGAAGATATTCCAGTTTCCATGCAGTTGGGCATTGAGTAAATATTCAGAGTCTTTGAATGGGTATATGATCTGTTTCTGGTGTGATAAGCTTAGACTATTGATGAAGGGTTCCCATTTTGTCATGAAATGTTTCGTCCGTTTCATTATGTCTCCCTGTGTGTCTATTTGTTCGTAGGTCATCTGTTTTTGTAGTGACTCCTTAAGATGGGTCAGGCTCGGGACGATTGGTGTGAGCCAATGTCTGAAGATAAGCTTCCTAGCCTGTAGTATTGTGTTGTGAATAAATCTTGTGTGTTCTCTTGTTTCTATCTGTGCGTGTAAAAATAGTATCGTCTCTTCTGTCAACACTAAATGGGTCCCTAAGATATTCTCCAGCCACTTTCCTGTCATTCCCCAGAATTTTGTTAACCTTGGGCATTCCCATAGCATATGTAAGATATTTGGATTGGGGTATGAACACTTTGGGCAGTTGCCACAGGCCTCGGGGTTCCATTTGTGGAGCATTTTTGGTGTGATGTAGGTGTTGTGCATCAACCTAGTGTGGGATTCACGTATGTCGTTTGAAAGGGATGCTTGTCTTACTTTTGTAAAGCTCTGTTCAATGCTGTTTTCTGCAGACGTCTGTCCAGTTAGGGTAGTCCATGTTGTCTGTAGATGTGTTTTAGTGTCTTCATTTAGTGCCGTTTGGAGGGTATTATAAACATGAGTGATCGAAGTCGCCCCCCCTTTTGTGAGTGATAGTAGTTTATATATGTCGCAGTTGCTCTCAGGCATGTCTCCTGATCTTAACAGTTCCTGTACGTAATGTCTCATCTGCAGGTAAGCAAAGTGATGTTGGTTTGGTATTTTAAATTCTGTCTGGAGGTCTTTAAAGGACTTTACCACCTGGTTATTTTCTGATAATACATGTTTCAAAGTCGTGGCCCCCCACTCTGCCCATTGTTTAAAGGGTTTTGTGGTGAATCCTGCAGGAAAGTCTGGGTTGCCCTGTATAGGAAGAAATACAGTGTGTCTATGTGATGTCTCTAAGGCCTTACAGATCTTCCACCATGCCCTTATTGGGTGGTGTATAAGCGTCAGCCCCTTCGCTATGGGGTCGAGTTGTGCCTTTGTCATATGCGGTAGCATTTTGAGGGACCACGGTCTGATAATTTCCGCTTCAAGTGTCTGATTAGTGAAATGTCCTCTATCCAAGAACCAGTCCATTACGTATTTAGTTAAAGCTGCCCAGTTGTAGTGTTCAATGTTTGGAAGTCCGAACCCTCCCATCGCGGGCGCACATGTCATTTTTCTGTAGCTAATTCTGTGTTTTTTCCCCTTCCACAGAAAGTGTAATATGTCTCTATTCAGGTTAGTGAGGTCTTGTTTGTTTAAGAGCTCTGGGAGCATCTGTAAAGGGTATAACAGCTTTGGGAACAGTATCATTTTAACTAAGCCCACTCTTCCCGACAACGTCAGTGGTAACGTGGACCAGTTCTGTAACAGTCTACGCAGTTCTCCAAATAATGGTCGATAGTTGATCTCGTACCATTGGGCTGGGTCCTTTGATAGAGTAATGCCCAAATATTTAAATGTATTGGTTATTATTTTAAATTTTTCTCTAAGGGGTGTCGAGGGATCTTTGTCTCGGAGCCATAGTAATTCTGACTTATCTTTGTTAATGCAGTATCCCGAGATCGCACTAAATTCATCTATAATTTGCATTATTATTGGAAGGTTTCTTCTGGGGTTCTGTGTGTATAGGAGCATGTCGTCTGCAAAAAGCGACAAGTGGATAGTCTCCCCGCCTATTGTTAAACCTTCCGTGTCTTTCCTAATCCTTACTGCAAGTGGCTCTAGTGCAAGGTCAAAGAGGAGCGGAGACAGGGGGCACCCCTGTCTCGTGCCCCTCATGAGCGAGAAGGGTCTGGATGGGGTACCATTGACCAGAATCGCTGCTTGAGGTTTGTCGTAGATAGTTTCTATTGCCCTCACAAAGGCTCCTTGTATCCCAAACCTGTCTAGTGTGGTGAATAAATGGTCCCATAGAATCTTATCGAACGCTTTTTCTGCGTCTACTAGTACTAAACAAGCGTCAACAATATCCTGGGTCTGGTCAGTGTCTTTTCCCCCCCCATAGTGTGAGAGTATCAACTGCAGCTTTCTCATGTTTTTGACTGAAGATCTGCCTTTCACGAATCCAGTTTGGTCTTCATGGACCAATGATGGGAGTGCCTCTGCTAGTCTATTAGCTAATATTTTGGTAAACAGCTTGTAGTCCGAATTAAGTAGGGAGATTGGGCGGTACGATTGAGTTATGAGTGGGTCTCTTCCTGGCTTGGGAATGACAGTTATGTTAGCTTCTGTGAATCTGTTTGATAATTTTGCCCTCTCTTCTAGGATAGCGTTATAAAGTAGTGTAAGGGTATCTGATATTTCTTCCTTCACCATTTTGTAGAATTCCCCAGGTAAACCATCCGGTCCCGGGGTTTTCTCCAGGGGTAAAGCTTCAATACATCTAATTACCTCATGGGAGTGAATTGGGGCGTTTAACCTGTTTCGTTGCTCTACATCTAACTGCGGAAGGGTGATGTTTTCCCAGAAGTTTTGCTTCCTTTCTACATCAATACTTTGTGCTCCATATAGATTGGAGTAATAGTCTGTGAATGCTTTATGTATTTCTGGTTCCTGCGTTAGCAATCTATCATTTTCTCTTATGGCAGTAATAATATTGGGTTTTCTGTCTAGCTTTGTAATTTTTGCCAATAGCTTCCCTGTACGGTTACCGTAGCGGTAAAACTTGGCTTGTAAGCGGTTCTGTGCAGAGACTGAGGTTTGTATTAAGTAGGAGTCCCTAAGTTCTTTAACCTCTTTGTACTTGACCCTGTTGTGTTCTGTTGGGTGTCGCAAGTAACGGTTTCTGGCATTTAATAGCTGTCGTAAAAGTAGGTCACCCCTCGCTTTTCGTGATTTAGTCAGTCGTGCAGCGTATTCTGTTACCACTCCTCTCAAGACAGCTTTTGCTGATTCCCAAAATAGGGATATGTCATTCAAGTGTTCTGTGTTCAATTCTTTATATGTTAACCATTCTCCTATCAGGTATTTCCTGAGATTAAGGTCATGATAGAGGTGTGTGGGGAACCTCCATCTGCGAGCCTGTCTATTTACTCGGTCAGTGTCTAACTCCAGTGTAACTGGCGCATGGTCTGAAATGGCTATGGGGTCTATGCGTATCGTTTTGACTTTAGGGCAGAGGTGTCTAGATATCAAAAAATAATCAATACGTGAGAGGGTAGATTTGGAGGGATGTAGACATGTATAGTCCCTTGTGTCTGGATTTTTTTCTCTCCAGATGTCTGCAAGAGCCAATGTAGTTCGAAAATTTTTCAGAATGAGTGTTTCCCTTTTTGCGTCTGCCCATGGTTGTGATTGGTGCGTGATTGTGCCTGGTTTGCGGAATCTGTCTGCTGGCGTATGCGGAGCTATGTTGTAATCGCCCCCTGCTACTATAGGGAGATCTGGGAATTGTAACAGTTGGTTTTGTAAGTGTCTAAAAAACTCTCTTTTTCTTGTGTGAGGTCCGTACACTCCGCAGAGTATCAAACTTTGTGTATCTAGTTGTATCTTAACGATTAAATATCGTCCCTCGGGGTCCTCAACTGTCTGTAAAATTTTATATTGTATGTTTTTACGCAACAGGATTGCTACTCCTCTTGCTCTCTTTGCCTCGAAGGGGGTAAAGAGTACTTCCCCCACCCAACTCTGTTTGAGTTTTTTATGTTCTGCTTGTGAGAGGTGTGTCTCTTCCAGTATTGCTATGTCAGTTTTTTTTGAGTTAAGCTGTCGTAGTATGGTTTTTCTCTTGATTGGGGATGTTATCCCTCCCACATTCCAAGTAGTTATCCTCATTCTACCTGTTACCTTAGGGCACAGGTCAGACTACTAGCTGCGTGTCTGTGTGGCAGTGAATACTGTTGATGTGTGTGTGGCTCAGTGAGTCTATTGAACTTTCTTTCTATTACTTACTTGCAGGATAGTTAGAGTTTATCTTCTGAATAGTTTCCTTTCCTCCCCCAGGGGAGCGCCCGAGATCAATGGTCAATTCTGATTATAAACAAAACAGTTAGAAAACAGTAGTGCAACTTTTAGAAAACAGTAGTGCAACTTTTAACTTTCCCTTACTTTCCACCTCACCCCGCAAATCAACAATAAAGTACTTTTTTAAAGACAAGAAAAAGAGAACCCTCCCTCCCCCCCACTTGCAAAGGATATGGCTCTACATAGCCTATGGTGTAAAACGTTCAAAGTTCTGTGTTCAAAGCTCTTAGGTCCACTCTCAGGTATCTGAGGTGGAGGGTGAGCCCTCCTGATCCGTTCTTGGCTGACGACTCTCTTCTCTTTGTAGATGCAGTTTGAGTTGTTGGGGTGACTCAAAAAACAGTGGTCCCTTCGCTGTGTGTAGGCGCAATCTCGCTGGGTAGAGCAAAGCTGCAGTTCTGCCCTGTTCTATTAGTTGTCTGCAGTAGGGTGAGAATTCCTTCCTTCTGGCTGCTACCGCTGCAGAGTAATCTTGGAACAAGTAGATTTTTTTGCCCTCGTACTCTAAGGATGGGATTTTTCTGTACGCCTGTAGTATAGTGATCTTCGCCTTAAAGTTGAGGTACTTCACCATTACTTGCCTTGGCTGTTGATTCTTGTCTCCTTGTCTTCTTGGATCTCCTATTCTGTGTGCCCTTTCTACCGTGCATGGCAGGCAAGATCTGGGGACATGTAGTAAGTTGGGCAGGGTGTTTTCCGCAAACTCTATGAGTTGTGTCCCTGGGAAAGATTCTGGGATACCCACTATCCGTATGTTGTTTCGTCTCGACCTGTTTTCCAGGTCGTCTATCTTTGCCCACAAACGGTCAGTCTGCTGTTGTAATGTATGAATGTTTGATGCAGCTTCTCTGTGGCGGGTCTCCCCTTCTGCTACTTTCATTTCAACTTGTGTTAGTCTGCCATTGAAAGATTTTACTTCAGCAGTGAGAGAATCCATTCCAGTTTGGAGCTGGTCTATCTTTGGCAAAAATAGGGCTGATATCTGTGACACTATAGGGTGGGTATCAATATGATTTGTGTTTCCCATATCTTCTGTACTTAATGCATTCTGTGTAGTTTCTAAGTGGGTCTTTTTCCTTTCTGCGTTTTTGAGTCTGCTCGTCATAGTGTCTGTTGTTTTAGTGTATGATTGATAATAGTTTTGCATACAGATCTAAGAGTCTCTTCAGCCCAGAGTCTCAGGCAGATTATTGTTTCAGTCGTTATTAGGAGTCTCGGGGCTTTTGAGTATTGAACTTATCAGGACTAGTAGAGAGGTCAATATGCGGTGGGTGTGAGGGGAGGCATGGGATCTGAGGCCTAGCCCTGCATTGTATTAGTGCTCATACCGGTATTGCAAAAGCGATGTTTTCTGATGTAAAGTGCGCTGGCCGTCTTAAGCTCTCTATTCAGGGTTTTCCCAAGCTATATTCTCCTCTTCACTCTGTTTAAAACGCACTGTTGCAGCTGAATTTATCTGTGTGATTTGGGCGCCCTTCCCCTGGGTCACCTTTGAGGGTAAGTGAAGTCAAGTAGTAACCCCAGTGCTCCCGGTTTCAACCTGCTTTGCAGTCTCTCTCAAATGGGGTGGAGGGGTGTCGCTGCGCACCTGTATTTCTCTGGGTAATGGCGGCTTTTCCCGCCAGTATCAAAAGTCAGTTTGTTAGCGAGGGAGATATGTGGGTGAGATGATCGTTTGTCTCCTATTCCCTTTTGTAATTGTGGGGAGTGATTTGTTTTATCTTGTGGGACAGTTACCTATCTCCGGTGACAGGGCTGCAGCTGCAGCTGGTCTCTGCTTCTCCTTCTGTCTTACGACTTGCGGCGGGGGAATCAGTTGGTAGATTCCTAGCTGTTCGATGTCCAGGCAGGTTATTACCCCTCCTGCCAAGGAAAATATAGCTGTTTGGGGATGTTCGCCACCGATATAGTAGAGTTTTGGGCCTTAAAGCTCCGGAGCTCTCTATTCTGCGACCGACACTTTCACCCGCCCACCGGAAGTCGGTATTACAGGTTTTTATAAACCCAACTTTAAAAGACAAGAAGTGAGCGTAGAGCAAAATTGTGCTCCATACCGCATTCCAATACCAGCGCTGCTTAAGTCAGCGGTGAGCTGGTCGTACGTGCTTGTGCACGACTTCCCCATAGACATCAATGGGGACAGCCAGCTGCAAAAAAGCAGCGTTTAGCTCAGTAACGCAGCCCCATTGATTCCTATGGGAAAACACATTTTATGTTTACACCTAACACCCTAACATGAACCCCGAGTCTAAACACCCCTAATCTTACACTTATTAACCCCTTATCTGCTGCTATTTATTAACCCCTAATCTGCTGCTCCGGACATCGCTGCCACCTACATTATACTTATTAACCCCTAATCTGCTACCCTAACATCGCCGACACCTACATTATATTTATTAACCCCTAATCTCCCTCCCCCAATGTTGCCGCAACCTACCTACATTTATTAACCCCTAATCTGCTGCCCCCAACGTCGCTGCCACAATTCTAAATTTATTAACCCCTAAACCTAAATCAATAGGATTGAGCTGGCATTCTATTGGCTGATTGGAACAGCCAATAGAATGCGAGCTCAATCCTATTGGCTGATTGGATCAGCCAATACGATTGAAGTTCAATCCTATTGGCTGATTGCATCAGCCAATAGGATTTTTTCAACCTTAATTCCGATTGGCTGATAGAATTCTATCAGCTAATCGGAATCTAAGGTACACCATCTTGAATGACGTCATTTAAAGGAACCTTCATTCGTCATTAGTCGTCGGAAAGAAGAGGATGCTCTGCGTCGGATGTCTTGAAGATGGACCCGCGCGTCCCATAGATGAAGATAGAAGATGCCGTCTGGGTGAAGACTTCTGCCCGTCTGGAGGACCACTTCTCCCGGCTTGGATAAAGACTTCTTGCTGCTTCATTGAGGACTTCTCCCTACTTCGTTGAGGATGGATGTCGGATCTTCAAAACTGTAAGTGGAGCTTCAGTGGTTAGTGGTAGGTTTTTTTAAGGGTTTATTGGGTGGGTTTTATTTTTAGGTTAGGGCTTTGGGCTGCAATAGAGCTAAATGCCCTTTTAAGGGCAATTCCCATCCAAATGCCCTTTTCAGGCCAATGGGGAGCTTAGTTTTTTTTAGTTAGGATTTTATTTGGGGAGTTGTTTGTGTGGGTCGTGGGTTTTACTGTTGGGGGGTTGTTTGTATTTTTTTTTCATGTAAAAGAGCTGATTTCTTTGGGGCAATGCCCCGCAAAAGGCCCTTTTAAGGGCTATTGGTAGTTTAGTTTAGGTTAGGGTTTTTGTTTTATTTTGGGGGGCTTTTTTTATTTTAATAGGGCTATTAGATTAGGTGTAATTAGTTTAAATATCTTTTTTATTTTATTAGGGGGCTTAGATTAGGTGTAATTAGATTAAACTTCTTGTAATATTTTTTTATTTTTTGTAATTTAGTGTGTTTTTTTTTTTTGTAATATAGTTTAGTTTATTTAATTGTATTTTAGTTTAGATAATTGTAGTTTATTTAATTAATTTATTGATAATGTAGTGTTAGGTGTATTTGTAACTTAGGTTAGGATTTATTTTACAGGTAATTTTGTAATTATTTTAACTAGGTAGCTATTAAATAGTTATTAACTATTTAATAGCTATTGTACCTAGTTAAAATAAATACAAAGTTACCTGTAAAATAAATATAAACCCTAAAATAGCTACAATGTAATTATTAATTATATTGTAGCTATCTTAGGGTTTATTTTATAGGTAAGTATTTAGTTTTAAATAGGAATAATTTAGTTAATAATATTAATATTATTTAGATTTATTTAAATAATAATTAAGTTAGGGGGTGTTAGGGTTAGACTTAGGTTTAGGGGGTAATATATTTTATGTAGGTGGCGGCGGTGTAGGGGGGTCAGATTAGAGGGTAATAAATTTAATGTAGGTGGCGGCGGGGTCTGGGAGCGGCGGTTTAGGGATTAAACACTTTATTAGGTATTGCGGTGGGGGATTGCAGTTGACAGGTAGATAGACATTGCGCATGCGTTAGGTGTTAGGTTTTATTTTGCAGGCATTTTAGGGAGTTACGGTGCTCCAATACTCAGCACAAGGCTTGCTAGGCCTGCATTTTGTGGCGAGGTGAAAATGGAGTAAGATTTCTCCATTTTTGCCACGTAAGTCCTTACGCTGTATATTGGATACCAAACTGCGCGTGTTTTATATGTCAGTCTATGAGCCAAAAAACTACGGGCGAAGGCAGAAATATACAAGCGTAACTTCTATGTTACACCGTATATGTGATACCAAACCCGCGAAAAATCTGGCATCGCCGGCTTTTGCGGGCGACGCTGCATATCGGATGGGGCCCCATATTGTTTACTGAACAAATACCAAATCTGTCTCCATGATTAAAGGAACAGTAAACACAAAAATTGTTATTGTTAAAAAAGATAGACAATGCCTTAACTGCCCAGTCCCCAACTTTGCACAACCACTATTGTTATATTAATACACTTTAAAAAATTTAAACCTCTAAATGTCTGCCTGCATCTAAGCCACAAAAGACAACCTCTTATCACATGCTTTTTTATTTGCTTTTTCCAACAGAGGAGTGTTTGTTCATGTGAGCCACACCCGTGGTTGTGCAAAACACAGCACTAATTCGCTTAAATGCAAGTCAATAGATAATAAATAAAAATAAATATGTTCAGGGGCAGAGCCGGATTGGGCCGCCTGGATACCGGGAAAAATCCCGGTGAGCCAACGGCTTGCAGCTGCACAGAGAGAGCACTGTGCACAACAGTCAGTACAGTCTGAGCAGCCAGTGAAGGAGCAGAGCAGCCAACTTGCTTTTTGAGCACTTAAAAGATATGACAGAGGCTCAAGCAGCTCAGCAGCAGATGTGGCCGCTCCACTCCATTAGGCAAGGCAACATTACACAGTGTGAGGAGGTGAGAGAAGGTGTCTTTACATTGCTGCAGAGATTGAGGCTCAGCCGGAGGGGGGGGCTGAGCCGGAATGGGGGAGGAGCTAAGCCAGAGGGGGCAGAGCTGAACCAGAGGGGAGGGCGGGACTGAGCCAGAGCTGGTGAAAGAGTGTAACGGCCGACTTGCTTTTTGAGTACATAAAAAGATATGACAGAGGCTCAAGCAGGTCAGCAGCAGATGCGGCCGTTCCGCTCCATTAGGCAAGGCAACACAGTGTGATGAGATGAGGGAGGGTGTCCTTACATTGCCATGGAGATAGGGCCAGAGGGGGGGCTCAGCCGAAGGGGGGAGGCGGGGCTGATTTGGAGGGGAGGGCTGACCCACAGGGGGGACTAGGCTGAGCCGGAGGGGGCTGAATTGGAGGGGGCAAGGCTGAGCCAGAAGGGGCGGAGCTGGACTGGTTTATACAAATTTCCCGGACCAATCTGATTTCCCAGCCCGTCCCTGATCAGGGGGCTGTAAAAAGAGGCTTAAATTCAATGTAATCACAAAGGTAAAAAGTGTATTAATATAACCATGTTTTCTGTGCAAAACTAGGGAATGGGTAATAAAGGGATTATCTATCTTTTTAAACAATAAAATATTTTGAGTTGACTGTCCCTTTAAAGCTCTTGTTGGCACAGTGAACAATAGAACTTTCAACATTTCTAAGTATTTCCATATTCTAAATGAATGAAAATAGTTTAAACGCAAATAACAGCAAATCTTTTACGTTCTCTGGCTATTCCAGTTACTGAAATTAATTGATTGCCTACTTTACTAAAGAACAACTACTACCAACTCACAAAAGTGCCAAGTATTAAGATAAAACTCATAAATCCACTCCTCCTTCAGAACCCATAACTAATACAGATAAAATAAACAAAATAAAAAGAATAAAGAGGTCATGAAGGTGAGTAAATAATAATAAAATGATAATTAAAATTCAATCAAATTCAAGTTCTTGCTTTGGATATCCCCCATCCTTAACAGCTGACACCTGCATTGGGAGGCAGGAAAAGATCTGGGATACGACAAGCGTTCCAGGGTATAGGAGTGGTCAACTGTACCACACGCTGTATTCATACCTCATATTGTTTGAGGTCACGTTTGTGAGTTTGTTTTTTGCATATGCAATAAATTATATTAATTTTTTTTTTACATATTGCCCTATGATTGTTTCTTTTCTCTCTCTGCTCTCCATGTCCCTTTGCCTCTAGTTTTATACTTTTCTAAAGAGATTACGTTTTGTTATAAATAGTGGGAAACAGTGGAAAATGAATATGTGACTGCAGAATTATTCTTTATGCTTTCTCTAGTAATATATATGGAGAATATTTCATTATTAAAACATACCTTTATTGATACTAACCATGCAGAAGTTTGAATATTTTTAAATTAAAGTTTATTAATAAAGTATTCTGTGCATTCTGTGGACAAGAAAAGCTTAGAATCTATATTATGAAGCTCAGCAGAATTTGATCATATAATTTATTATATTAAAATGTAATATATTTGAACCAGAGATCAAATGTGTCAAAAACTGCATTTTTTTTTTTACAAATGGTTGCACATTTTTTTCATGTAATTGGCAAGAGTCCATGAGCTAGTGACGTATAGGATATACAATCCTACCAGGAGGGGCAAAGTTTCCCAGACCTCAAAATGCCTATAAATACACCCCTCACCACACCCACAATTCAGTTTTTACAAACTTTGCCTCCTATGGAGGTGGTGAAGTAAGTTTGTGCTAAGATGTTGACATGAGCTTCTCAGCATTTTGAAGCCCGATTCCTCTCAGAGTACAGCGAATGTCAGAGGGACGTGGAGAGTATCACCTATTGTATGCAATGATTTTCCTAACGGGGGTCTTTTTCATAGGTTCTCTGTTATCGGTCGTAGAGATTCATCTCCTACCTCCCTTTTCAGATCGACGATATACTCTCATATACCATTACCTATAGTGATAACTGTTTCAGTACTGGTTTGGCTATCTGCTATATGTGGATGGGTGTCTTTGGGTAAGTATGTTTTTTTTACTTAAGACACCTCAGCTATGGTTTTGGCACTTTATGCATTTATATAAAGTTCTAAATATATGTATTGTACTTATATTTGCCATGAGTCAGGTTCATGTCTTTCCTTTTGCAGATTGTCAGTTTCATATTTGGGGAAAATTAATATTAAGAAATATTTTTTCTTACCTGGGGTTTAATCTTTTTTTCAATTGACTACTTTGTTTCAAATTGCGGGCTGACTTAGGCTCGCTGGTGCGCCAAATGCTACACTGTATTGCGTCATTCTTGGCACGAGAATTTTTTGGCACGAAAGACACGTCCGTTGACGCAAGTTCGTCATTTCCGGCGTCATAATTGATGCAGAGGTTTCACACAGGGTTGCATCGTTAATGAGTTAGTTAGTTAGTTAGTTAGTTAGTTAGTTAGTTAGTTAGTTAGTTAGTAAAAAATGTTAAATTACGTTGTGCATCATACTTGGCGCCAAACTTTTTTCATTATTTATTTGCTCCATTGCTATTTGCCTCTTGCCTTTTTCTATTTCAGAGGGCTATGCTATTTGCATTTTTTCCCATTCATATAAGGAAATTGATAATTTTGCTTTATATGTTGTTTTTTCTTTTACATTCTGCAAGATGTCTCAATCTGATCCTTCCTCAGAAGTATCTGTTGGAATTTTGCTGCCTGACATCGGTTCTACCAAAGCTAAGTGCATTTGTTGTAAAATTGTGGAGATTATATCTCCTAATGTCATTTGTAATAGTTGTCATGATAAACTTTTACATGCAGATAGTGTGTCCATCAGTAATAGTACATTGCCGGTTGCAGTTCCTTCAACTTCTAATGTACATGATATACCTATGAATTTTAAAGAATTTGTTACTGATTCTATTCAGAAGGCTTTGTCTGCATTTCCGCCTTCTAATAATCGTAAGAGGTCTTTTAAAACTTCTCATAAAGTTGATGAAATTTCAAATGACTGACAACATAATGAATTATCCACCTCTGATGAGGATCTATCTGATTCAGAAGATCCTTCCTCAGATATTGACACTGACAAATCTACTTATTTATTTATTTAAAATGGAGTATATGCATTCTTTGTTAAAAGAAGTGTTAATTACTTTGGATATTGAGGAAGCTAGTCCTCTTGACATTAAAACCAGTAAACATTTAAATTCTGTTTTTAAACCTCCTGTGGTTACTCCAGAGGTTTTTCCTATTCCTGATGCTATTTCTGATATGATTTCTAAGGAATGGAATAAGCCGGGTACTCCATTTAATCCTTCTGCAATGTTTAAAAAAATTGTATCCTTTACCAGCAATTTCCATAGAGTTTTGGGAAAAGATCCCCAAAGTTGATGGGGTTATTTCTACTCTTGCTAAATGAACCATTATTCCTATGGAAGATAGTACTTCCTTTAAAGATCCTTTACATAGGAAGCTTGAATCTAATCTAAGGAAATCCGATTTATATTCAGGTCATCTTCTTAGGCCTGCAATTTATTTGGCTGATGTTGCAGCTGCTTCACCTTTTTGGTTGGAGAATGTAGCACAACAAGAATTGGATTCTGATGTATATAGCATTGTTCATTTACTACAACATGCTAATCATTTTATTTGTGATGCAATTTTTGATATTATCAAAATTGATGTTAGATCCATGTCTTTAGCTATTTTAAAGAGCTTTTGAAGAGCTTTGTGGCTTAAATCTTGGAATGCTGATATGACATCTAAGTCTAGATTAATATCTCTTTCTTTCCAAGGTAATAATTTATTTGGTTCTCAGTTGTATTCTATTATTTCAACTGTTACTGGGGGGAAGGGAGTTTTTTGCCTCAGGATAAAAAACCTAAGGGTAAATCTAAGGCTTCTAATCATTTTCGTTCCTTTCATCAAAATAAGGAACAAAAACCAAATCATTCCCCCAAGGAAACGGTTTCCAATTGGAAGCCTTCCTCTAATTGGAATAAATCCAAGCCTTTTAAGACACCAAAGTCAGCCCCTAAGTCCGCATGAAGGTGCGGCCCTCATTCCAGCTCAGCTGGTAGAGGGGCAGATTAAGGTTTTTCAAGGATGTTTGTGCAAATTCTGTCCAAAATCAATAGATTCAGAGCATTGTCTCTCAGGGGTACCGAATAGGATTCAGAGTAAGACCTCCTGTGAGAAGATTTTTTCTCTCACGCATCCCAGTAAATCCAGTAAAAGCTCAGGCTTTCCTGAAGTGTGATTCAGACCTGGAGGTTTCAGGGGTAATTATGCCGGTTCCTTTTCAGGAACAAGGTCTGGGGTTTTATTCAAATTTTTTCATTGTCCCAAAGAATGAAAATTCATTCAGACAAGTTCTGGATCTGAAAATTTTGAATCGTTATGTAAGAGTACCAACTTTTCAAGATGGTGACTATTCTGCCTTTTGTTCAGCAAGGACATTTTATGTCTACAATAGACTTGCAGGATGCTTACCTTCATATTCCGATTCATCCAGAACATTATCAGTTCCTGAGATTCTCTATTCTAGACAAGCATTACCAATTTGTTGCTCTTCCATTTGGCCTAGCAACAGCTCCAATAATCTTTTCAAAGCTTCTGGGTGCCCTACTCTCTGTAATCAGAAAACAGGGTATTGCGGTGCTTCCTTATTTGGATGATAACTTGGTACTAGCTCAGTCTTTACGTTCTGCAGAATCTCACACAAATCAACTAGTGTTGTTTCTTCAAAAACATGATTGGAGGATCAATCTAACAAAAAAGATATTTGATTCCTCAGACAAGGGTCACCTTTTTAGGTTTTCAGATAGATTCAGTGTCCATGACTCTGTCTTTAACAGACAAGAGATGTTTGAAATTGGTTGCAGCATGTCAGCACCTTCAGTCTCAGTCATTCCCTTTGGTGGCTATGTGCATGGAAGTTTTAGGCCTCATGACTGCAGCATCAGACGCGATGCCTTTTGCTCATTTTCACATGAGACCTCTCCAGCTTTGTATGCTGAATCAATGGTGCCGGGATTATACAAAGATATCACAATTAATATCCTTAAATCCCAATGTTCGACACTTTCTGACGTGGTGGTTAAATCACCAGTGTTTAGTTCAAGGGGCCTCTTTTGTTCGGCCAACCTGAGTCTTTCAGGTTGGGGAGCTGTCTGGGGATCTCTGACAGCACAAGGGGTTTGGAAATCTCAAGAGGCGAGATTACCAATCAATATTTTAGAACTTCGTGCAATTCTCAGAGCTCTTCAGTTTTGGCCTCTGTTGAAGAGAGAACCGTTCATTTGTTTTCAGACAGACAATATTACAACAGTGGTATATGTCAATCATCAGGGTGGGACTCACAGTCCCCAAGCTATGAAAGAAGTATCTCAGATACTTGTTTGGGCGGAATCCAGCTACTGTCTAATTTCTGCGGTTCATATCCCAGGTGTATACAATTGGGAGGCGGATTATCTCAGCCGTCAGACTTTACATCCTGGGGAGTGTTCTCTCAATCCGGATGTGTTTCTTCAGATTGTTTAGATGTGGGGTCATCCAGAAATCGATCTGATAGCTTCTCAGCTAAACAAGAAACTTCCCAGATACCTGTCCAGGTCCAGGGATTCTCAGGCAGAAGCAGTGGATGCGCTGATACTTCCTTGGTGTTATCAACCTGCTTATATCTTCCTGCCTCTAGTTCTTCTTCCAAGAGTGATCTCCAAAATCATCATGGAACAATCATTTGTGTTGCTGGTGGCTCCAGCATGGCCCCACAGGCTTTGGTATGCGGATCTTGATCGGATGTCCAGTTGCCAACCTTGGCCTTTTCCGTTAAGGCCGGACCTACTGTCTCAAGGTCCGTTTTTCCATCAGGATCTCAAATCATTAAATTTGAAGGTATGGAAATTGAACGCTTAGTGCTAAGTCATAGAGGTTTCTCTGATTAATTAATACTATGTTACAAGCTCATAAATCTGTCTCTAGGAAGATTTATTATCGAGTTTGGAAGACTTACATTTCATGGTGTTCTTCTCATAAATTCTCTTGGCATTCTTTTAGAATTCCTAGAATGTTACAGTTTCTTCAGGATGGTTTGGATAAAGGTTTGTCTGCAAGTACTTTGAAGGGACAAATCTCTGCTCTTTCTGTTTTATTTCACAGAAAGATTTCTACTCTTCCTGATATTCACTGTTTTGTACAGGCTCTAGTTCATATTAAGCCTGTCATTAAATCAATTTCTCCTCCTTGGAGCCTTAATTTGGTTTTGAGGGCGTTACAGGGTCCTCCATTTGAGCCTATGCACTCTTTGGACATTAAACTACTTGGAAAGTGTTGTTCCTTTTGGCCATCTCTTCTGCTAGAAGAGTTTCTGAGCTTTCTGCTCTTTCTTGTGAATCTCCTTTTCTGATTTTTCATCAGGATAAGGCGGTTTTGTGGACTTCATTTAAGTTCTTACCTAAGGTTGTGAATTCTAACAACATTAGTAGAGAAATTGTTGTCCCTTCCTTGTGTCCTAATCCTAAGAATTCTTTGTAAAAATCCTTACATTCTTTGGATGTGGTGAGAGCTTTGAAATATTATGTTGACGCTACTAAAGATTTCAGAAAGACTTCTGGTCTATTTGCTATATTCTCTGGTTCTAGGAAAGGTCAGAAGGCTTCTGCTATTTCCTTGGCTTCTTGGTTAAAGCTTTTGATTCTTCAAGCTTTTTTAGAGTCGGGTCAGGCCCCGCCTCAGAGAATTACAGCTCATTCTACTAGATCAGTCTCCACTTCGTGGGCTTTTAAGAACGAAGCTTCAGTTGATCAGATTTGCAAAGCGGCAACTTGGTCCTCTTTGCATACATTTACTAAATTCTACCGTTTTGATGTATTTGCTTCTTCAGAAGCAGTTTTTGGTAGAAAAGTTCTTCAGGCAGCTGTTTCAGTTTGATTCTTCTGCTGATGATCTAAGTTTTTCTTTTCTTCATGAGAATAACTTATATTTTGGGTTGTGGATTAATTTTTCAGCATATGGCTGTTGTTTATTTTTATCCCTCCCTCTCTAGTGACTCTTGCGTGGAGTTCCATGTCTTGGGTATTTGATATCCCATACATCACTAGCTCATGGACTCTTGCCAATTACATGAAAGAAAACATAATTTATGTAAGAACTTACCTTATAAATTAATTTATTTCATATTGGCAGGAGTCCATGAGGCCCACCCTTTTTTATGGTGGTTATGAATTTTTTGTATAAAGCACAATTATTTCCAGATTCCTTTGTTGATGCTTTTTAGTCCTTTCTTTATCACCCCACTACTTTTCTATTCGTTAAACTGAATTGTGGGTGTGGTGAGGGGTGTATTTATAGGCATTTTGAGGTTTGGGAAACTTTGCCACTCCTGGTAGGATTGTATATCCCATACGTCACTAGCTCATGGACTCTTGCCAATATGAAAGAAATGAATTTATCAGGTAAGTTCTTACATAAATTATGTTTTTTGTTCATTGCTTCACATATTAGAGACATGAAACACAAAATTTTTCTTTCACGCTTCAGACAGAAAATACAATTTTAAACAACTTTCCAATTTAATTATGTATTTGCTATACATTCCTAGTATCCTTTGTTTAAGAAACAGCAATGCACATGGATGAGCCAACACCAGAGGCATATATGTGCAGCCACAATACCTATCTAGGTATGCTTTTCAACAAAGGATACCAAGAGGACAATACAAATTAGATATTAAGTCCTCTATTTGGTAAAGTCTGGCGGACCTGATCCGGATCAGGTCCGCCAGATTTCTCTGAATACGGAGAGCAATATGCTCTCCGTATTCAGAATTACACCAGCAGCTCACAAGAGATGCTGGTGCAACGCTGCCCCCTGCAGACCTGGGGCCAATCAGCCGCCAGCAGGGGGTGTCAATCAACCCGATTATACTCGATCGGGTTGAATTCTGGTGATGTCTGTTTGCTCTGAGGTTATGGAGCAGCGGTCTTTGTGACTGCTGCTTCATAACTGCTGTTTCTGGCGAGCCTGCAGGCTCGCCAGAAACACGGGCCGTCAAGCTCCTTTCGGAGCTTGATAGATAGGCCCCTAAAAATACATGGGAAAGTTAATTAAAAATGCATGTTCTCTCTAAATCATGAAAGAAAAAAACTGTGTTTCATGTTCAATGAAGTGTTTTGGAAAACAGGTGGAATATTAAAGGGTCAGTAAAGTCAAAATTAAACTTTCATGATTTAGATAAAAATCTTCCCAGTATACTTCTATAAAAATATTTTCTTCATTCTCTTGGTATCCTTTCTTGAAAAGTTAACCTAGGTAGGCTCAGGAATGTATAACATTCATACAAACATTGTTTCAAACATTGCTGTTGGGATTACCTTGTACTCTTTAACAAAAGATAAACAACATTGTGGTCATGTAATATATGATATATAACATTTTCTAGCTCTCCCGTCTGTTTTTGATCTGTCCCTTTATTCACATTTAGTTACCCATGAAACCATAGTCAAATTTCCGGCTTAATTAAAATCCCCTAGGTTTATAGAAAACATCAGGGGACAGTGCTTACCCTGAGCTACTTTAGCCGACAGACTTATAGAATGGTTGGTCTGATCAAGCGCATTATTACTATCATTGGTGAGATGTGTAGGACGGAACAGTGTTTGCAGTCTTAGTAGATTTAACTTGATACTAGAGGTTGCTGGAAGTCAGTGTAGGGACAGCAGAGGATTAGCTATGGCTGAGGTAGATAAGTCTGTCACAAGCATTTAAAATAGACTGAGGTGGGGATAGTTTGTAGAGAGGTAGGTCAGATATCAGCGCTTGAGAGCACACTTCCATAGGCTCTAATGGGAGCCTTGCTCTCATGCTGATAGTCACGACAGAGAACCTAGTGCAGCGAATGGGGTAAGTCATGTAGCAATGGGCATATATGATGAATATATCCATATATATGTATGTGTTTATATGTTTATATACACATATTAACAGATATATATATATATATATACTTACTATATATAATATATATATATATATATATATATATATATAAATGTATGTATAGTATATAAGCATATACATATCTAATTATAGTAATAACTCAGTCCCTATGTACCGCAATGTAAAGGCACTTTTCAGCACCATTTTTTTCTAACACCCCTCACTTTTATTTATAAAAAGGATCAATATTCTTTATTTGGGAAGCCATTGGGGGACATTTTTTAAATGAATCAGTGGTCTGACCTCTGGTTAATTTTCAGAGCGCTAATTGCTACTGCAAGCTTGCGATAGCATTATAAAAAGCTGCTTGTTATAGCTGGTTATTTAACGTGCACGTAAATGGACAAATGTTCCCATTTACGGCACACGTTAAATTAGCGCTCTTTGTAATCTAAGTAATAAGAGAGATGATCATATCTGTATTTTTTTAGTCTTCCATGTATGAAAGTGATAATCCTTGGTTAGGAAATGAAGGAAAGGAATTGTCGAGTGTAACTCAAAATAGGGGATAAGGAATAACAGAAAGATTAAGTTATCAGTGAAGTGATGTCTGAGTTGATGTCGGTTTAGAATGTGGAATGCATACTGTAAATTCTTGTTCATTGACAAATTTATCTTGTAGTTTTGAGAAATCATCTAGGAAGAAATTTTTCATGCAAACTCTGAACCTAAACAACGAAGGTGGAAGGGACCAGTAATTGCTTTTAGTGTGCACAGAAGCCTCGTGTGAGCCAGTTTAATGTGTATTTGTCAGTAGTGAAACAAATCACATATAAAATATATGTTACAGGTAAAGCCAGAAATCTGGGTGATCCTAGGTTTAGCCAGTGGCTGTGGGTAAAACCCAATGTAAGATCATACTTTGGGCTTTACCCGGGTAATGCTAGGATTACCCAAACGCTTCTGGATAAAGCTAATAAAATCAATACATTGGGCTTTACATGGGTAATGCTAGGATTACCCAAACGCTTCTGGATAAAGCTAATAAAATCAATACATTGGGCTTTACATGGGTAATGCTAGGATTACCCAAACGCTTCTGGATAAAGCTAATAAAATCAATACATTGGGCTTTACATGGGTAATGCTAGGATTACCCAAACGCTTCTGGATAAAGCTAATAAAATCAATACATTGGGCTTTACATGGGTAATGCTAGGATTACCCAAACGCTTCTGGATAAAGCTAATAAAATCAATACATTGGGCTTTACATGGGTAATGCTAGGATTACCCAAACGCTTCTGGATAAAGCTAATAAAATCAATACATTGGGCTTTACATGGGTAATGCTAGGATTACCCAAACGCTTCTGGATAAAGCTAATAAAATCAATACATTGGGCTTTACATGGGTAATGCTAGGATTACCCAAACGCTTCTGGATAAAGCTAATAATATCATACATTGGGCTTTACCCGGGTAATGCTAGGAAAACACCCCAACAGTCAATTAAAATTTTTTATTTTGGATTACACAAACACTTATGTTTTGCACCATGTTTTGTTACAACAACAGGAAACTAAACATTTTTACAACAACAACAGGAAACATTTTTATTTTTCATATGTGGATTTTTCATGTTTTTTTTTCACAAACATTTTTGTGTTATTGTGTTCTTGGACCGACCGGACTGTTATCAGAAAGACATTTGTCTGTCAGATTATCTGTCGCACACGCATTCTGTCTGAGAACCTGCTTGCGGTAAATCCGGCTCCACACAGTACCAAGCAGGATTTTCCACATGGCTATTGGCAAAGAGGTGAAAACGTCACCTCTCAAGCAAAACAGCGTTCTGCCGTGGGCTGCCAGAGCTGCTCAGTGCGGTGAACGCTTTAAACAAATAAAGGAGCTTTCTGCATGAATTAATTTATACTTCATGAATGAAAGTCCCCTTTATTTGTTTCAGTGGTCAATCCTAGCCTTTCACAAACGCTAGAATTGACTTTCACTTTAAATCAATAATGTTTACTGGAAGCATTTTGGCTACTGGATCAGTAATGTAAAATTGCTTCTACTTAAAACTGATACACATCCATTCATGATCTATTTTGTTTCTGCTTTTTAAATGCATTTATCTTTGTAAGGTAAAACTCTACTTTATATCCTCACTCAGTTCAGTAAATACTGCATCAATCAGCAACAATTCTGTGTAGCTTTGTATACCAATTAGTGGCTTCTATGTAATTAGTATAGTGAGCATATGATACAGTACTGTAAAATGACACAGAGAGAACAATATAGAGCACAGAAGGGAAAATACATTGTCACATAAAGGAATGAAATTGCACATCAAGTTGTAAATACTGATTACTGTTATCTTTCTGTTGCAGAATTACACAAGGTGCAGCTGTATCCATTCTCCTGGGTCTGAGAGCTCAGCAACTCCTGGGTCCTGTGGAACCGGGTGCTATAATCTGTTCCTGCCCTTCGTCATCCTATCCTGCCTTGCAGGGACCCTAGCCAGCATCTCCCAGACACCGTCATTTATGTTAATACTCAGGTAGGTTAGATATTGGCGACTGAATTTGTATTTAGAGATGTTACAAAGATTTGTTTTATATGAAAAACGTGTTTTTACTTTATAAGTAGGGGCTATATTGTAACATCTGAGCACAGGCTTAATAACTATTTACACACAGGAGTGTCATACGCATTTAATTAATCTGTAAAATACAATGGCAAACACATAACCAAAATTCTGTTATCTGAAATTATATATATACATATATAAACACATGGTTTGAGGGGTCTGGCACGCTTCCCACTCATAACTTCTCAGCCAGGACAAATGTCCCAGTTTACAGTGACAATCCAAGTTCCCCCCACATTAAAAACTGCCCTGTCTTGGATATTCCCATGACACACCATTGCACCACCTATGACCACACCACGACACTGCCCCCTCCCATCATGGACCTGCCTAAAAAACATTGCTTGGCCAATGCTGTATCATACAACTATTTGCTGTACTTAATTTAACATAAAATAGAAATTGAAATACACAGAAGTACATTAAATATGTGAGTAGAATCTGCATCTTTTTTCTAAAAAGCTTCCTGTCAGGGTTTTCACAACTCTAGTGATAGCTTTTACTATGCAGTTAACCTGCGGATCAGCAGCGGATGTTTGCTTGCGCGCACATCCTTCACGTGTATGTGACATATAGTGCTATCTCACTAAAGGCAGTATCCCGTACTGCTAAGCGGCACTCGGAGTTCAGCTGATTTCCTTCATTACAAGTTAATTTTGAATTCCTACTATTCTGCCCTTAATCTCTATAAGCAACATTACTTCTCTACTCTTATCTCTAATCTGTCTTCAAACCCAAAATGTCTGTTCTCCACTTCAATATCCTTCTCTGCCCACCCCCTAAAACAACTTCTCTGTCAGCTCAAGACTTTGCCAGCCACTTCAATAACAAAATCGACTCCATCAGAAACGAAATCAGCTCTCAACATACTTCCATTCTCTAACCCCCTCAAACGCTCGCAAGCAACCACAACCCACATAGCCATAAATTTAGCTCCTCCCCTGTTACTGAGGAAGATGTTTCGGCACTTATACTGAGCTCTCACCTCACTACCTGTCCTCTTGACCCAATCCCCTCAAAGCTGCTCCCCTCCCTCTCTTCTACCCTTACCCCTATACTCACACACATTTTCAACCTGTCCCTCAGCACCAGTATATTTTCCTCATCTCTGAAACATGCACTGGTCACAACTATCCTCAAAAAACCTTCTCTTGATCCAACCTCCCCATCCAACTTCCGCCCTATTTCCCTACTCCCTCTTCCCTCAAAGCTTCTCGATAAGCTAGTATATACACGCCTATCCCATTTCCTTACACTAAACTCCCTCCTCGACCAACTGCAATCTGGATTTCATCCCCATCACTCAACAGAGACAACAATTGTTAAGGTTACCAATGACCTACTTACAGCAAAATCAAAAGGCCACTTTGCTCTGCATATCCTCCTTGATCTGTCCACAGCCTTTGATACTGTTGACCACCCTCTTTTGCTCCAAACCCTCCAATCCTTCGGCATTTGTGACACAGCCCTCTTGTGGTTCTCTTCCTACCTGTCAAACCGTACATTTAGTGTAGCCTTCTCTGGGGCTTCCTCTGCCCCGACACCACTTTCTGTTGGGGTACCGAAAGGCTCTGTCCTTGGTCCCCTTCTCTTCTCAATCTACACGTCATAATTAGGTTCCCTAATAAAGTCCCACAGGTTCCAATATCATTTGTATGCAGACGACACCCAAATCTACTTCTCTGCACCAGACCTATCTCTTTTCTTGCTAACCCGTGTCACTAGCTGTCTTTCTCACATCTCTTCCTGGTTGTCCTCTCACTACCTCAAGCTAAATTTCTCCAAACTGAGCTCCTTATTTTCCCTCCTTCTTCTAAAATCTCCACCCTCCATCATTACCCCTACCCCGCATGCCCAATGTCTTGGGGTCACATTCAGTCCTTGTCTAAATCCTGCCGCTTCCACTTTAAAAACATCTCTAAAATTAGACATTTCCTTACACAAGACACAACTAAGATTTTAATCCACTCTCTCATCTTTTCCCGCCTCGATTACTGCAATTCTGTCCTCTCTGGTCTCCCCAGCTGCCGCCTAGCTCCTTTACAATCTATAATGAATGCCTCTGCCAGGCTCATCTTCCTTACACATCGCTCTTCATCTGCCGCACCTCTCTGCCAATCTCTTCACTGGCTTCCTCTTGCCTCTAGGATTAAACACAAAATTCTCACTTTGGCATACAAAGCTCTCAACTGCACTGCTCCCTCCTATATCTCAGACCTTGTCTCCAGATACTCTCCCTCCCGACCCCTTCACTCTGCTCATGACCTCCTACTCTCCTCCTCTCTTGTTACCTCATCACACTCCCGCTTACAGGACTTCTCCAGACTGGCTCCCATCTTGTGGAACTCTCTGCCTCGCTCCACAAGATTCTCCCCTAGTTTTGAAAACTTCAAGCGCTCCCAAAAGACTCTACTGTTCAAGGATGCATACAACCTACAGTAACCTTTCATAAAACCAGTTCCTCTCCTCCATTGCTATCCCCTGAACCCCCTTAACATGTAAGCCTAAGAGCCATGCTGTTTGTAGATCACTTTATTTAGAGCTGACTACAACAGTGCGACCTATAAATGTTTCCTTGTATTCCGCCTATGTTTATAGCGCTGCGGAATCTGTTGGCGCTCTACAAATAACCGATAATAATATTAAGTATGATTGTGTGTTCTGCACAAAGTAACAATCATGTTTTACATCATACACTTTTGCAGAAGACATTTTAAATCAGTATTTTTTCAGTTTAGTTTTGGCTATATCAAATTTCCTATTTTTATTTTATTTACCTGTGTACACATAAAAAATCTTAAAATCTACTCATTTTGAAGAAGCTTTTTTTTCCTTTTAATAATAACATAACAAGAATAATAAAATTAGCAAACTTAGGTTGATGGAAGAGAACTGCACTTATATATTCTGTCCATTACTGTAGTTTTTTTGTGTTTTGTAATAAATTCTTTAATTTCCTACTAATGTATTTTCACAGAAATGTAATATCGACACAATAGGTTCCTCTATTACTGAACCTTAATTCATTTTTAATCATACCTCATAGATGAACATTTTTGTCCTTACCAGCTCTATGCAATTGTTCTAACAGTATTAATCATCTGCATTAATAATATAATGTAAAATTTGGTTTCAGTTATTATAAAATTGCTGATTCTAGTGACTTCTCTGCCCAGAATCACATTGAATTATTTTAATTTTTTTATTTAAAACTACAGAAAAAAAAATGTCCCACCACAAATGGTTAAAATGTGACTGAAATTTCACCATAAACAAATATTGTTAGAATATATTTTATATATTGTCTGTTAAATAAAATTCCATGGATACATTTGTTATACTTTTTAGCTTTTGTTTATATTATTTACAACCCTTTGAACGTATTTGCATCATCTTTCTTTTTTTTTTTAAAGGCCTAGGGGGATATATATCAAGCTGTCAACTATGTCGCATTCACCGGCATCAATACGCTCGCCTAACATCGCGGACATGGATCTCAATACGCTCTCCTTATTTATAAAAAAAGACGTGCACCAAGTATGGGGCGATGAGCATAGGACTGTTGATAACTTGCAGTCATCGATCTCGCATCTATTCGGCTTTTTCCCAACTTTATTCATACCCCACTAAACACCGCCACTATACTAAAATGTTTAACCCCTATCCCCCCACTCCCCGACATTGCCGCAACCTAAATAAAGTTATTATCCCCTATCCCGCCGCTCCCCGACATCGCCGCAACCTAAATAAAGTTAATAACCCCTATCCGGCCGCTCCCGACATCGCCGCAACCTAAATAAAGTTATTAACCCCTATCCGGCCGCTCCCGACATCGCCGCAAACTAAATAAAATTATCTCCTATCCCGCCGCTCCCCGACACCGCTGCCACTAAATAAACGTATTAACCACTAAACCTCTGTTAATACGTTTATTTAGTGGCAGCGGTGTCCGGCAGCAGCGGGATAGGGGTTAATACATTTTATTTAATTTGCGGCGGTGTCGGGTGCGGCAGATTAGGGGTGTTTAGACTCTGGGTTTATGTTAGGGTGTTAGGTGTAAACGTTTTCTACCATAGAAATCAATGGGTTATATTTCTTTGTCTTGCAGCATCGAACATAAGCTTTCGCTGCTTTCAGACTCCCATTTATTTCTATGGCAGCCGCGGCCTCCAGGGTGGCGGATTGAAAACCAGGTATGCTGGGTCGGAAAAGACACGAGTGTCCCTGTTAAAAGTTTGATAACTGGGAAAAAGTGTCAGATAGAGCCGAATGTGTATTCGGAACATCTGTAATGACATAAGCATAGATCTGCGTCGGATTGAGACCGGCGAATCGTATGTTACGTCACAAATTTCAACATTTGCCGGTCTGTAGGCTTTGATAACTAGGTCGGATCAATCTCGCAACAATTACGATGCGGAATTCCGGCGTATTTGTGCTTAACAGCTTGATACATATCCCCCCTAGTCTAGTCAAAATTAAACTTTCATGATTCAGATAGAACAGCAATTTTAAGCAACTTTTTAATGTACTCTTATCATCAATGAAAGCTAAGAAGCCAACCCATTTTTGGTTCAGCACCCTGGGTAGCGCTTGCTGATTGGTGGCTACATTTAGCCACCAGTCAGCAAGTGCTACCCAAGTGCTTAAAGTCCTGAACCAAAAATGGGTGGCCACCTAAGCTTACATTCTTTCTTTTTGAAATAAAGATACCAAAAGAACGAATAAAAATTTATAATAGGAGTAAATTAGAAATTTGCTAAAAATTGCATGCTCTATCTGAATCAATAAAGTTTAATTTTGACTACACTTTCCCTTTAAATGGGACAATGAAGCTAAATAAAAACTATTCGCAAACAGCATGTTTAAAGGTTCCATGCATACGTTTTATACAGATTACTAAATGTTTAATAATCATGCTGGCCATCTTTTTATAGGGCTCAATTATTATTATTTTGATCATTTTTTATAATGTAGGTGTGTTTCCTTCACACCCAGACCCCTACATAGCAAGATAAATATCTCTCATATAAAGGTTGCCTTTTGATGGACCTCACAGTCTTAAGAAGACTTTTTAGATCATCTCACCAGACCTGAAAGCTTTAGAGAATTGGGCCCTTAGTCAGAAGTCTGCTCATTAAACCTTTTGGTACTGCACAACTTGTATCTCCTTTACTGCAAGACAAGGCTGCCACACATTGTTATGTAATTTGTTGTAGACCTCTTGGACAGTGAAAGGGTAAAGTGACATTTTATTAAATGGATATGAAACCCAAAATGTTTCTTTCATGATTCAGATAGAAAATACAATTTAGAAAAAAAACTTTCGATTTACTTCTATCTAATTTGCTTCCTTCTCTTGATATCCTTTGTTGAAGCAGCAGCAATGCACTACTGGGAGATAACTGAGATAATTAAATGTACTTGGGTCAGCCAATAAGATGAGGCTTAAATGTGCATCCACCAATCAGCAGCTCCTGAGTCTACAAAGCTTTCCATTTCAACAAAGGATATCAGGAGAACAAAACAAATTTGATAACAGAAGTAAATTGGGAAGTTGTTTAATTTAACATGCTCTTTATTTTTCTGAATCATAAAATAAAATGTTGGGTTTCATATCTCTTTAAGGTTTCAAACTCATGTTTTATAATATGCATTGTACTACCGGGTTTTAACGTTTATGACTTTGCAGCACTCTACTGAGATTAACATTGCGCAACAGTCGGCCCAGGGCTTTATATTCTTAAATCGCTTATCTCACAAGATGTTTATATTTACCTAGGAATGTCCAGCCATCAGACAAATCTCTCGCCATTGGAATACAGTTCATGCTTCTGAGAATACTGGGTGAGTTATTTTCTGCATGCAGGTAAATCACTGTATAGACACAAATCTGAATGTTAATTTTCCTATCATCTTATATGAAATGTAGGAATAATTTATCCTTCAGGATAGCCCTATGCATACCACAGGTATTATTTAAGTAATTTACTGCAGCTCGTCCTACTACCATCTTTCGACTAGATTACAAGTGGTGCTCTATTATGCATAAAATTTGCTAGAAGTAATGTTTTTGCGCACACGGGTTAGAGTGTATTATAAGTGGAAAGTAAAAGGTTTGTGTGTCTATTTACTGCATAGACTTCAATGGAGACCGCAGAAGAAACAAACTAAAACACTTAATGCTCGCGCCCTAACCCGACAGAAGTTATTAATATTTCACATTCCAATTTAATAATACAAATTACATTTTTTTTCCTATATGAAGATCACAGGAATGTAAAATATGTGTATCGCGTTTTAGGTTTCATGCTTTAGGTCTAACGCTGTGCCTGGTTAGGGCACATGCAGAATTAATTATTCTAAGGCACGTTATTGAAATATTAACTTTAAAATATTAAAAAAATATTGATAATAATTATAAAAAATTATAGATGTTCTAAAAAGTTCTAAATAATCCATAGAATATATATAAAGTATCTATAATATATTTAATGATTATTTGTAATATATATGCAATTTGTAAAGCACTAATGATGATTATGCATTGTGAATGTAACATGTATAACAAAGATTACATAATTATGTAACAAGTATTACAGTGATAACAAACATGATTATGTAACATTGAAGAAGACTCAGTTACATCGACTTTAAAAAGATTAAGGGATCTGTCTTTAATTTAATTAAAATATACAGCAGTGATACTTAGGGTATTAAATGGGCATTGACCATTGTCATAGTTTCAAATGTTGCAAATTAGCCTTAGTGGAGAAGATAAGCTAACAGTTATTAAACCTAAGAAACTTAGGTTACAACATGGTGCCCCCATTACTTTATAGAAGCTAAAAGATAATAATAAACAACTAAAATTATTATTATTATTATTATTTTTATTTCAGGTTAATATTTGCTTTGAAAAGACTTGTTAATTTGAATTTAAAATAAGTGACATTATTTTTTATTGTACATCTAAAAATGTGGGACAGTCAGGATTTCGAGTTTCATACTAAAGCGTTTAATGGGGATGAGGTGAGACAATAATGACAGACAATAGTTTAAAAAAATCATACAAAGGCACAAATAAACCTTGATAAAGTCAGGGAGAAATATGGTGATTTTTTGGGGAATGTTTTGAAACATTTCTTTTGTGCAACACTAACAATATTAAATCTTTAAAAACATTTGCCAAATACATGTTAAAATGAGAATTTTAAGTCCCTGAATAATAACACAAATAAACTTGTCCTATATATTAATAGCTCAAGCCTCAAGTATAAGAAGATACAAATATTCATACTTTGATGCAATAAATCCCCTATCTAGCTTAGCTTGGGTCTAATAGCTGTACTATAACCCTATACTAAAACCTATTTGTTTTCAAACTATATTAAATGATTACATTTTTCACCATTCTCATAATTGGATAAATTATTTAGCAAATTTATGTTAACTAGAATGAAACAAAAAAATCTTCATTATACTCCAGAGCCCAATCACATATCTTAGTTTAAGAATATGTCACAGCTGTGACAAAGCCACTGATTAAATCTAGAAGATAGAAAAAAACAGGTAAGAAAGTATATGATGGGTGTTAAATATTTACTGCTTGAGTAGCCAAACAGAAGCCCCTCTCTGTGAAGGAATACATAGGCAGTTGCCTATTTTGCCTAAATTACCTGAATTCATAAAAATAGAACAATTTAAAATCTAGCTTTTGCTGTTTGCTGATTTAGAGTAAAAACAATAAAAGAAATTGTAGCCTTTACTTAAATAAAATACATCATCACAAGAAACAGTCTGAATGTTTTCCTTACTGGTGTATTTTACATATTAGTGCACAGACACGCATTGCCTCTATTAGTTCAAATTCATCCAAATTCAAATTGATTCATCGAGTGCAATTCTGCTTTTCCCCAGCTTGGCTCCCTGGCCCTGTAATGTTCGGCAGTGTGATTGACAGCACGTGCGTTCTCTGGGGGAAGAAATGTGGAAAGAAAGCTGCCTGCCAATATTATGACAATAATCTTTTTCGACAAAGGTAACAGCTCCATTTTGTTTTTTTGTTTATTTATCTCAGATTCTTTTCATGCAGTCATAGATTATATTTTTCCATTTTACAGTTTGCCAAGACACAAAACCTGTAGACAAAAATAAAAACTATCGCTAGAATCTGTTTATTTTAGACTAAGATGCTCTGTGAAAGGGTCAATTGCGTAGTCCTTACATGGGAAAGTTTATGCGTTGAGCAACTTTATTAAAATGACAAAATAACATTTGGTTTACATTTAATGTAATGATTGCCTTTGATCAGTGCTACCAATAGCATTTGCAGGGCCTTTGTCCCGCCCCTTCCTACTTATTCTCCGCCCCCTCTTTGTCTTTTATCCTAACATTTATTGGGTCCAAAAGAATAAACTATATATTACATCTACTGATCCCAAAAACACTTAGGGCCCCATGTATTAGCTGGTGTGCAGACAACCTCTCGACTTGAGAAGTTGTCCACACGGCACACGCCTTTGCTGCATATGGGAAGCAGATGTGTTTGTCCGCCTGCCTGTGTGCATCATTACACACTCCGATGAGTGTGTAGTACCCGCCCTTTTACTCCCATGTTTGGGACTGACAATTACCAAGAGCGAATGAGCACTCTGTGATTTCACTTCACCACGTTGGAGGTGGTGAAGATTTTAAGAAGCAGCAGTCTAATGACCACTGCTTCTTACATTGCGGAAAGCAGGACTGCATGTGCGAATCTGCCCCGCAAGAGCTCCGGAGCAGCTTACATACGCTTCTTACATGGAGCCCTTAAAGTAAATACTGAATGTACATTGCACTTTCTCAGACCTTCACCTTCAAAGCATGAGGGCCAGAAGCTGGTTCCCTGCTTCCCCCATCCAAAGAGCAAGACTGACTGTAATTATCCAAAATGAGCTTCCATTGAAAATAAATGACATCTGGTCATCATTTACAAATATTTAATGTTTGCACAATTTTAAGGGGTTTTTAGTCCATGCAACAAGATCTCCTGATTAGCCATTTTATTACTTCACGCACACTAACAAAGCAATGTCCTTGTACCACCTCTGAATCACATACTACATAGGAAAATACAGAAGGCGTTCGTGTCTCTGGTTACAAATTAGTGATTACGGTTAATCCTTATGAAACAGAAGTTTTGCAACTGTTGCCAGGCAGCGAGAGCAGGGTGGTTACTATTCATAACATTTACAACTATTCTTAATAAAAAAGATTGAGACTGTGTCACAAATTAAAAACAGCAGATTAAGCGTATATAAAAAATAACCTAAGCCATCAAAATACATTTATCAATTAAACACCTTGATGAATTCATAAACTTGTTCATTAACCCTATAGATACATTTCTTTTTAAAGGCACTCAGTAGTAAAAATTAAACTTTGATGATTAAGATAGAGTACAATTTAAAATATATATATGTATTCTACTAAATGTATCTCTTTCTTTCTGTATACTTTGCTCCAACAAATTTAATTTCCATGAGAACATACTGAGGTAGCTAAGTACATAAATTGTTAAAGACACATGCACGCACAGTAAATTGAAACGTGTTTTTTTAATTGCATACTCTACTGAATCATGAATATTTAAAGGGTCACACTTCATTCTCTTGGTATTCTTTAATGAAGGAACAGCAAAATACCAAACAAATTTCCTCAAACACCTTAACCTCCAATATAAACTCTAATTTAAACTGTCACCAACGATATAAAAAAATATCAAATAGATTTGGGCATCTATTTATCAAAGCGTCCACTTACTTGCATTCGACGGCACCAATACGCTCGCCTAAGGTCGCCTAACATCGCTGCCGCTGACCTGAATACGTTCTCCAAAGTTACCAAAAAAGCTGTCAAAAAGCTGCGCACTAAGTACGGGCCGATGAGCAGCGGACTGTTGTTAACTAACAGTTATCGATCTCGCTACTCTTCGGCTTTTTTACAGCTTTCTTGGTACCCTGTCACTAAACACCAACACTATACTATACTATTTACCCACTATACCGCCGCTCCCGGAGCCCACCGCAACTAAATACAATTATTAACCCCTAAACTGCCGCTCCCGGACCCCACCACAACTAAATAAAGTGTTTAACCCCTAATCTGCCGCCCCCTACACCACCGCCACCTACATTATATTTATTAACCCCTAATCTCCCCCCCTACACCGCCGCCACCTTCCAACATTTATTAATCCCTAATCTGCCGCCCCCAACGTCGCTGACATTATATTCAATTTATTAACCACTAAACCTAAGTCTAACCCTAACCCTAACACCCCCTAACTTAAATATTATTTAAATAAGTCTAAAAAAATATTACTACAATTAACTAAATTATTCCTATTTAAAACTAAATACTTACCTATAAAATAAACCCTAAGCTAGCTACACTATAACTAATAGTTACATTGTAGCTATCTTAGGGTTTATATTTATTTTACAGGCAACTTTGTATTTATTTTAGCTAGGTAGAATAGTTATTAAATAGTTATTAACTATTTAATAACTACCTAGCTAAAATAAATACAAAATTACCTGTAAAATAAATCCTAACCTAAGTTACAATTACACCTAACACTACACTATAATTAAATAAATTCCCTAAACTAAATACAATTAAAAACAATTATCTTAAGTACAAAAAAACAACACTAAATTACAGAAAATAATAAAATAATTACAAGATTTTTAAATTAATTACACCTAATCTAATCCTCCTAACAAAATAAAAAAGCCCCCCCAAAATAAAAAAAGCCCTACCCTACACTAAATTACAAATAGCCCTTAAAAGGGCCTTTTGCAGGGCATTGCCCCCAAAGTAATAAGCTCTTTTACCTGTAAAAAAAAGATTACAACCCCCCAACATTAAAACCCACCACCCACACAACCAACCCTACTCTAAAACCCACCCAATCCCCCTTAAAAAAACCTTACACTAACCCCTTGAAGATCACCCTACCGTGAGACGTCTTCACCCAACCGGGCAGAAGTAGATCTCCAGACGGGCAGAAGTCTTCACCCAACTGGGCAGAAGTGGACCTCCAGACGGGCAGAAGTCTTCATCCAACCGGGCAGAAGTGGACCTCCAGTCGGGCAGAAGCCAATAGGATTGAGCTCGCATTCTATTGGCATTCTATTGGCTGATTGGAACAGCCAATAGAATGCGAGCTCAATCCTATTGGCTGATTGGATCAGCCAGTAGGATTGAACTTCAATCCTATTGGCTGATTGCATCAGCCAATAGGATTTTTCCTACCTTAATTCCGATTGGCTGATAGAATTCTATCAGCCAATCGGAATTCAAGGGATGCCATCTTGGATGACGTCATTTAAAGGAACATTCATTCAGTCGTCGGAGGTCCACTTCTGCCCGATTGGGTGAAGACATCTCACGGTAGGGTGATCTTCAAGGGGTTAGTGTTAGTTTTTTAAGGGGGGATTGGGTGGGTTTTAAAATAGGGTTGGTTGTGTGGGTGGTGGGTTTTAATGTTGGGGGGGGTTGTAATCTTTTTTTTTACAGATAAAAGAGCTGATTACTTTGGGGAAATTCCCCCGCAAAAGGGTAGGGCTTTTTTATTTTGGGGGGGCTTTTTTATTTTGTTAGGGGGATTAGATTAGGTATAATTAGTTTAAAAATCTTGTAATTATTTTATTATTTTCTGTAATTTAGTGTTTTTTTTTTGTACTTTAGATAATTGTTATTAATTGTATTTAATTGTATTTAGTTTAGGGAATTTATTTAATTATAGTGTAGTGTTAGTTGTAATTGTATCAGGTTAGGTTTTATTTTACAGGTATATTTGTATTTATTTTAACTAGGAAGTTATTAAATAGTTAATAACTATTTAATAACTATTGTACCTAGTTAAAATAAATACAAAGTTGCCTATAAAATAAATATAAACCCTAAGCTAGCTACAATGTAACTATTAGTTATATTGTATCTATCTTAGGGTTTGTTTTATAGGTAAGTATTTAGTTTTAAATAGGAATTATTTAATTAATGATAGTAATATTTAAATTATATTTAAGTTAGGGGTGCTAGAGTTATACTTAGGTTTAGGGGTTAATAAATTGAATATAGTGGCGGTGGTGTAGGGGGGCAGATTAGGGGTTAATAAATATAATGTAGGTGGCGGCGGTGTAGGGGGGGCAGATTAAGGGTTAATAAATATAATGTAGGTGGCAGTGGGCTCCGGGAGCTGCGGTTTAAGGGTTAATACGTTTATTTAATGAATGAAATTTCATCTAACGCTTCTCCATGTTATTATTGCATAGTGTGAAAGATTACACTGGTTCTTTGTTGAAAAATTTAAATTCTTCATTTAATTCTAAGACTCAGTGGCTGGGATTCTTGGTTATTATATTATTATTTAGTCTAGGACCAGACTTTATCCCGTGCCTGAGCATAATATACTGGGTGGTGCGGTCACTTTATATAGCACATTTATTTAGTTGCGGCAGGGTCCGGGAGCGGCGGTATAGGGGCTAATAACTTTATTTAGGTGGCGGTGGTGTTGAGGCGGCAGATTAGGGATTAATAAGTATAATGTAGGTGGCGGCAGTGTAGGGGGCGGTAGATTAGGGGTTAATAAGTATAATGTAGGTGGCGGCGGTGTAGGGGGGGCAGATTAGGGGTATTTAGACTCGGGGTACATGTTAGGGTGTTAGGTGTACACGTTCCCATAGGAATCAATGGGATATCGGGCAGCAGCGAACATAAGCTCTCGCTGCTTTTTGACTCCGATTGATTCCTATGGCATCTGTCGCCTCCAGGGCGGCTGATTGAAAACCAGGTACGCTGGGCTGGAATAGTGCCGAGCGTACCTGGTAGTAGTTTGATAACTAGCAAAAGTAGTCAGATTGTGCCGAACTTGCGTTCGGAACATCTGTAATGACGTAAGCATCGATCTGTGTCGGACTGAGTCCGGCGGATCGTATGTTACGTCACCAAATTCTACTTTTGCCGGTTTGTAGGGTTTGATAACTAAGGCGAAACAGGCTCGCCACAAATACGCTGCGGAATTCCAGCGTATTTGCGGTTGACGGCTTGATAAATAGATGCCTTGATCTCTAATATAATATACACTTGAGCTCATATAAATATGAGATAACTTAACAAAAATAATGAATGTCACACTCCAAACTGTTACTATGTTGGGTCCTATATAGTGATGTCCCGAACTGTTCGCCCGCGAACGGTTCACAGCGAACATAGGTTGTTCGCGTTCGCGTTTGTGGGCGAACACATGGCGATCCGCCCCTATGTGTCATCATTGTGGAAACTTTGACCCTTTATGTCACAGCCGCCTGACACATTAGAGCCAATCAACATCAGACACTCCCTCACAGACACTCCCAGCTACTCGGAATCCGCCATTTTAGACTCATAACGACCTTGCTTTTTTAATGATAGGACGTGTTATGTTTTTGCTCCTGACATTCATAGGAAAAACATAGCTAGGCTAGTGTATTTACAGTCCAGAAGGACTCCACTCATCTCTACTGCAAGCACAGCACCCCAAAAAGCCCTTTTTAGGGCTATATTTTTTTTATTAGCATTTGCCTGGCTTTCAGCTGTGTGTTTAAGGCTCACAGCATATGCTGTGACTACTGCCACCACTGATATCTCCCTAACAACATTAGTTTAAATTTAACTAACCCAAAAATATAATTATTTTTCTAGTGTAATTTTTTTTTCATTTTCTATCAGGCCAGTGTCACACAGCATATACTCTGGTTCATTGCTCTGTGCCAGCCAGCAGCCAGCAGTGTTAATATCCGTTTATAACATTATTTTTAATTTAAAAAAAAAACACAAAAAAATATTTTTCTAGTGTAATCTAATTACATTTACTATCATGCCTGTGTCTGTCAGGCTCACTCAGCATTAATATACCTCTTTTTTTTTCAGTCTTTTGGTTAATTGGTCTGTGCCAGGCAGCCACCCAGCACTCATATCTATTTTTCTTTCACCTTAATTTTAATATAAAAAAAAAAAAGTTTAAATTTGTTTGCTAGTGTAATCAAATCTAATTTTCTATCCGGCCTGTGTGTTTTGCTGACATAGAGAGCCTACTGTGTTTACTTGCTGCCCTCCCTAGTCTATGAGCCACGACTCATATGTGTTTAACCTTTTTTTAATTTCCCCCCCAAAAAAATAATTTCAATCATTTTTCTAGTGTAATCTAATAGTATTTTCTATCAGGCATGTGTGTATCTGACATACATAGCCTACTGTTTTTAATAGCTGCCCTTCCAAGGCTATCAGCCACGACTCATATGTATGTGCTTAACCTTTTTCTTAAAATTTCCAAAAAAAAGTCTTTAAATCATTATGCTAGTGTAATCTAATTGTATTTTCTATCAGGCCTGTGTCTAACTGTCTATCTGACTTACACAGCATACTGTTGTTATAATTGCTGCCCTACGTAGCAGCCAGCCAGTGCGACCACTCATAGAGTCATATGTGCATTGCACTTCTTAACATAATTTTAATATTAAAATCTAAAATTTTAAAATATTTTGCTAGTGTAATGTAACTTAATTTTCTATCAGTCCTGTGTTTTTGTCACTTACACAGCATACTGTGTTAAATTACTGCCCTACCTACCATCCACGACTCATATCTGCCAGCCTGTCTGCCAGGCCCAACTAGCCAATTAGTGGCACCAATCACAATTCTTGTAACAGTAATAAAAAAAACAAAAACATAATTTTTTGGACTGCAAATATTCAGTCTCCTAGGGCCATTGAATTTCATTTACCTCCTGCCTGCCACTGCCAGCCTTTTGTGCCAGGCCGTCTAGCCAACTATTTACACCAATCATAATTGTTGTCACAGTCAGACAGTATAGTTATTAATTTAAATGAAAAAATTTTTTAGTGTTGATCTTAACCCGCTTGGCTTTTTTTTGGCTTTGGGTGCGGCTATTCATGTAGGCCATATAGAGCTGACAACATTCGGTGTCGTATCAGCTATTAAACTAATAAGAACAGTACTACCAAAATACAGCCAATGAAGGGCCTTAGGAAGACTGGGCCAAGGTTGGATTGTAGTATTTGGTTAGGCAAATCATGATGGCCATGTAGACCACCACCACCGAGAGTCCTGGAAGTAACAGGGATGATGAGATGAAAGAGATAAGAATAGTAGAACTTGAAACAACAGAGTTAGCCATGGGTGTTAGTGCAAAACCGCTTGGCTTTTTTTTGGCTTTGGGTGCGGCTATTCATGCAGGCCATATAGAGCTGACAACATTCGGTGTCGTATCAGCTATTAAACTAATAAGAACAGTACTACCAAAATACAGCCAATGAAGGGCCTTAGGAAGACTGGGCCAAGGTTGGATTGTAGTATTTGGTTAGGCTAATCATGATGGCCATGTAGACCACCACCACCGAGAGTCCTGGAAGTAACAGGGATGATGAGATGAAAGAGCTAAGAATAGTAGAACTTGAAACAACAGAGTTAGACATGGGTGTTAGTGCAAAACCGCTTGGCTTTTTTTTGGCTTTGGGTGCGGCTATTCATGCAGGCCATATAGAGCTGACAACATTCGGTGTTGTATCAGCTATTAAACTAATAAGAACAGTACTACCAAAATACAGCCAATGAAGGGCCTTAGGAAGACTGGGCCAAGGCTGGATTGTAGTATTTGGTTAGGCTAATCATGATGGCCATGTAGACCACCACCACCGAGAGTCCTGGAAGTAACAGGGATGATGAGATGAAAGAGCTAAGAATAGTAGAACTTGAAACAACAGAGTTAGCAATGGGTGTTAGTGCAAAACCGCTTGGATTTATTTTTGTATTGGGTGCAGCTAATCATGCAGGCCATATAGAGCTGACAACATTCGGTGTTGTATCAGCTATAAAAATAATAAGAACTGTACTATCAAAATACAGACAATGAAGGGCCTATGAAGACTGAGCAAAGGTTGGATTGTAGTATTTTGTTCGGCTAATCATGATGGCCATGTAGACCGCCCGTAAAAGGGATGAAAGTGCTAAGAATAGTACTAATTGAAACAACAGAGTTAGCCATGGGTGTTAGTCTAAGACCACTCGGCTTTTTTTTGGGTTTGGGTCCAGCTAATCATGAAGGACAGATAGACCTGCCACCATTTGGTGTTGTAACAGGTATGAAAATGCAAAGAACAGTACTACATAACACAACCTACTTACCATGGGTCCCAGAACATATGTTTGGTTGTTATATTTTGTAAGGGTAATCATGCAGGCCATATAGACCTCCACCGATAGGGTGAGTATGAGTAACAGCTATTAAAATGCGAAGGACATTACTAATTAACACAACATAGTTACCATGGGTCGCAGACCAAGAGCAGATGTCTTATTATTATATTTTGTATGGGTAATCATCCAGGCCGTATAGACCTCACCAAATAGGGGGAGTTACAGAGATTAAAGTGCTAAGAATGGTAGTACTTAAAACACAACCTCGTTAAAATAGGTAGCAGACCACATGTCTTATTATTATAATTTTTCAGGGTAATCTGGCAGGCCATATAGAACTCCCCCGATAGGGGGGTGGGGAACAGGGATTAAAGTGCTAAGAAAAGTACTAATTGACACAAGCTAGTTGGGTCCAAGAACGCATGTTTGATTATTTGAATTTATTAGGGTAATTATATATCTAACAAATCTATCTATTTCTCTTCTATCGATTCTATCTAACTATCAATCTATGTATATCTATCTATCCTATCTATCACTATCAATCTATCTTCTGTCCGGGATGTTTTGAGACAGCCACTTTGGGAATGTTAGTTGATTTAGACCCATTATGGCTTAAAAGCAGACTCTGCATCAACTATGTAATTTTCCATGGGAGTTTTGCCAGTGATCCCCCTCCAGCATGCAACAGTACAGGTTTTAGTACCCTTGAAACAACTTTTCCATCACTATTGTGGCCAGAAAGAGTCCTTGTAGGTTTTAAAGTTCGCCTGCCTATTGAATTCAATGCCGGTTCGCGACATCACTAGTCCTATATTGCACTTTATAAATCCAGCCTTGTTTATACAAGAAGCTGTACTCAGTGTTGTTTTTATGTCAGTACTGATCTTTAAATTTCATTTAAGGACATTATTCATCTGTAAACAACAAAAATATCTTATCAGTGAGCTTTTATTAAAAGTTTCGATATTAATCAAATTGTCACAAAATCTTGATCTTAATGTTGATGTTTTTCGCAAATATTGTGTATAATAGTGCTTGATATTTATTGAGGAAATCTCACATTTGTATTACTATTGAAAAAAAAAATCATCTCAAAACACTATCAACTAACATTGTTATAATTTTTTAAACGTGTACAAACCCACATTTTCTACCTAAATCTCAACTACACTTGAAGCTACAATATGCAGTTAAAAAATTAGTTTAAAAACACCTTAGAAACATATGCCTAGTCTATGAGTTTTGTGCTAAACAGGGTGTGAAGCTAATGCCAAAAAAGTTGCGTTATTTCACTCTCCATAGCGCTGCCATTGCGAGTTATTGAAAAGCCTCCTTGTGCGTGCAATATAGTGGCGTTAAGCTCCATACTGCACAAAATCCAAGGGTTGATTTAACATGCTTGTGCACTATTTCCCCCATAGACATCAATGGGGAGAGAGTGTTAGAAAAAAACACCTGATTTGCGGAATAAAAAATCTCTGTAACGCAACCCCATTGATGTCTATGGGGAAAAAATAGTTAGTTTAAACCTAACACCTAACATAAACCCCAAGTCTAAACAACCCTAATCCGCCGCCCCCAACATCGCTGACACCTAAATAAAGTTATTAAACCCCTAATCTGCAACTCCCAACATCGCTGACACTAATAAAGGTTATTAACCACTAATCTGCCGCTCCCGACATCGCCAACACTAATAAAAGTTATTGACCCCCAATCCGCAGCTCCCGATATCGCCAACACTAATAAAAGTTATTAACCTCTAATCCACCGCTCCCGACATCGCCGGCACTAAATTAAATGATTATTGATTAACCCCTAAACCTCCGGCCTCCCATATCGCCGCTACTAAATAAACCTATTACCCCCTAAACCTCCAGCCCCCCACATCGCCGCTACTAAATAAACCTATTAACCCCTAAACCTTTGGCCCCCCACACATCGCAAAACACTAAATTAAACTATTAACCCCTAAACCTAACACCCCCCTAACTTTACATTAAAATAACAATATAACTTTCTTAAAATAAATAAAAACTTACCTGTGAAATAAAAATAAACCTAACATTAAACTATAAATTAACCTAACATAACTATTCTAATAAAATAAAAAAAATACTTTCAATTAAAAACCTAAATTACAAATTTAAAAAACCTAACACTACGAAAAAAATAAAAAAATATAAAATTACAAAAAATAATAAACACTAAATTACAAAAAATAAAAAACACTAAGCTTACAAAAAATAATAAACAGAATTATCAAAAATTAAATCTATTACACCTAATCTAATAGCCCTATAAAAATAAAAAAGCCCCCCCCCCAAAAAAAAAATAAAAGGTCCTTTTGTAGGGCATTGCCCTAAGTTAAACAGCTCTTTTACCTGTAAAAAAAATACAAAGTCCCCCCAACAGTAAAACCCACCACCAACCAACCCACCAAAATAAAAAACCTAACTCTAAAAATCCTAAACTACCTATTGCCCCTAAAGGGGCATTTGTATGGGCATTGCCCTTAAAGGGCATTCAGCTCTTTTTAACTGCATTTAAAAGGGCATTCAGCTCTTTTCCAAGTGCCCATCCCCAATCTAAAAAATAAAAAACACCCAAAAAAATAAAAAAAACTAACACTAACCCCAGAATATCTACTCACGGTTCCTGAAGTCCTGACATCCATCTTCATCCAGGTGGGGAGAAGCAGAGGCATAACTAGAAACCAAAGGGCCCAGGTGCAAGAATCTAAGAAGGGGCCCCCACTCCCCCCCCCAAAAAAAAGTGAATTTGATACATATATATATATATATATTTTTTTTTTTACATTTAACACAGAAAAAAATTGTGAATCAGATTACGTCTGCAAAAGGAGGTACCCTGTGCCCACAGTCTGTAAGATGGTCTGACCCCCTATTACTGTATATAGTGACACTGTTTAACCCACCAGTACTGTATATAGTGAGTCAGTGACACAGTCTGTAATCAACCAGTGAGATGGCTGGCCTGACCCTACCCACCCCAGTACTTTATAAAGTGACCACAGTAGTCTGTGACATAGTACAGCCCGTCCGTACTGTATATAGTGGCACTGTATAGACTGATTTACCCCCCCATGCTGTAGTAAAAAAAGGTCTGTAATTTGCTGGTTCCACAAACATACACACACACACACACACACATACATGCATAAAAACACACACAGTCACATACATACATAAACACCAATGGGTAAAACAGAAACACTAACCCCTGTAGTCAGAGACACTAGTGAAGCATCATGTCAAACTCACATGATATCAGTGCAGGCAGTGGCAGGTCAACGTTTTTTATTGTAAAAACGAAAAAAAAAATTTTTTAAACTGGGCCCCCACCCTTGGGGGCCCAGTCGCAATTGCGAACTCTGCACCCCCTGTAGTTTCACCCCTGGCGAGAAGTCTTCATCTAGGCGGCGACACCTTTATCCATCTCGGGGACATCTTCTATCTTCATCCTGGCGTTGCTGAGCTATCCTGGAAGTGGATCCCATCCTGAACGGAGTGTCCTCTTCATACGGTCCCCGCCGTACACTGAAGTTGAATGCAAGGTAGCCATTTCAAAATGGTGTACCATGCATTCCTATTGGCTGATTTGATTCTTCAAATTCAAATCAGCCAATAGGATGAGAGCTTCTGAAATCCTATTAGCTGTCCTATTTTTTGTAATTTTAGATTTTTTAATTTTTTTCGTAGTGTTAGATTTTTTAAAATTTGTAATTTAGGTTTTTAATTGGTAGTATTTTTTTATTTTATTAGAATAGTTATGTTAGGTTAATTTATAGTTTAATGTTAGGTTTATTTTTATTTCACAGGTAAGTTTTTATTTATTTAAATATAGTTATATTGCAATTTTAATTTAAAGTTAGGGGGTGTTAGGTTTAGGGGTTACTAGTTTAATTTAGTGTTTTGCAATGTGGGGTGGCCAGTGGTTTAAGGGTTAATAGGTTTAGTTTAGTAGGTACTATGTGGGGGGCTGGAGGTTTAGGGGTTAATACTTTATTATAACGTTGGCGATGTGGGGGTCAGCGGTTTAGGGGTTAATAGGTTTATTTAAGTGTTGCGATGTCAGGGAGCGGCGGATTAGGGGTTAATAAATTTTATTAGTGTCGGGGAGTGGCGGTTTAGGGGTACATATATTTAAATAGTGTTGGTGATGTGGGTGGCAGATTAGGGGCTAATAGGTAGTTTATGGGTGTTAGTGTACTTTGTAACACTTTAGTTATGAGTTTTGTGAAACATTTTTGTTACACAAAATCCATAACTACTGCTCTCAGATGGCGGTATGGTGCGTGTCTGTATAGAGCATAACGCAAGCTTTTTAGCCTGAACACACAACCTGTAATACTGGCGCTATGAAAATCCCAGACAAAAACGTCATTTTTTTTTTTTTTTTTTAATTATTTTTTTTATCGAGGTTAGGCGTTGAAGAGAATCACATACAATAATAAGTTTGCAATAGTAAATGTGTGTACATCATTTGTCAATAAACAAATTTGAACATAGCAAGGCAATAAAAATCAAATACAACAGAAAGAATAACAATGCCTTAAAATAGACAAGTATCTCAAACCTCAGATTTTATGAATATAATGGCGTAGCTAGCTGACTAGTTAATAGGTCTCTAATGAGTCCATTAGTTACGTGGGAATGGGATAGCACATGGTAGTCAGTTCTGCGGCCTCTACCGGGCCAAAGAGTAACATATAGTGAAAATTTAATAAGGGGGGGGGGGATTCAGCGGGTAAGCACCGCTTATGAAATAGGGGGGATGGGGGGGTGGAGCCATAGGGAAGAACTTCATGTGAGGATTAGTTGCACTTAAGATTTTATTTTCATAGGGACAATTATAGGACAAAATAGCCGTATGCCCGGCGCCATTCCGCCAGTGAGGGAATTAAAGTAGACAGATTTGCAGGGGCAAAATATCTATGTGTCAAATAATCCTATCCGGATCTAGCACCTGCTATGCTTAACAATTTCTGCACGGGTATTATGGACATATAGTCTCAGGACCAGCTATCAGGACTAGCACGGCTGAAATAAAAAGTGAAAGCGTGAATCATATACATTAGCTGCTAACAGTATTCATATGGGCTAGGTTACACACAGTATATATAATATTCAAACTGATAAGCCCACATAAAATTGGATCTTAGTAAAAGGGTATGTTATTTAAAAACGAAGCAAAAAGAACACATTGTGTGAGAAACAAACAGTACTGAACACACAGATGTAAAACTATAGGTTAGATAGCTAATCTAACTTCTGTTAGTAAATTAACTGAAGATACTGTACATACCCTACAATGGTAATACATATATATAAACCTAAAATAATATAGTATGCAGCATTAATAGGCAGATCAAAATAGAAATTACCCATACAAGCTTAACCCCTTAATGACCACAATGTACCCTGTATGTGACTGTTCATTAAGGGTTTTTTCAGGACATAATAGCACAAGTCTAGCAAGTACACGCTATTAATGCCCTCCCTCCAGCAGGCTTTGTGGAATAGAGCAGTCTCAACGCTGGTGGCAAGACCGCGCTATAAAACAATCAAGTCCCAAAAAAATACCAGTGACATACAGGGTACGTCGCTGGTCCTTAAGGGGTTAAACCAAGCCTAAATGTGCCATGAGGATATAGAATTAGTATATGTAGTATTGGTAAAAGCTGGGACTATACAGCACAACATATGAAGACTAAGCTATGCTAGCTATCCTGAACCGATCTACCAGATGAAAACTAACTTAAGTACCATTGTGACAGAGGGAATGGAGCACTACTTTATACGCCATCTCTGCCTGGCCTGCATGTCTAAGGTAGTCTCGCAGCGCAACTGTCAGTGGCAGGAGTGTTGAGTGTGTGGTCAATAGAGCTCCAGATGAAATTGAATGCTTTGGTATTAGACTGTAACATGTAAAACAATAAACTATCTAACTAATCTAGGTCAAGCAAATAAACTAACTGCATATACCATAAATTCCCTACCATGATCAGGCATATAAACAAGTAACAAATAGTATAATAAACAGTATTAAATTATACGTAAATACTCCCTATAATGTCTAACAGGCCACTCTAGGGCCTTTCTGAGCATACCATCTAATATATTTTGGAGGATTGGAGTGAACTAGAGAATGGTTTTAAGAATATCTCAATAGGATAGTGTAAGGCTTCTGATAGAATGTATATAGATAAAGATCCAACAACCTAAATACACTGGCTTAAAGTGGGTTAGCTTTACTTAATAAAAAATGAATAGGGGTTAAACATTTAAAGATGGTAAAACAAAATCACCCAACAGTTTGAAACTTAAGCATAAACCAAAAAATTATGGGTTACTATATGGGCTTTTAAGGAGCACAAAAAAAGCTGATTATTCAGTGTTAGCGTCTTTATTCATAAAGGGGGAGTGAGAGATAGTATCCCATCATGAAGTCTGCTTTTGAGAAATGGAGCGTCCCTGATAATATGATTAACTTTAGTAAGCTCAGACATATATAAAAAAAAAAAAAAAAAAAAAAGCACCATCAGGCAATACTGTCGTCATCAATATGCTGACTAGAAAGTTAGTGATCCTAATGCTCTGTATGGAAATATATTGTCCCAGAAATCATACACCTGTAAGTCCAGCAAAGTCCATCAGATTAACACTTCGCTAATATCAGGTTTTATACATGACATGAGGTGATTCAGCCAATTCCCCTTCTGATGCAGTCTGCGGTGGGAGCAATGATAGTCAGGAGCGCTGAATAATGTAGCAAGTTCGGCACGTATCTCTGTGTTTCCTTAGTTTTGGCTCCGGTATTTTTATAACGAGTTTCCCACATGACCCCCATGTTTGCCTGCTCATGTGTCCAACCCGTAAGGGGTAACATCTTACCAGCCACAGTGTGTTCTGCGTAATCCGGAAGAAATGCTCCCCAGGAGGAGACCGCAATGGTAGCCCAGCTGTGCATGTGATAGCCAGCATCCATTCTTTTAGTTGGGCTTGCTTGAGAGAGTACTTGCTGGGTTTGGGCGCCATCATAGTAGAATGCCAATCCAGGAGTTAGGTTAGACATGAGCCCCAATGGCGCTTGGCACCCAGAGAAGCAGGGTGGCGTTTCTCTCTCCTTTAGCAGTCCCCTAGTTGATTCAGATCCGGAGCCAAAAGAGGGGGTGTCAAGAGGTTCAAAGAGGATCAAGGGATGTTTCTCAGCACTGAGTACAGTTGCGCACCGGTTATATTGGGTTTTCGGGCTGGCTGCTAGTTGCTTCTGAGGCCCTGCAGATCCCAGGGAGTCTGCCTCTCGCACTTGGTAAATGCCAGGTCTTTGTATTCGGCTCCCCCAGTGGATGGGGTAATGGCAGCTAATAGATCCTCGGACTGCAATGGTTGGTCGGTGGATGTACCGAAAGCTGATTTCAGTACAGCCGAGAGGTCGGCAAATCCCTCTTCCATCTTCTTTTCAAGGTGCCCCAGCAAGGTCTTCACCAGATCATGAGGGTTCTCAGCAAGTGTCATTTTTGCAGGAGCGGTTGAAGAATGGGAGGTAGTAATGCAGATATAGCCAAACTGTCGGTCTGCTTCTGAAATTTAGTGATTGCGGCTGTATTCTGGGTCCTCGTGGCTATAACGAAGGGCTTAGTTCCAAGTGGAATTCATGTCTCAGGGTTCTAATTCTAAACCTGCAAGTTAGTGTATAAGATGAGCTTGCGGTGGTCATTGCTAGGGTGCTTGAATTGTACAAGCGATTAGGGATAAACCCTTAATATTAGAAATAAAAGCTGGAGCTCTTGCTATGAGCGTCCATTTCTCTCTGTAGTTGGCTCCGCCCCCAAAAAGTCATTTTTTTTGAGTGCGGAATGGACGTTGCGTTTTAGGCTAAAATGCTTGCGTTACAGCTATACAGACACGACTCGTAATATGCGTTCCTGGCCATTCCAGCCTAATGACTAATTTCTCAGCATTAAAAGCAGTATCGCACTACACTGTAACGCAAAACTCGTAATCTAGGTGATAGTTTGTAATGGGGGATAAGAACCATAGACCTAACAAGTTTGACAAAAATATCCTGTATACTTATTAGCTGTAGGATAGCATTATGCTTATCACAGGCATTAATTAGTGTGTAGGATAGACTTATGCTTATCTCAGACATTAATTAGTGTGTGGGATAGCCACATACCTGCAGTGTAACCTACATTCCACAATAGCAGCACCTATGGTAAGAAGGAGGTGCATGAAATGTATTTACTTTTTAGTGTCTCTTTAACATTTGTTCTAAGACATAAAAATGTTTTCTATATAGTATAGGTTTTCCTTTTCTATTATAATACTTTAGGGCAGTTATACTGTTTATTGCATTGTACCACAGACATAGTTTTCAGGTAACAAAATCTCATTGCCTACATGATTTTATTGAACTGGTATCTCATTTATATCAACCAACGTAGCAAACATCCCATAGTTGTTTACATTTCCCTGTAACATACCTTGTGGTATTGACTGATCTATCAAGTAAGCCTTACCTATGTTACAACGTTTTGATAATCTACTCAGATAATGCCTGTACCATATCTGCTATCCGTGTTTCCAAAATCTTTATTTGTCTTTTTTCTTTTGCAGATTCATTGGCTTACAGCTTCTCTTTAAAGTCGGAGCTTTCATATTTTTCCTAGCTACTTTCTTTGTCTTACGATACAAAGAGAAGAAGAATGTAGGTCAACAGGAGATAGAAAATATTCAAGAAATACACAAACTTACTGAAAAAAGTCCTGGCTGTTGAAGTATCTAATATTCGTCAGACTGATGAAAATATAAATGAACTAAAAAAGGGAGACAAAACAAAGAAGAGTGACTTCCATATATGTGATATGGCAACATATGAAATGTTTTGTCCCCTTAGATAAAGGTTATACTAATTGTTCTGCTTTCTGCTGTAAGTCTCCAAGAAATGGTAAAAAATACTAAAAGGGGCACAGGTTGGTGCAGTAACTTGAAGTTACATGGATGTCTGAGTCATAAAATTTACACTCAAGTGAGCAATTTGTGACAATTTAAAATGTCACTACCTTTTTTAAACAAATATATATTCTTCTTCCTTTTGTTGGACTTATGTAGGGTTGCCACCCGTCCCTTAAAATACAGAACACTTATAAGTTACACATGCTGCAGGGTGTGCAGGGAGGAATATGAATAGTGCTGTCCAGAAAGACAATACATGTTCCTCCCTGCACACCCTGCAGCATGTGTAACTCATAAGTGTCCAGGAAAACATGGCTGAGGTGGCAACCCTAGACTTATGATGTGTCTGATCTGCGGAATCCTGTCAACTTCAAATATTGTTGCTATGACGAACTGTCTTGTGAGGCAAACCATAGATACAAATATATTTTTACATTTATAAAAAAATATATATATAATAGATTAATGATATACACATACAGTCATCAAACTCATTAAACCTGTGTTTCACAACCTGTGTGTGTGAGCACAGGTGAAATAATCAATTCCTTTACAATTTACCTGTGCTCCTGGGCCGTTGAATATAGGTTAGTTTCTTTATGCACTAATACAGGGGTGGGCAATTATCGGTCCTCCAGATGTTATGGACTACATCTCCCATAATGCTTTTTCTGACATATTGTTGGCAAAGCATCATGGGAGATGTAGTCCATAATATCTGGAGGGCCAATAATTGCCCACCCCTGCACTAATATGTCTGAATAGTAATTATATGTTTTGTAACTTACATATGGTTCTTTTTTGTTGAGTATTCTTAAGGAATATTACTGGTAAAGACTAGGGCAAACTCAAGGAAATCCTAACCAAAACTAACTAACTATCTAACTAACTAACTAACTAACTAACTATCTAACTAACTATCTAACGAACTAACTATCTAACTAACTATCTAACTAACTATCTAACTAACTAACTAACTACTTAACTAACTAACTATCTAATTAACTAACTAACTATCTAACTAACTATCTAACTAACTAACTAATTAACTAACTATCTAATTATCTATCTAACTAACTAACTAACTATCTAACTAACTAACTAACTATCTAACTATCTAACTACCTAACTATCTAACTATCTAATTATCTAACTAACTATCTAACTAACTAACTAACTAACTAACTAACTATCTAACTAACTAACAAACTAATTATCTAACTATCTAACTATCTAACTAACTATCTAACTAACTAACTAACTATCCAACTAACTAACAAACTAACTATCTAACTATCTAACTATCTAACTAACTATCTAACTAACTAACTATCTAACTATCTAACTAACTATCTAACTATCTAACTACCTAACTATCTAACTATCTAATTATCTAACTATCTAACTAACTAACTATCTAACTATCTAACTAACTAACAAACTAACTATCTAACTATCTAACTATCTAACTATCTATCTATCTAACTAACTAACTAACTATCTAACTATCTAACTAACTAACTAACTAACTAACTAACTATCAAACTAACTAACTATCTAACTAACTAACTAACTATCTATCTATCTATCTATCTATCTATCTATCTATCTATCTATCTATCTATCTATCTATCTAACTAACTATCTATCTAACTAACTAACTAGCTAACTAACTAACTAACTAACTAAATACATAATAAACAAATACAAATAAAGCTTTAAACCATATCCCTCTATTAGCCAAACACTTAACACTACCCAGTAGTTTGCTCGTTGGGATGGTACCATCTCAGGCAGAGTTTACGTATTTGCCGAAAATCATCAGGTGTAAAACAATAAAAATAGCTCTTTACAAACTATTGCTTCAGCATTTCTTTTACACAAAGTTTAGATACCTCTGCATTACGTTTTAGCAGCTTGTGAAAAAGAGAGCTTGTGATAAGCTCACAATGGGCCGTCATTTGTCCATTACTATTTTATAGTCCGTCTGTATTAGGTTGTACAGAGATTTACATAATTATAAGTAATCAATAGCCATATACGCGACATCTTGTACCACTAAAAAGATCTGTAGGGAACACAACATAACAGAAATAGCAACTGCAATATCTATAAATGGCGTTTAGCAATCCCATTCCTAAAAGGTGTCTTTCTATTTTATAGTACATGATAATTTACAGTACTGAATCTATTTGAATGAGGTTTCTAATGGAAATCACATTGTTATGACCATAATATAACTGTCTGCCATTCCATCTTGTTTTATTGCAATTAGAGATGTGCATTCATTTAATTGCAAATGCAAATTCGTTAACAAAACATGGATATTCGTTTTAATTTTCATGAAATTAATATTCAAACTAATGCACCAGGAAATGTAAAGAAAATAAATAAATACTGATGAAATTCATAATTATTTATTCATAAATTACCTTAGGAGTTAAATATAGTTACCTCTAGCATGCTGGAGATCTTTAGTGCAGGCTCTGGGGATATATATATATATATATATAATACACAGAGAAAACCCAGCACTCACTTACAAGCTCTCAGATAAGATTTAAAAGCAAAAATGGAAAGGTTAGTTACTGCATCTGGCCAAATGAGACAAGCCCAGGTACCTGGTCAAGGTCCTTTCCAATACCTGGGACCCCGAAACAGCCACACAATGCAAGCTTTTGGAAAGGAACTTGACAAGGTACCTGGGCTTGTCCCATTTGGCCAGATGCAGTAACTAACCTTTACATTTTTGCTTTTAAATCTTAGCTGAGAGCTTGTAAGTGAGTGCTGGGTTTTCTCTGTGTGTTGTATTAATTTGTTTTGTAATTTTCCCTATGGTTCTTGCACCCAAACCTGTCTGGGGTTAACTGCTTGTGACCCTGGGGACAGCACAGCTTCCTGTGAGTGCCAGTGGCACCCAGGGCTGAGCATGTTACAGGGTCATGGGATGTGTACCCTGTCCGGTATGAGAGTGCAGTTCCCTTCCGTGTTTTGTATATATATATATATATATATATATATATATATATATATATATATATATATATATATATATGTATATGTATATATATATACTGTATATATATATATATATATATATATATATATATATATACAGTATATATTGATTTTATTCTTTTCAATTTATGTCTCTATAGCTGTATATTAATATATATATTAACAACAAGTAGAAACACTCAACAAGTAAATAAACAATAGCTCAATAGCTGTTCTCTAGCAAATTACCACCTGGGAAAAGCCTCTTTTTGCAAAATTGTGCTTTCACAGAGGAGAAATTTCCTGAAGTTTTTACAGGTCAGTCCAGTCCCAAAATTTCAGGCAATCCCTGCCTGTTCTGAGCATAGGCAAATCTGTTTCCCTGTTTATCTATTTTTAGTCTATTCACTTAAAGGGGCAGTATACTATAAAATAGTTTTGCCCTTAATGTGTTTCCAATTACTTTTTACCAGCTGCAGAGTATAAAATTATTTTATTATTATTATCTCTTCTTTACCACACTTGGAGCGTAATTTCTTCCGCTGGCTGTGTTTACACAGCTTGGCCTTATGGCCAAATACTTTCAGGATAGGTGGGGATACCACAGGCTAAATCATCTATTTCAAATGCCTATAAAAGGGTAGTGGAAATACTTGTAAACAATTTAATACACTCTAAAAGGTAAAGTGGATAATTGGAAACAAATTAAAGGGGTGAAAATGTTTGAGTAAACTGTCCCTTTAAAACTAAACCAGCTCGTTCTAGAAGTTTTATGATATCTTGCTAGATAGGAACCCAGCCTCATTGTAGGACTGTGATAAGAAGTAATGGACAATGGACAAAATAAGTTTAAAAAACAAATACAATCCATTTAAAATGATGAATAATACATATTGCAATGATTTCTATTAAGTATAATCCACTGCTTATTGATTTTTATTGCAGCGTCCCTTTACCTGTGTTTGCATTATTATGAGTTTCGTGGCTTTGAATATTTGTAATTATTTCACTATCTTTGTCCTGTAAATATAAGACTGTGAATAAACTTTTTAACTATATGTCATACTTTGTATAGATTGTAAAATGATATTGTACATGATACTGGGCTCTATTTGGTTTGTTAGATTTGCTATTTGTTACTGTTAATAATAGGATTTTTTTTTTAATTCTCACATTCTATTCTATAACAAATCTATTTTTTATTAGTTTTCTATTGTTTTCTGATGTCTTTGCGTCAGGTGAAACATGTAGATTGTAAGCGCTTCTGATCCTATATTTGTTCTGCCTAGTCTTTTTTTATATATTTGTATTCTTTTTTAACCATAAATCAGTGTCACTGTAATCTGTTTATGTAGCCAGAAGGGCACAACTTGACCGTTGTTTACAAATAAAAAATAATAATAAAAAATAATAAATAATCAGATACTTTAGATTATTTTTTATATATATTTTAGTTATCTAGTTCAACACAGTTTTAAAATGTTAAAATACTGATCAAATCAGACAATATTAAAGTTAAATATTGGCTCCTGACAGCAATAGTTAATTAGTAAGTTACTAATTAACTAATAATAGATAAGGGTTAATTGAACATACACCACAAATGTAGATTAATATAATCTTCTAATGCTCTAGAGCGTGTTTTTGTTGCAATAAAGCTTGAACTACAATCCTTTAGAAAAATGTATCAAATGATTTATCTACAAAATTCCCATATACTTTACTGGAAAATTAGAGAAATCCTTAGAAAAACTTTTCTAAATGATTGTTTAAAGTTAGCTCAGATCAATGCATTATGGAACCTTTGCTGAACTGAGCCAATGTTTCAAAGCTACACACATATGAAGTCCCTGATTGGTCCAGTTCCAGACCAATAGGACAGTGCTAGACCAGAGCTAACTTTAACTATGTGTTGAACCGTAGGCATTGGAGTATTTTCTTATTGCTATTTTGTATCCAGTAAAAATGGCAAACATGTAAAGCAACTATCTTTATTATTGAACCAAACAGTCCCAGGTTAGACTGGCAATATGGTAATATCCTCCTTGGGAATGGTGCACAGTGAACAAGCTGACAACCTCCAGATCACTATACAGCAACACAATATTCCACAGCACCATGTATTCTTATCAGAATCTTTTATTGAAGCATAACAACTGCACAAGTATGCAACGTTTCAGAATCACAGTCCCTTAATCATGCTTCATAAATAGGGGACTGTGATCCCGAAACGTTGCACACTAGTACTGTTGTTATGCTTCAATAAAAAGATCCTGATAAGAATACATAGGGCTAGATTTATAAAGCCCTTACGGCAGCAAGTTCTCACAAGAACTTGCTCGCCGCGATTTAACAAGCAGCGGTCACCAGACCGCTGCTTCCCTAAACTCTTCGCCACCTCTAAACAGGCGAAATTCAATCTCCTCGGTCGAGTCCGACCGAGGAGATTGACAGCTCCTGCCCGCGCGTGATTGGTTGTGCGCGGGCAGGGGGCGGGATTGCACGCGAGCGCAAAATTGCGCTCGTGTGCAATGTTAATTACCTACAGGTAATTTCGCCCCGCCACAGGCGAGCTGAGGCGTACAGGGGCGCGTATACGTGCCCCTGTACGCCTCTGCTATGATAAATCTAGCCCATGGTGCTGTGGAATATTGTGTTGCTTTATTATTGAACCAGTTAGGGGCTTGTTTTTATTTAGTGTTAGCTATTTATATATTGTGTCACTGTAAGTCTGTAGAACCAACTATTTATTTTATCTAATGTTAAAGTTTCCCATTCTGAGTGTATAAAAGAAAATTATCTAGGTTAGTTCCTTAGGAATCTCAGGTATAAAGTAATTCAAACAGCCGCACATTTAATTAATTAATATACTGCTGGGGAAAAAGAACTAATAAACACAGTTTGATTTATGGTTTTTGAATGAATTACATAATTTAAGAATCAAGCAATACGTGAGCATATAAATTAGCAGCAATATCTGTGTCATATAAAGAAGATACGTGCACAACATAGCCATGTGTTAATTTCTGAAGAGCAGTAACATTAATCACACTTTAGTGTTTGCAAACTATTTTATGATTTAGTTTACCTAATTATGGGCTAGATTACGAGTAGAGCGCAAATTAGTGCTCCCGCGCATACTTACAACTCGCTAAAAGTAAGGTTTTTGCACACCTCAGATAGTGCGAGTATTACAAGTTGGAAGTAAAAAGTTATCGCACAAGCGCTAATGTATCACGTGCAAAAAACATAACAGAATATTGAGCCTTCGTTAACGTATATCCTCTTAAACTTAAATAGAATGCGAAAACTGCAAAAAAAAATATGAACACCCTTACTTGCAAGCAAACCCGATCGAAGAAGAATATGGGGTTTATTCTTAAATAAAAATTTCTATATCTATCTTATGGCTTTTTAGTAAAATAAGTATATATATATATATATATATATATATATATATATATATATATATATATATGTACATACACAGTTAAATATGAATTTTGCATAAATATGATTTTTCATGTTTTCAGCTAGTTGAATGCAAAGGGCTCCAATGCAGTTATATATATGTATACATATGTATTTATGTGTTTATATGAGTATATATGTTTGTAAATAGATACTGTATAAACACATATATATATACATACAAATACATATTTAGATGTGTGAGTGTGTGTATGTATCTCTGTTAAAGCCCTTTGCCTACCTTTTTTTCTAAGATCTGAAACCTCATATCTTTGAGCTGTTATAACTTTTAAATGCAATTCTAAATATGTATATATTACACAGTGTTATTATGAGTGAAACTGTACTTAAATGTTTTTTTAAGTGTTTTTTTTTTGCCACTTTTTGTCTTGCATAACAGTTTGCCCTGAAGTAGCGATCGCCGATAACCCGACACATGTTAAATGCAATTGTGATCAAAAGAACGTGTTTACTTTCAACTTGTAAAATGTGTGCTTCTTCTAATGCTTTCAAAGAGCCACAATAAACCTCTTATCCCTCGTGCGCAATAGTGAGCTACTCTTAATCTAGCATTATGTAATTATCAAACCTCATATTAAAGGGACATTAAATCCAAAAATGTTCTTTCATGATTCAGATGGAGAATACCATTTTAAACAACTTTCTAATTTATTTCTATTATCTAATTTGCTTCCTTCTCTTGATATTCTTTCATGAAAAGCATATCTAGATAGGCTCAGTAGCTTCTGATTGGTAGCTCCACATAGATGCCTCATGTGATTGGCTCACCCATGTGCATTGCTATTTCTTTAACAAAAGATATCTAAATAATGAAGCAAATTAAATTATACAAGTAAATCGGAATGTTGTTTAAAATTGCATTTTCTATCTGAATCATGAAAGAAAATGTTTGGGTTTAATGTCCCTTTAAGCATAAAGTGAAGGAAAATATACATTGTATTTGCACATTGCAGATCACCATAATATGTATTAATATTGTTTTATTAGTTATATTTTATTACGTCAGTTCCTTGTGGCAGGCTTTAGCCAAGGACTGAATGTGAGGAGTGAAAGAAAGATCTGAGTCAAATGTGACCCCAAGACATCGGGCATGTGGGGTAGGGGTAATGATGGAGTTCTTGACAGTTATAGAGAGAATGGGGGTGGATATTTTGGAAGAAGGGGGGAAAATAAGGAGCTCAGTTTGGGAGAGATTAAGCTTGAGGTAGTGAGAGGACATCCAGGAAGAGATGTAAGAAAGACATCTAGTGACACGGGTTAGCAAGGAAATAGATAGGTCTGGTGCAGAGAAGTAGATTTGGGTGTCATCTGAATACAAATGATATTGGAACCCATGGAACTTTATTAGGGAACCTAATGATGACATGTAGATTGAGAAGAGAAGGGGACTGAGGACACAGCCTTTCGGTTCCCCAACAGAGAGTGGTAACGGGGCAGAGGAGGCCCCAGAGAAGGCTATACTAAAGGTACGGTTTGACAGGTAGGAAGAGAACACAAGAGGGCTGTGTCACAAATGCCGAAGGATTGGAGGGTTTGGAGCAAAAGAGGGTGGTCAACAGTATCAAAGGCTGAGGACAGATCAAGGAGAATAAGCAGAGCGAAGTGGCCTTTGGATTTTGCTGTAAGTTGTCAGGGTTTTGTTAGGACTTAGTACTGTTCCTTTAAGTCTTAATTACTTTACCCCTATTTAAGGCTCCTCCTCATTCTAATCTATGCTTGGTAATTTGTTGCACTTGTTCACCTCAAGAGCCTGTGAAGACACCTAGCCTATCCCTGCTGCTCTGCTCGGATCTTTGTTTCCCTTACTCACTAGGTTGTGAGTTCTCCTGTCAAAAGACCCTGTTCGTTCATCTAGGTATTTGCGGAAATACCTTCTCTTCCCTCCTTGAAAGATTGAAGCTGTTTCTTTTTGCCGGTTCCTCTGCTGATCCGTTCAGCGTGTGACGTCAGACCCGGCATCCGGCCCTGCAGATTCAGCTCCTCTCTCATCGCAAGCTGTGTTTCCCTGTCGCAGCACCATAACTAACTCTGCTAAACTTACCTGGTATTTCTCCGGATCCTGGTCTGTATCTGTTACTTATTTACTATCAGAATTATACTTGCCTATGTACTTGTACTACGGACTGCCATATACACATACTAAATACTGCCTACAGGTGATATCCAGACTTCCTCCCAAGAGACATGCTTATAGCGCTTAAGGCAAATATTCTCAATATTGATTTCTGTGTCACTCTCCAGCTCAATTCATCTGCTGCCAAACTGTTTAGTTGTGTATCACCTAATTGAGATCTAATCCTCTCCTCATTGTTTGATCTGTAACATATTAAGCTCTATTTTCATACGCTACCTAAGTTTACCAAGTATTCATATACATATCAAACCAGAGCATTGTGACATTCATCCTGCAACATATATATCTATATCATTGGGTGATTGCGGGTGTGTATGAATATTGTATATATTTTATCCTGTATGAGATGTGTGTATGATATTCCTTATGCCAAAGGATTTAGTACACTTCAACTACAAACTACCTTTGCCTAGTTGTGTACACTGCTTACATAACTTCTAAGTTGCGTGAAGGCTCCGTATCTCTCTGTATCCCTACAGAAGAGACCCTCAGTACGATGAGCATAACAGAATTCTAATAAGTTAAGTCTTACAGAATTCGAGGTATGGTGTGAGGCTGAGTGGTCCTGCTAGAATAAGGATACTAGTTCACCCATTCAAAGTTTATATCATTGCAGTGTTTCACATCCTGACATACTTCCTCACATATCTTGACATATTCTTGACATATTACCAAGCCATAAAAGATAGTGTACTGGTATTCAGCAATATGGATATAAGTGTGTTAGCAAACAGGGTTGGATCCCTAGCCCAGAGCATGGATAACATGATCCAGGGGTTGAGAGAGATACAACTGGAGAATCAAAATATCAGAAAGTTTATAAATGATCATCTTGCTAGCAAACCACCTGTTGCTGAAAGTACATCAGAGCCTGTGGTCAGTCCTCCTGACAAATTCTATGGGGATAGGTCTATGTACAGAGACTTCAGAAATTCATGCACTTTATTGTTTACTTTAAGGCCTAAATCCTACCCCACAGACAGAATTAGAGTCCTAACTGTCATCTCTTTTTTGAGAGGTGAGGCTAGATCTTGGGCTAATACCTTTTATGAGAATGATGATCCTATCTTAAATTCTCTGGATACTTTTTTTAGTGCTATGTCCCTTTTGTATGAAGACCGCAATAAACAGAGTACAGCAGAAACAAAGTTAAGATCCCTACGCCAAGGGAAAAGAATTGTTGAAGAATATATAACGGATTTTAAAAGATGGGCACCCGATACCTTGTGGAATAACCCAGCACTGAGCAATCAGTTCCGTCATGACCTCTGTGATGCATTAAAAGATGAGTTAGCAAGAGGTATCATTCCTGATGATTTGGAAACCCTAATGACTCTCTGCATAGGAATTGATAGAAGACTTATAGAAAGAAAGTCTGAAAAATCTACTGTCGACTCTAGTACTAAGAAGCATTCTACATACCATTTCTACCCTTCCACTTTGCCATCTAGGTCCACAGATGAACCCATGGATGTAGCTGTTATTCGAGGTCCATTAAAACCAGAAGAGAAAGCCAGACGTAAATTACTCAATTTGTGTCTCTACTGCGCAGAAAAAGACCACACTGTCAGGGACTGTCCTGCACTCCTTCGACAGAAAAAGGGTAAGACACCACTGAGTGAACATGCTCTCAATATGGTTAATAAAGTAACATCACACTTATCACTGCCTCTCTCCTTACAGTGGCATCACTTGAAGATAAACGTTCAGGCCGTAATTGACTTTGGAGCTTCTGGGAATTTCGTGGATACTGCTTTTGTCATAAATAATAATATCCCACTAATAAAAAAGAGTGTTGCACTGGCTATCCGTTTGGTTGATGGCTCTTTCTTTAGTTCCGGTCCTATTACACACCACACTATCCCTATTACTGTTATATCAGGTTCGGGTCATACAGAGTTGATTTCTTTTGATGTGCTCCCTACTTCGGTATACCCCATGATACTTGGTTTAAAATGGTTAATTAAACATAACCCTTCTATATCTTGGAAGGATGCTTCTGTTACCTTTACATCACAGTTTTGCAAGCAGTTTTGTTTTGCTTCACATACCCTCTGTCACATAACTGAGCAGACTCTACCTAAATGTTATGATGAGTATGCGGATGTATTCGACAAGGTTGAGGCACAGTCATTGCCGCCCCATAGACCTTATGACTGCCCTATAGATCTAATACCTGGTAGTACCATTCCATTTGGGCACATATACCCTTTGTCACAACCTGAGTTGGCTCATTTAAAAGAGTATTTGGATGAGAACCTGAAAAAAGGGTTTATTAGGCCCTCTACTTCTTCAGCAGGGGCAGCCATGTTTTTTGTAAAGAACAAAGATGGTAGTCTTCGCCCCATTATTGACTATAGACAGTTAAATAAATGTACAAAGAAGAACAGATACCCCCTGCCTCTCATTCCTGAACTAATTGAACATTTACAGGGTGCCACCATCTATACCAAACTTGATCTCAGAGGTGCTTACAATTTGATCAGGATGAGGGCAGGGGATGAATGGTTAACAGCTTTCCGTACACGGTACGGACTTTATGAATACACGGTTATGCCGTTTGGCTTATGCAATGCCCCAGCGACATTTCAGTGTTTTATAAACAATGTTTTTCACGACCTATTAGATGTTTGCATTGTCATATATTTAGATGACATTCTTGTTTATTCTGACACTTTTGAGAACCATTTGTCACATGTAAAACAAGTTTTAGATCGTTTAAGGGCTCATCGTTTATATGCAAAGTTAGAAAAATTTATTTTTAACACTAACACTATTTCCTTCTTGGGTTATTGCATTTCCCCTAATGGCATCTCTATGGAGTCTAGTAAAGTTGAAGCCATCACCAACTGGCCTACTCCAACTAGTAAGAAGGAGATCCAAAGATTCCTTGGGTTTGCGAATTTCTATAGGAGATTTATTAAGAACTTCTCCCATATTGTCAAACCTTTAACTACTTTAACACGGAAAGATGTTAAATTTCTATGGAATCAGAAAGCTGAGGATTCCTTTACCACTCTCAAAAGCAAGTTCATTTTAGCCCCTATTCTACAATTCCCAGACCCCAGATGTCATTATACGCTTGAGGTTGACGCTTCAGAGTATGCTATAGGGGCTGTTCTCTCTCAGAGACCCTCTCAAAGTGAACCCATGCATCCGGTGTCATACTACTCCCGAGTCATGAGTTCCGCTGAAATCAATTATGGCATCGGAGATAAAGAGCTTCTTGCCATTAAATCAGCTCTGGAATTCTGGAGGCACCTTCTTGAAGGTACAACCCATCCCATGACCATATTTACAGACCATCGTAACCTAGAGTATCTGAAGTCCAATAAAACTCTGACTTCACGACAGGTACGGTGGAGTCTGTTTCTTTCGCGTTTTGATTATGTGATTACCTACCGACCAGGGTCAAAAAATCTCAAGGCCGATTCCTTATCCAGAAAAGACCCTAGACCACCTAACTTGGAAGTCCCACAGTCTATTATACCTCAAGACAGATTCATATGTCTAACAAAGAACTTCAAATCTACTTTAAAAGAACAACAAAGTCTGGATCCTACTCTAAATCAACTTGATGTAAGTAAACATAATGATGATCTGTTTTATCATGGCAACCGATTATATATTCCACCAGCTCTTAGGGATGAGGTGATTGCCACTGCTCACGACTCACCCCTGGCAGGTCATCCTGGAGTCCACAGAACTGTGCATCTGCTTATGAGGACTTATTGGTGGCCTAAGATGACTGACACTGTTACTCAGTTTGTTCAAACCTGCCTAGTCTGTACTACTAGGAAACATCACCATATCCATCCATATGGATACCTTCTATCTTTACCTATACCTGAGAGACCATGGGTCGACATTGCAATGGATTTTATTGTTGATCTACCACCATCCCAAAATTACAATACCATTTTAGTGGTGGTAGATCTATTCTCTAAAATGGCTCACTTTCTACCTCATAGAGGTCTTCCAACAGCTTCAGAAACTGCAGCATTATTCCTAAACAATATAGTAAAACTACATGGTCTACCTGATACAATCACCACGGATAGAGGTACACAGTTTACCTCTAGATTCTGGAATCAGCTATGTCGTTCTCTTAACATCACTAAAAGACTAAGCACTGCATACCATCCACAGACAAATGGGCAGACAGAGAGGACTAATCAATCATTAGAACAATATCTCCGCTGTTACTGCACATTAGAACAGGACAATTGGCATGCTTTGTTGGCAACAGCCGAGTTCGCCCATAATAATTCACTTAATTCGTCTACCAAAACAACACCATTCTTTGTGAATTATGGTTTCCATCCAACATATAACCCAGTTTCCTTGAGTGACTCCCCTATGCCTGTTGTCACTGATTTCGTGAATACCATTGCTAAAGGATTTGCCTCTTTGAAATTGGTTTTACAGGAGGCTCAAGCTTCGCAGAAATACCATTACGATCTACGTCGTTCAAGACCCCCTGACTACAAAGTTGGTGATAAGGTTTGGATACCTCAGGTTACGAATTCCAACCAAGAAATTGGCTGCACTTTATTTGGGGCCCTATGAAATTACGAAAGTAATCAATGCTAATGCAGTGACTTTACTCTTGCCCACTTCTTTAAGGGTCCACCCAACGTTCCATGTCTCCCTTTTGAAACCCTATGGCATGGTCAGGGGTTAACAGCAGTTTTCATCGCCACCTCCGCAGGGGGGGGATGATATGGAGTATGAAATTGAATCCATCCTGGACTCCCGAATCCTTCGCAATCAACTTCAGTACCTGGTTAGTTGGAAGGGGTTTGGTCCTGAAGAGGACTCCTGGGAGCCTTCTGCCAATGTGTCTGCTCCACGTCTTCTGTCGTTGTTTCACCGAAGGAACCCCGACCGTCCTGGTCCTTGATCCTCTGAGCGGCTCCTTGAGGGGGGTGTCCTGTCAGGGTTTTGTTAGGACTTAGTACTGTTCCTTTAAGTCTTAATTACTTTACCCCTATTTAAGGCTCCTCCTCACTCTAATCTATGCTTGGTAATTTGTTGCACTTGTTCACCTCAAGAGCCTGTGAAGACACCTAGCCTATCCCTGCTGCTCTGCTCGGATCTTTGTTTCCCTTACTCACTAGGTTGTGAGTTCTCCTGTCAAAAGACCCTGTTTGTTCATCTAGGTATTTGCGGAAATACCTTCTCTTCCCTCCTTGAAAGATTGAAGCTGTTTCTTTTTGCCGGTTCCTCTGCTGATCCGTTCAGCGTGTGACGTCAGACCCGGCATCCGGCCCTGCAGATTCAGCGTGTGCTCCTCTCTCATCGCAACTGTGTTTCCCTGTCGCAGCACCATAACTAACTCTGCTAAACTTACCTGGTATTTCTCCGGATCCTGGTCTGTATCTGTTACTTATTTACTATCAGAATTATACTTGCCTATGTACTTGTACTACGGACTGCCATATACACATACTAAATACTGCCTACAGGTGATATCCAGACTTCCTCCCAAGAGACATGCTTATAGCGCTTAAGGCAAATATTCTCAATATTGATTTCTGTGTCACTCTCCAGCTCAATTCATCTGCTGCCAAACTGTTTAGTTGTGTATCACCTAATTGAGATCTAATCCTCTCCTCATTGTTTGATCTGTAACATATTAAGCTCTATTTTCATACGCTACCTAAGTTTACCAAGTATTCATATACATATCAAACCAGAGCATTGTGACATTCATCCTGCAACATATATATCTATATCATTGGGTGATTGCGGGTGTGTATGAATATTGTATATATTTTATCCTGTATGAGATGTGTGTATGATATTCCTTATGCCAAAGGATTTAGTACACTTCAACTACAAACTACCTTTGCCTAGTTGTGTACACTGCTTACATAACTTCTAAGTTGCGTGAAGGCTCCGTATCTCTCTGTATCCCTACAGAAGAGACCCTCAGTACGATGAGCATAATAGAATTCTAATAAGTTAAGTCTTACAGAATTCGAGGTATGGTGTGAGGCTGAGTGGTCCTGCTAGAATAAGGATACTAGTTCACCCATTCAAAGTTTATATCATTGCAGTGTTTCACATCCTGACATACTTCCTCACATATCTTGACATATTCTTGACAAAGTAGGTCCTTGGTAACCTTAACGATTGCTGTATCTGTTGAGTGATGGGGACGAAATCCAGATTGCAGTGGGTTGAGGAGGGAGTTTAATGTAAGGAAATGGGATAGGCATGTATATACTAGCTTTTCGAGAAGCTTTGAGGCAATTCTGATATATACCTACTCCAGCTTGCTCCTGTTTGTTTAAAGAGTCTTTTCACTTGCAGAGAAAGGGGGATGCCTGCTTTGTTTGCTATAGAACTACTTTCAGTGGGTGTTCCAGATAACCTTTTTAACCAAGCTAAACTCGGAGCTTCTAAGTAAGCTTTTACATGGTTTTATACTGGTTTTTCATATCAGTATCTGTACATATTATTCCTTATAGTAATGTCTATTGATGCAGTTATATGAAACTTGGTGTATACTGTCCCTTTAAGTTAGATTTGCATAAGTTAAAGCACAAATTTGGTGAACATTTTAACTCTAAAGAATAATATATAAAAAGCATATTGGAAAATTAATTAAGTTGTAGATAAAGAAGGTTATTTATTTAGCAACTGACAATTCAATAAATGTCTATAGTGTCCAAATAATGTTAATTTTATCTGTAATAACAAAAACTGTTATATATATTGATCTGCTAAAAAATAAATTTAATGTTTATAAACATATATTAATTTATATGTGTTTATAATTCCTCTCCTATGTCTTGATGTGTTAATATATAAAAGGACATTCTCATACCAATATTGCATGTTATTTTTTACAGAATATAATTCTTTCATTACAACTGGCATAGCTAACTATCAGTTTGATTATTTAACATTTGTAGGATTAGTTGTGAAAACCACGCACAGTGCATCTATTCCTGCAAGGCCACCCTGCTCCTGGCTGCAGGGGCTAAGAATAAAATGCAGCCCTGGACACAATTTGAAGACCAGCCATATTTTTCTGTGGAGTCCAAAAAATGCATGCGCCACATTTTATTAGGGGGATTATTGGGTTATTCATTTCCCCAATATGTTTTTTTACAGCACTAAATGGTATTTGTTTAGTTTGGAATAAAAAAAACAGACTGTTGTTAAATAATCACCCTACGACACAATTTAATCCAAGACTCCCTATTACAGTGTGAAAATGATTATCCATAGGGTAATGTGAAGAAGACGCTTAAAGCAGTGTGTCACTGTCTCAAAGTGTTACTTTGCCCTCATGATTTTAGGTGTAAGGGGTTAACTTCTCTGTATGCTATTTTATTTTTCAGAGGACTTTTGTCTCTGTGTATTTTCCTTAAAAAAACAGACCTTCTGTTGTAAACAGCTTCTAATTCCACTTGGGCAAATTTTATTGCATATATCCTGACGTATCAAGTCCTGAAGCATCAAGTCAGTAACATGTCAAAACAGAGAGGTCAATTAGAGGTGACAGTCTGGTATATTGTAAGACATGTTTTAACTACATATAAATGACACTCTGGTATATCTTATGGCAGACATGTCTAATTTGTTATCAAAATAATCCTCATGATGTCACAAGGGTATGGCGTATATGGGTACATGTAATGACAACATAACACAAAGTTATAAGTTGTTCTATTATTATTATTATTATCAGGTATTTGTAGAATGCCAACAGATTTTGCAGCGCAGTAAACATAGTTGGTATACAGGATAACTTTTGTTGGGATCAAAGGACCAAGGACTGAATGTGAGGAGTGAAGGAAAGGTCCGAGTCAAGTGTGACCCCAAGACATCAGGCATGTGGGGTAGGGGTAATGATGGAATTATCAACAGTTATAGAAAATTTGGGGTGGAGATATTGGAAGAAGGGGGAAAAATAAGGAGTTCAGTTTTAGAGAGATTTAGCTTAAGGTAGTGAGAGGACATCCAAGATGAGATAGGAGAAAAACAGTTAGTGACACAGGTTAGTAAGGAAGTAGGTAGGTCTGGTGCAGAGAGGTAGATTTGGGTGTCATCGGCATACAAATGATATTAAAAATCCATGGGACTTAATTAAGAAACCTAATGATGATGTGTAGATTGAAAAGAGAAGGCGACTGAGGACAGAGCCTTGAGGTACACCAACAGAAAGTGGTAACGGGGCAGAGGATGCTCCGGAGAAGGCTACACTAAATGGACGATTAGTCAGATAGGAAAAAAACCACCAGAGAGCTGTGTCACAGATGCCGAAGGATTGGAGGGTTTGGAGCAAAAGAGGGTGGTCAACAGTGTCAAAGGCTGCAGACACGTCAAGGAGGATAAGCAGAGAGAAGTGGCCTTTGGATTTTGCTGTAAGTAGGTCATTGGTAACCTTGACAATTGCTATCTCTGTAGAGTGATGGGAACGAAATCCAGATTGCAGTGAGTCAGTTTAGTGTAAGGAAATGGGATAGACGTGCGTATACTAGCTTTTCAAGGAGCTTTGAGGCAAGAGGGAGTAGGGAAATAGGGTGGTAGTAGGATGGGGAGGTTGGATCGAGGGGAGGTTTTTTGAGGATAGGTGTGACCAGTGCATGTTTTAGAGATGAGGGATATACAGTCGGGCAAAAAAGTATTTAGTCAGCCACCAATTGTGCAAGTTCTCCCACTTAAGAAGATGAGAGAGGCCTGTAATTTCCATCATAGGTATACCTCAACTATGAGAGACAAAATGTGGAAACAAATCCAGACAATCACATTGTCTGATATGGAAAAAAAATATTTGCATATTATGGTGGAAAATAATTATTTGGTCACCTACAAACAAGCAAGATTTCTGGCTCTCACAGACCTGTATCTTCTTCTTTAAGAGGCTCCTCTGTCCTCCACTCATTACCTGTATTAATGGCACCTGTTTGAACTTGTTATCAGTTGTCCACAACATCAAACAGTCACACTCCAAACTCCACTATGGTGAAGACCAAAGAGCTGTCGAAGAACACCAGAAACAAAATTGTAGACCTGCACCAGGCTGGGAAGACTGAATCTGCAATAGGCAAGCAGCTTGGTGTGAAGAAATCAACTGTGGGAGCAATAATTAGAAAATGTAAGACATACAAGACCACTGATAATCTCCCTCGATTTGGGGCTCCACGCAAGATCTCATCCCGTGGGGTCAAAATGATCACAAGAATGGTGAGCAAACATCCCAGAACCACATGGGGGGACTAGTGAATGACCTGCAGAGAGCTGGGACCAACGTAACAAAGGCTACCATCAGTAACACACTACGCCGCCAGGGACTCAGATCCTGCAGTGCCAGACGTGTCCCCATGCTTAAGCCAGTACATGTCCGGGCCTGTCTGAAGTATGCTAGAGAGCATTTGGATGATCCAGAAGTGGATTGGGAGAATGTCATATGGTCAGATGAAACCAAAGTAAAACTGTTTGGTAGAAACACAATTCGTCGTGTTTGGAGGAGAGAGAATGCTGAGTTGCAACCAAAACACACCATACCTACTGTGAAGCATGGGGGTGGCAACATCATGCTTTGGGGCTGTTTCTCTGCAAAGGGAACAGGACGACTGATCCGTGTACATGAAAGAATGAATGGGGCCATATAACGTGAGATTTTGAGTGCAAACCTCCTTCCATCAGTAAGGGCATTGAAGATGAAACGTGGCCGGGTCTTTCAGCATGACAATGATCCCAAACACACCGCCCGGGCAATGAAGGAGTGGCTTCGTAAGAAGCATTTCAAGGTCCTGGAGTGGCCTAGCCAGTCTGCAGATCTCAACCCCATAGAAAACCTTTGGAGGGAGTTGAAAGTCCGTGTTGCCCAGCGACAGCCCCAAAACATCACTGCTCTAGAGGAGATCTGCATACAGGAATGGGCCAACATACCAGCAACAGTGTGTGACAACCTTGTGAAGACTTACAGAAAACGTTTCACCTCTGTCATTTCCAACAAAGGATATATAACAAAGTATTGAGATGAACTTTTGATATTTACCAAATACTTATTTTCCACCATAATTTGCAAATACATTCTTTCCAAATCAGACAATGTGATTGTCTGGATTTGGTTCCACATTTAGTCTCTCATAGTTGAGGTATACCTATGAGGAAAATTAAAGGCCTCTCTCATCTTCTTAAGTGGGAGAACTTGCACAATTGGTGGCTGACTAAATACTTTTTTTCCCCACTGTATACCAGTGCTGAGGGAGAGGTTGAAAATGTGTATGGGGGTGAGGGTAGAAGAGATGGAGGGGAGTAGCTGTGAGGTGATGGGAACAGGTAGTGAGGTGGGAGGACAGTATAAGGGCAGAAACTTCATCCTCGTTAACAGGGGCAAAAGAGCTGCATTTTTTGATATTTGGGTTTTGGATGATTGTGAGCTTTTGCGAAGGGTGGGGATTGGTATTATGTTGAGAGCTGATTTTACTTCTGATGGAGTGAATTTTGTTTTGTTGAAGTGGCTTGCAAAATCTTGAGCTGAGAGAGAAGTTGTATTAGGAGGTGGGGGTGAGCGGAGAAGAGTATTGAACGTGGAGAACAGACGTTTTGGGTTAGAGCAAAGAGTAGAGATGAGATTAGAGAAGTATTGTTGCTTATAAAGTATTGTTGCTTATAAAGATTAAGGGCAGAATAATAGGAGTTCAGGATGAACTTGTAGTGAAGAAAGTCAGCTAAATTCCGAGATATCCTCCAGTGTTGCTTAGCAGTATGGGAACATCTGCATAGGTACTGTGTCAGAGGAGTATGCCAGGGCTGAGGATGTGAGCGTTGTCTCTGAGCTATGGTTGGAGGGGCCAGATTGTCAACGACCAATATAAGGGTCGAGTTATAATGGCAGATAGATTGGTTAGGGCAGGAAAAGGAGGTGATGGATGAGAGGAGAGTTTTGAGAGAGCTAGCAAGCTGTTGCTGATCTAATGATTTAGTGCTTCTGTGAAGTTTGGTGTGAGGGGTAGAGGGAGGGGGAGTTGTAGGTAGGGAAGTGATTTTGCTAGTTAGGAGATGAAGGTCAGAAAGAGGAAAAGGGGAGTTTGTGAAATTTGAGATAGTGCATCGATAATAGAGAATCAGAGCAAGGGAATGACCATCTTTGTGAGTGGGAGAGTCAGTCCATTGTGACTGGCCGAAAGAGGAAGTGAGTTGAAGAAGTTGTTTTGCCGAGGAGGCAGTGGGATTGTCAAGAGGGATGTTGAAGTTGCCAGGAATCAGGGCAGGGGTGTCTGAGGAAAGGAAATAAGGAAGCCAGGCAGCAAAGTGATCTAAAAATTGAGTTTGGGAGCCAGGGGGGCGGTATATGACTGCAACATGTATAGAGAGGGGAGAGAATAAACAAATCATGTGTGCTTCAAATGAAAAAAATGTGTGGGAAGAGAAGGGCTGTATCTGTTGAAAGGTGCAATGAGAGGTAAGTAAAATACCAACACCACCTCCTTGTCTATTGCCAGACCTAGAAGTGTTGCTGAAATGGAGACCCCATGTGACAGTGCAGCAGTGGATGCTGTGTCTGAAGCAGAGAGCCAGGTTTCTGTAAGAGCCAGAATGTTAAGAGAGTAGGAGATAAAGAGATCATGGATAGAAGTGAGCTTGTTGCAAACAGAGCGAGAGTTCCAGAGTGCACAAGTTAAAGGGGAGGTGGTTTTAGATTTAAGAGGAATGAGATTAAGGTTACCAGAGTTTTGTTTAAGAAGTCTATTGAAAGTCTATTCTATAATTTCAGCCAAGGGTTCAGAGTTTTTCTGACCTGCCATAAACAGTGGGTGGAGGTTTCTTTCCTGGCCTAATTTGAAAGGGGATTTGCCAGTAATCTGAACTTTGATTTCAACAATATATTTTTGTAATGGGAGGCTGCCTGCGACAGTATATTTTGACTGTTCTCCATTCCATCTCCCTGGGAGCCAAGGCTTTTCTTCAGGTAAAGTTATAGGTTCTGCAATATTTTCTCCCTTTTATTTTTCAAAACGGTTTTGCTGTGTGTAATTGTTTTTTAAACTCTTTTTTATATAAATGCACTTTGACTCTTACTAAATATTTCTTTATTTAGTTTTTCCTTTGTCTATTATTTGAACCACATTACTGAAACAGACTTGTGATAAAAAATACTGTGTTTTTTTAGATTAATTTTTGCTAAATTGTGCTTTGGTGTTTTAATCTGTTAGTCTTGGTTTTTCCTTAAGAGTCACCATATGATAATTTTAGGTAGTGGCAGCATTGAGATAGTTTAGTGTGTGTTGCATTAAAGGGGAGTTTTTGGCATTTATTGTCTAGTTCTAGAACAGACTAGATAGTATTTGTGAACCCTTGCATCCACTTAGCTAAGTCAAAGGCTTGCCTGGTGCAGCTAGACTGTGACAAATTGCTTAAGGTGGAAAGGGTCTGTTAACCCTTTCTGAGCCAAACTAATAACCTTGCACATCACAACTATAAACCATTCAAATGAGGCATCTAAATTGTACATGGTCTAGGAAATAAAACATACAAGGAAATACTTTGTGGCCTTAATACATTTAGCTCAGAGGAGAAAAGAGATATGATGCCGCTGCAATGCCTCACCAGCAACACCACCCCCTTAAATTGTAGCTGGACATCCCCAGCTACTGCAGCCCTTAGAAATCTCATGGTATTCTGGTAGGCCAGTCTGGCCCTGTCAGTAGCAGAGGGCTCATTTCCAGTGAGCCGTAATCAGGCTTTTGCTAGGTTGCAAACCAATAATTATGCTGTTGGAAACATTTTTGTGTATTATCTGCTTCCGATGGTGTGTTATACCACAATACTAGCTGCAAGACCCCATAGAAAGTTTTTAGAAGCCGTAAAGCGCTAATTTACACCAGGTTTCCAATGAACGTGCTAACCGTTAATACACTGTTGGAGGCTGTTGATACATTGAAAAAAATTCCTCTAGCTCAGCTAGGTGTAAAAGAGGAAAAAATTGCTTTCTGAGGCTAAGATCCCATTGAAATTTTAAAACTAGCAAATAATGTGTGTGTTTCAATGTAGAAAAAATTGTAATATGTAATACTAATTGTTGTCTCATGTATAGGAATAGTTGGACTTATATTCTTATATATTTACATATAAAAATATATGCAAGCACATGTCTACAAAATTCAAACTAGACATATGCCTAGAGCAGCAATCCATTATAAATTATAATAAAAAGTAGTATTTGATTAAATTTTAAAAATATGTATTACAAATAAGTGTATCTTTGTTTTTTTTTAGAGGTGATCACAGGTAAGGAGTGCTGACGTTAAATGTAAATTTTATAGTGTAAGGTCGGGTTGCCATAGCAACTAACTTTTTATGGCGCCATTTTCGAGGAATCCGACATTGGATGTAAGCGTTAACACAACATTAACTTTCACCAACATGAAAAGAGCGACTGCACGCAATGCACAGAATATTTCACTGAAAACCTGGGGCGAGATTACATATGTGGCATAAGTTTCAGCGCCACTGCTGAAACCCACATCGCTCGTAAGTTTACCTCACACATTGGATGAATCACACAACACGCTGCCCGATTATATAATTCCATAAGTCAGAGGTTCAGAAATGTGCGCAACTGCACATTTCTGGCGTCGCCAGTAACTTACACCAGTATATCATCTTGCACATGTAGCTAAAAATTAAACAAATGTTGAATTTACCTGTAAAAATCTAAACCAGAATATAAAAATGTAACCGACATGTCAAAACACCATTCAAAACCCCTAAGCAGCCATCCCCCCACATCGCAATCGCTAATAAAAGTGATGCAACACAAAGCAAACACCTATTTAACATACAAACCCCTAATCCGCACACCTCTCCACAATGCAGACACCTAATTAACCTCTTAACCCCTAAACAGCCAACCCCCACATTGCAAAGTATTAAACTAATAACTAAGCCCGCTAACACCCCCTAACTTAAACCCAATTAAAATACACTAAAATAAAAATAAAAAGATACTGACTACATTAAAAAATAATAAAATAAAATAATAATAAAAAAAAATACTAAAAAAATATAACATTACACAAAGTAAAAAAACCTACCCTTACACAAAATAAAAAACCTAACATTACAGAAAATAACAAACAAAATTATCCAAATTAAAAAAAGTTATTCCTATTCTTATACCCCGTTAAAAAAAAAAAACACCCAAAGTAAAAACAACCATAATCTATCAATAAGATACCAATAGCCCTTAAAAAGGCCCTTTTGTAGGGCATTGCCCTAAAGTTTACAGCTCTTTTTCAATGAAATAAACCAAATACCCCCTAACATTACAAACCCCCACCCCCCAAAATAAAATAAAAACTTAAAAGGACAGCTCTTTTGCAGCCCATAAAAAAAAAAAACACCCCAAAAAAAACTAACACTAACCACAAAATAGGTACTCACCATTACTGAAGTCCAGCAAAACATCTTTATCCAGGCGGCTCCATCTTCATCCATTACGGGTTCATATTCTATCTTAATGGTGGAGGCGTGGAGGTGGAGCGGTCGGCAGATGAGGAAGTCATTGGCGACACAGAGGTTCTCTTCATGCAATCGCCCTCCACACAATGAAGATTCAAATCAGCCAATAGGATGAAAGCTGCTTAAATCCTCTTGGCTGATTTGAATTTGATTCTTCAAAGTCAAATCACCCAATAGGATGTAAGCAGCTTTCATCCTATTGGCTGATTTGAATTTTTCAGCCAATAGGAATGCAAGGGTACCCCTATATAAAAGGGGTACTTTGCATTCAATCTTCGGATGACCGCTCCGCACCTCACATGGCCATTTCGCGCCTCCGGCAAGAAGATAGAGGATGGACCCGAGATGGAAGAAGATGGTCCCGTCTGGATGAAGACCTTTCGCCGCCTGGAAGAAGATAGATCGCCGGCCTTCGTCAATGGTAATTACCTATTTTGGGGTTAGTGTTAGTTTTTTTGGGGGGGTATGTTATTTTTTTTAGATTAGGTTTTTTTTGATGGGCTGAAAAAAGAGCTGAATGCCCTTTTAAGGGCAATGCCCATACAAATGCCCTTTTTGGGGCAATGGGTAGATTACAGATTTTTTAGTTAGGTTTTTTTATTTTAGGGGCTTGGTGGGTGCGGGGGTTGTTAGGGGGGATGTTAGGGGAAACTTTGGTTTTTTTTTTCAGGGCAAAAGAGCTGTCTAACTTTTTAAAGGGCCATTATACAACAAATGTTTCTTTGCATAAATGTTTTGTAGATGATCCATTTATATAGCCCATCTGGGAGTGTTTTTGAAACAATGTTTAGTTTTTTGTTTTTTTTAATAACATTGTGCAGGTTTTCAGACTCCTAACCAAGCGCCACAGTGTCAGAAGTAGACGCGCTTTTCCAGTCTACTGCTGGCTTCTGTTTGTATAATCTGTCTTTTCATATGCAGGGGAGGGGGGGGGGTGTCTGCAATTTAGCCACTTTGCCTGGGTGTTCCTGATAACCTAATCAACAGTGCTAAACTTGGAACTTCTAAGTAAGTTTTTAAAAGGTTTTATACTGGATTTTAAGATCAGTATCTGTGCATATTATTCTTTATAGTAGTATCTATTACATACAGATATATGAAAAATTGTGTATACTGTCCCTTTAAGGGCTATTATTAGTTAATTGTTAGATTAGAGTTTTTTATTTTGGGATGGCTTTTTTTTTAAGAGGGGTATTAGATTAGGCTTAAATTTTTTTATTTTGGATAATTTCGTTTATTTTCTGTAATGTTAGTTTTTTTTGTAATGTTAGTTTTTTTTTGTAATGTTAGTTTTTTTTATTTTAAGGTAATGTTAGTTTTTCTTTTAGTAATTTAGGTTTCTTATTTTTTTCTAATTTTTAATACATTTTGCAGTAAGTATTTTTTATTTTATGTAAGTGTATTTTAATTGGGGTTAAGTTAGTGGGTGTTGGGTTAGGGGGGTTTAGTTTTTAGTTAAATAAGTTGTAAATATGTATGTGTGTTTGTATGTGTGTGTTTATATGTGTATGAGTGTGTAAGTATGTATGTGTGTGTGTGTTTACGTGTATGTGCATGTGGGTTTGTGTGTGTCTGTGATTATGTGTGCTTGCATATGTGTGTATGTATGGCGTGTGTGTAAACATGTGTGTGTCCTCTAATAGGGTAAGCTGTATAGTACCGGGGGGGGGGGTCAGCAGAGCTCTATTAACGGGGAGAAAAGTGTCCCTCTTTGGCTATTTGTGTGTGTGTATAAATGTATGTATCTGTGTGTGTGTTTGTGTGGGGTGTCTGTGTGTATGTGTGTATATGTGTATGTATGTGTGCGTGTTTGTGTGGTGTGTGTGTGTTTGTGTGGTGTGTGTGTATGTGTATGTATCTGTGTGTGTGTTTGTGTGGTGTGTCTGTGTGTATGTGTGTATATGTGTATGTATGCGTGTGTGTTTGTGTGGTGTGTGTGTATGTGTATGTATATGTGTATGTATGCGTGTGTGTTTGTGTGGTGTGTGTGTATGTATGTGTGTGTGTTTGTGTGGTGTGTGTGTATGGGTGCGTGTGTGTTTGTGTGGTGTGTGTGTATGTGTATGTATATGTGTATGTATGCGTGTGTGTTTGTGTGGTGTGTGTGTATGTGTATGTATATGTGTATGTATGCGTGTGTGTTTGTGTGGTGTGTGTGTATGGGTGTGTGTGTGTTTGTGTGGTGTATGTGTATGTATATGTGTATGCATGCGTGTATGTGTGTGTGTTTGTGTGGTGTGTGTGTATGGGTGTGTGTGTGTTTGTGTGGTGTATGTGTATGTGTATGTATATGTGTATGCATGCGTGTTTGTGTGTGTGTTTGTGTGGTGTATGTGTGTGTATATGTGTGTGTGTTTGTGTGGTGTGTGTGTATGGGTGTGTGTGTGTATGGGTGTGTGTGTATGTATATGTGTATGTATGCGTGTGTGTTTGTGTGGTGTGTGTGTGTTTGTGTGGTGTGTGTATATGTGTATGTATATGTGTATGTATGCGTGTGTGTTTGTGTGGTGTGTGTATGTGTATGTATATGTGTATGTATGCGTGTGTGTTTGTGTGGTGTGTGTGTATGGGTGTGTGTGTGTTTGTGTGGTGTATGTATATGTGTATGCATGCGTGTGTGTGTTTGTGTGGTGTGTGTGTATGGGTGTGTGTGTGTTTGTGTGGTGTGTGTGTATGTATATGTGTATGTATGCGTGTTTGTGTGGTGTGTGTGTATGGGTGTGTGCGTGTTTGTGTGGTGTGTGTGTATGGGTGTGTGTGTGTTTGTGTGGTGTGTATGTGTATGTATATGTGTGTGTATGTGTGTGTGTTTGTGTGGTGTGTGTGTATGTATATGTGTATGTATGTGTGTGTGTTTGTGTGGTGTGTGTGTATGGGTGTGTGTGTGTTTGTGTGGTGTGTGTGTATGTATATGTGTATGTATGTGTGTGTGTTTGTGTGGTGTGTGTGTATGTATGTGTGTGTGTTTGTGTGGTGTGTGTGTATGGGTGTGTGTGTTTGTGTGGTGTATGTATATGTGTATGTATGCGTGTATGTGTGTGTGTTTGTGTGGTGTGTGTGTATGGGTGTGTGTGTGTTTGTGTGGTGTGTGTGTATGTGTATGTATATGTGTATGTATGCGTGTGTGTTTGTGTGGTGTGTGTGTATGGGTGTGTGTGTGTTTGTGTGGTGTATGTGTATGTATATGTGTATGTATGCGTGTATGTGTGTGTGTTTGTGTGGTGTGTGTGTATGGGTGTGTGTGTGTTTGTGTGGTGTATGTGTATGTATATGTGTATGTATGCGTGTGTGTTTGTGTGGTGTGTGTGTATGGGTGTGTGTGTGTTTGTGTGGTGTGTGTGTATGGGTGTGTGTGTGTTTGTGTGGTGTATGTGTATGTATATGTGTATGTATGTGTGTGTGTGTGGTATGTCTTTGTGTGTGTGTATGTGTGTGTGTGGTATGTCTGTGTATTGGTGTGTGTGTGTGTTTTTGTGGGTTATTGTGTGTGTCTAGAAGGATTGATGAAGCAGATGAATATAAGAAATATGTTTGCTTCAGCAGAGGAACTCAGATTCATGCAATTTATGTAATATATGTATACGTAAGATTACTGTGCAATGCAAGCAAAACACAAAAAGATTTATTTTGTATCGTACAAATGAGATGAGTAAAATGTTCACAAATACAGTATATCTTATCCTCTCCTCATCAGTCAGTGAAAAAGTACCGGATTCTTTTTTTATTTCTGTAGAATATGTGAAGACGAAATGAACTGTACTTTTTGCAAATCCAAAACATAATTGCATCTCCTGAGAAGCAGTCTCACAAAGATAAAGGACGGAAGATATGCGCAGACACGGAGAACACAGCGCTGAAGGTGAACACGAAAATCAATGTGAAGCCTTGTAGCTGGGAAACATAAGACTTTGCAAGAAATCACAAATGAAAGGCACAAAATGAATGATGTTTTAAGGTAAATCTGTGGGGAAATACTTTAAGAAGTGAAAGTTAATAATTAGAATCAATCAGTTAACCCCTTAACGACCGAGGACGGTCAGGGTACGTCCTCTTAAAAAAGTCATTTAACGACCAAGAACGTACCCTGCACGTCCTCGGTTTGGAAAGCAGCTGGAAGCGATCCTGATCACTTCCAGCTGCTTTCCGGTTATTGCAGGATGCCTCGATATCGAGGCATCCTGCAATAACAATTTTTGCCCCTCCGGTGCAGAGAGAGCCACTCTGTGGCCCTCTCTGCACCGGACATCGATGGCCGCATTCGTTGGTGGGTGGGAGCGTAAATGGGAGGTGGGTGGGCGGCCATCGATGGCTTCTTAGTCAGAGAGGGGGGCGGGATCGCCGGGGGCGCGCATAGGCGCGCGCCCGTGCACGGGGGTGCGGCGGGAGGGCGCGTGCATGGGGAGGGAGCGGGTGGGAACCGCTTACACTACAGAAACTATTTTGGATATTATTGTAAAAAATAATAAAAAAAAAACCTAATGGAAATCATCTAAGGGATCTGGGAGGGGGTGGGGGATTGATCTGGGGGGGGGGAGAGCTACACTACAGAAAAAACTAAAATAAATTGTAAAAAAACATTTTTATATGCAAACTGGGTACTGGCAGACAGCTGCCAGTACCCAAGATGGCCCCCAATAAGGCAGTGGGGGGGGGGGAGTAGAGAGCTGTTTTGGGGGGATCAGAGAGGTTGGGGGCTAAGGGGGGATCCTACACAGCAGCATATGTAAATATGCTTTAAAAAAAAAAGTAAAAAAAAAAAAAACTTTTATTTTAGTACTGGCAGACTTTCTGCCAGTACTTAAGATGGCGGGGACAATTGTGGGGTGGGGGAGGGAAGAGAGCTCTATGGGAGGGATCAGGGGGTCTGATGTGTCAGGTGGGAAGCTGATCTCTACACTAAAGCTAAAATTAACCCTGCAAGCTCCCTACAAGCTACCTAATTAACCCCTTCACTGCTGGGCATAATTCACATTTTGTGCGCAGTGGCATTTAGCGGCCTTTTAATTACCAAAAAGCAACACCAAAGCCAAATATGTCTGCTATTTCTGAACAAAGGGGATCCCAGAGAATCATTTACAACCATTTGTACCATAATTGCACAAGTTGTTTCTAAATAATTTCAGTGAGAAACCTAAAGTTTGTGAAAAAGTTGACTATTTTTTTTTTAATTTAATCGTATTTGGCGGTGAAATGGTGGCCTGAAATATACCAAAATGGGCCTAGATCAATACTTGGGGTTGTCTACTACACTACACTAAAGCTAAAATTAACCCTACAAGCTCCCTACAAGTTCCCTAATTAACCCCTGCACTGCTGAGCATAATACACTTGTGGTGTGCAGCAGCATTTAGCGGACTTCTAATTACTTAAAAACAACGCCAAAGCGATATATGTCTGCTATTTCTGAACAAAGGGGATCCCAGAGAAGCATTTACAACCATTTGTGCCATAATTGCACAAAATGTTTGTTAATGATTTCAGTGAGAAACCTAAAATTTGGAAAAATTTTACTTTTTTTTTTTTATTTAATCGCATTTGGCGGTGAAATGGTGGCATGAAATATACCAAAATGGGCCTAGATCAATACTTTGGGATGTCTTCTAAAAAAATATATATACATGTCAAGGGATATTCAGGGATTACTGAAAGATATCAGTGTTCCAATGTAACTAGCGCTAATTTTGAAAAAAAGTGGTTTGGAAATAGCAAAGTGCTACTTATATTTATGGCCCTATAACTTGCAAAAAAAGCAAAGAACATGTAAACATTGGGTATTTATAAACTCTGGACAAAATTTAGAAACTATTTAGCATGGGTGTTTTTTGGTGGTTGTAGATGTGTAACAGATTTTGGGGGTCAAAGTTAGAAAAAGTGTGTTTTTTTCCATTTTTTCCTCATATTTTATAATTTTTTTTATAGTAAATTATAAGATATGATGAAAATAATGGTATCTTTAGAAAGTCCATTTAATGGCGAAAAAAACGGTATATAATATGTGTGGGTAAAGTAAATGAGTAAGAGGGAAATTACAGCTAAACACAAAGACCGCAAAAATGTAAAAATAGCCTTGGTCCCAAACGGACAGAAAATGGAAAAGTGCTTTGGTCATTAAGGGGTTAAGAGGTTCTGAAGTTTCTGCCAACTGGTTTATGGTGGATTTAAGTTTAAAGCAAATGTACATCATTTAAAATCTCACTGGCTCATTTGATAAAATGCCAACATTGCTTTGTTTTAGGGAACTTAACAAGCTGCTATTAACTAAACAAGTGTGACTATGTTGCTTTAAATTTGATACAAACCCAATAAAGGAAGGAAGGTAATTGGTAAGAAGTCATGAGAAAAGACAAATAGGGGTCCATTTATCATTGTGCGGATGGACATGATCCGCTATAGCGAACCATGTCTGCCGCACATTGATAAATGCCGACAGCATACGCTGTCGGCATTTATCATTGCACCATCAGTTCTTGTGAACTGCTAGTGCAATACCACCCCCTGCAGATTGGCCGCTAGCAGGGGTATCAATCAACCCAATCGTATTTGATCTGGTCGATTTCTGTCTGCCGCCTCAGAGCAGGCGTACAGGTTATTGAGCAGCAGTCTTTAGACCCCTACTTCATAACTTGTGTTTCTGGCAAGCCAATAGAATGTCAGTAGCTCTTATTCTATTGGCTATTCAAATCAGCCAATAGAATTACAGTAGCTCTCATCTGATTGGCTGATTTGAATTTGAAGGCTCAAATCAGCCAATAGGAATTCAAGTGATGCCATTTTTAATCGCGTACCTTGAATTCCTATTCAGTGTACTGCGGAGATCGTATGAAGAGGATCCTCCACGCTCCATGGCTATGCAGTCTTTAGTTCCAGCGTTGCCGATCTTCGGTTCCAGCATCGGCGGTCTTCAGTTCCAGAGTGGACGTCTTCAGCTCCGCGGTCATCGGTCTTCAACTCCTCCTCTCCGCGCCGGCTGATTTCTGGAAGAAGAAGAGGTCGCCGCCTGGAAGAATCATTAATTTATTGATAGTGTAGGTGTATTTGTAACTTAGGTTAGGATTTATTTTACAGGTAATTTTTTTAATTATTTTAACTAGGTAGCTATTAAATAGTTATTAACTATTTAATAGCTATTGTACCTAGTTAAAATAAATACAAAGTTACCTGTAAAATAAATAAAAAACCCTAAAATAGCTACAATTAATTATTAATTATTTTATTATATTATCTTAGGGTTTATTTTATAGGTAAGTATTTAGTTTTAAATATGAATAATTTAGTTAATAATATTAATATTATTTAGATTTATTGAAATAATAATTAAGTTAGGGGGTGTTAGGGTTAGACTTAGGTTTAGGGGGTAATATATTTAATATAGGTGGCGGCGGTGTAGGGGGATCAGATTAGGGGTTAATACATTTAATAAAGGTGGCGGCAGTGTAGGGGAATCAGATTAGGGGTTAATACATTTAATATTGGTGGCGGCGGTGTAGGGGGATCAGATTAGGGGTTAATACATTTAATATAGGTGGCGGCGGTGTAGGGGGGTCAGATTAGGGGGTAATACATATAATGTAGGTGGCGGCGGGGTCCGGGAGGGGCGGTTTAGGGGTTAAACACTTTATTAAAGATTGCGGCGGGGTATTGCGGTTGACAGGTAGATAGACATTGCGCATGCGTTAGGTGTTAGGTTTTATTTTGCAGGCAGTTTAGGGAGTTACGGGCTCCAATACTCAGCGTAAGGCTTACTACGCCTGCATTTTGTGGCGAGGTGAAAATGGAGTAAGATTTCTCCATTTTCGCCACGTAAGTCCTTACGCTGCATATTGGATACCAAACTTCGCGGGTTTTGTATATCAGTGTATGGGAGGAAGAACTATGGGCTAAGACAGAAATATACGAGCGTAACTTCTATTTTACACCGTATATAGGATACCAAACCAGCGCAAAATTTGGTGTAGCCGCCGGCTTTTGCGGGCGATGCTGCATATCGGATGGGGCCCCAGGTGTTCTGGTCTTGCAGTCCCTCTGTCAGTCACATGTAATATCAGGTGCTCTGGTCTTGCAGTCCCTCTGTCAGTCACATGTAATATCAGGTGCTCTGGTCCTGCAGTCCCTCTGTCAGTCACATGCAACATCAGGTGCTCTGGTCTTGCAGTCCCTCTGTCAGTCACATGTAATATCAGGTGCTCTGGCCCTGCAGTCCCTCTGTCAGTCACATGTAATATCAGGTGCTCTGGTCCTGCAGTCCCTCTGTCAGTCACATGTAATATCAGGTGCTCTGGTTCTGCAGTCCCTCCGTCAGTCACATGTAATATCAGGTGCTCTGGTCCTGCAGTCCCTCTGTCAGTCACATGTAACATCAGGTGCTCTGGCCCTGCAGTCCCTCTGTCAGTCACATGTAATATCAGGTGCTCTGGTTCTGCAGTCCCTCCGTCAGTCACATGTAATATCAGGTGCTCTGGCCCTGCAATCCCTCTGTCAGTCACATGTAATATCAGGTGCTCTGGCCCTGCAGTCCCTCTGTCGGTCACATGTAATATCAGGTGCTCTGGTTCTGCAGTCCCTCTGTCAGTCACATGTAATATCAGGTGCTCTGGTCCTGCAGTCCCTCTGTCAGTCACATGTAGTATCAGGTGCTCTGGTTCTGCAGTCCCTCTGTCAGTCACATGTAGTATCAGGTGCTCTGGTCCTGCAGTCCCTCTGTCAGTCACATGTAATATCAGGTGCTCTGGTCCTGAAGTCCCTCTGTCAGTCACATGTAGTATCAGGTGCTCTGGTCCTGCAGTCCCTCTGTCAGTCACATGTAACATCAGGTGCTCTGGCCCTGAAGTCCCTCTGTCAGTCACATGTAATATCAGGTGCTCTGGTCCTGTAGTCCCTCTGTCAGTCACATGTAATATCAGGTGCTCTGGTCTTGCAGTCCCTCCGTCAGTCACATGTAATATCAGGTGCTTTGGTCCTGCAGTCCCTCTGTCAGTCACATGTAGTATCAGGTACTCTGGCCCTGCAGTCCCTCTGTCAGTCACATGTAATATCAGGTGCTCTGGTTCTGCAGTCCCTCTGTCAGTCACATGTAATATCAGGTGCTCTGGTCTTGCAGTCCCTCCATCAGTCACATGTAGTATCAGGTGCTCTGGTCTTGCAGTCCCTCTGTCAGTCACATGTAATATCAGGTGCTCTGGCCCTGCAGTCCCTCTGTCAGTCACATGTAATATCAGGTGCTCTGGTTCTGCAGTCCCTCTGTCAGTCACATGTAGTATCAGGTGCTCTGGCCCTGCAGTCCCTCTGTCAGTCAAATGTAATATCAGGTGCTCTGGCCCTGCAGTCCCTCTGTCCGTCACATGTAATATCAGGTGCTCTGGTCCTGCAGTCCCTCTGTCAGTCACATGTAATATCAGGTGCTCTGGTCTTGCAGTCCCTCTGTCAGTCACATGTAACATCAGGTGCTCTGGTCTTGCAGTCCCTCTGTCAGTCACATGTAACATCAGGTGCTCTGGTCCTGAAGTCCCTCTGTCAGTCACATGTAATATCAGGTGCTCTGGTCTTGCAGTCCCTCTGTCAGTCACATGTAACATAAGGTGCTCTGGTCCTGAAGTCCCTCTGTCAGTCACATGTAATATCATGTTTTCTGGTCCTGAAGTCCCTCCGTCAGTCACATGTGATATCAGGTGCTCTGGTCCTGCAGTCCCTCTGTCAGTCACATGTAATATCAGGTGCTCTGGTCCTGCAGTCCCTCTGTCAGTCACATGTAATAACAGGTGCTCTGGTTCTGCAGTCCCTCTGTCAGTCACATGTAATAACAGGTGCTCTGGTCCTGCAGTCCCTCTGTCAGTTACATGTAATAACAGGTGCTCTGGTCCTGCAGTCCCTCTGTCAGTCACATGTAATAACAGGTGCTCTGGTTCTGCAGTCCCTCTGTCAGTCACATGTAATAACAGGTGCTTTGGTCCTGCAGTCCCTCTGTCAGTTACATGTAATAACAGGTGCTCTGGTTCTGCAGTCCCTCTGTCAGTCACATGTAATAACAGGTGCTCTGGTCCTGCAGTCCTTCTGTCAGTCACATGTAATAACAGGTGCTCTGGTTCTGCAGTCCCTCTGTCAGTCACATGTAATAACAGGTGCTCTGGTTCTGCAGTCCCTCTGTCAGTTACATGTAATAACAGGTGCTCTGGTTCTGCAGTCCCTCTGTCAGTTACATGTAATATCAGGTGCTCTGGTTCTGCAATCCCTCTGTCAGTCACATGTAACATCAGGTGCTCTGGCCCTACAGTCCCTCTGTCAGTCACATGTAATATCAGGTGCTCTGGTCCTGCAGTCCCTCTGTCAGTCACATGCAACATCAGGTGCTCTGGTCTTGCAGTCCCTCTGTCAGTCACATGTAATATCAGGTGCTCTGGCCCTGCAGTCCCTCTGTCAGTCACATGTAATATCAGGTGATCTGGTCTTGCAGTCCCTCTTTCAGTCACATGTAATATCAGGTGCTCTGGCCCTGCAGTCCCTCTGTCAGTCACATGTAACATCAGGTGCTCTGGCCCTGCAGTCCCTCTGTCAGTCACATGTAACATCAGGTGCTCTGGTCTTGCAGTCCCTCTGTCAGTCACATGTAATATCAGGTGCTCTGGTCCTGCAGTCCCTCTGTCAGTCACATGTAACATCAGGTGCTCTGGTCTTGCAGTCCCTCTGTCAGTCACATGTAATATCAGGTGCTCTGGCCCTGCAGTCTCTCTGTCAGTCACATGTAATATCAGGTGCTCTGGCCCTGCAGTCCCTCTGTCAGTCACATGTAATATCAGGTGCTCTGGCCCTGCAGTCCCTCTGTCAGTCACATGTAACCTCAGGTGCTCTGGTCTTGCAGTCCCTCTGTCAGTCACATGTAATATCAGGTGCTCTGGCCCTGCAGTCCCTCTGTCAGTCACATGTAATATCAGGTGCTCTGGTCCTGCAGTCCCTCTGTCAGTCACATGTAATATCAGGTGCTCTGGTCTTGCAGTCCCTCTGTCAGTCACATGTAATATCAGGTGCTCTGGTCTTGCAGTCCCTCTGTCAGTTACATGTAATATCAGGTGCTCTGGCCCTGCAGTCCCTCTGTCAGTCACATGTAATATCAGGTGCTCTGGTCTTGCAGTCCCTCCGTCAGTCACATGTAGTATCAGGTGCTCTGGTCCTGCAGTCCCTCTGTCAGTCACATGTAATATCAGGTGCTCTGGTCCTGCAGTCCCTCTGTCAGTCACATGTAATATCAGGTGCTCTGGTCCTGCAGTCCCTCTGTCAGTCACATGTAATATCAGGTGCTCTGGTCTTGCAGTCCCTCTGTCAGTCACATGTAATATCAGGTGCTCTGGTCTTGCAGTCCCTCTGTCAGTCACATGTAATATCAGGTGTTCTGGTCCTGCAGTCCCTCTGTCAGTCACATGTAGTATCAGGTGCTCTGGTCCTGCAGTCCCTCTGTCAGTCACATGTAATATCAGGTGCTCTGGTACTAAAGTCCCTCTGTCAGTCACATGTAATATCAGGTGCTCTGGTCCTGCAGTCCCTCTGTCAGTCACATGTAATATCAGGTGCTCTGGTACTAAAGTCCCTCTGTCAGTCACATGTAATATCAGGTGCTCTGGTCCTGCAGTCCCTCTGTCAGTCACATGTAATATCAGGTGCTCTGGTCCTGCAGTCCCTCTGTCAGTCACATGTAACATCAGGTGCTCTGGCCCTGCAGTCCCTCTGTCAGTTACATGTAGTATCAGGTGCTCTGGTCCTGCAGTCCCTCTGTCAGTCACATGTAATAACAGGTGCTCTGGTCCTGCAGTCCCTCTGTCAGTCACATGTAATAACAGGTGCTCTGGTCCTGCAGTCCCTCTGTCAGTCCCATACAACATCAGGTGCTCTATTCCTGTAGTTTCTGCAGTCACACCAAATCATAAGAAGGGTCTCAATCCTGAAATTGATTGTCATTGAATTATAGAATCGAAAGCTAGGCTAAAATGAGCAATCAATGTCAGGATTAAGATCCCTCTTATGATTGGATGTGACAAGTATAGAATTAAATTGCAATCAGTAAGGCTTTAGTGCAGTGGGGGATTAATGCAGAGGTGTTGATGGTGATCTGCTGTAATGCATTGCGGACAATCAATTTGCATTAAAATATAAATTTAAAGGGGCATAAAAGTCAAAATTAAACTTTGATGGTTCTGATGATAGAGCATTACATTTTATTAGACTACTTTTTTATAGATGTACTTTGTTTTGCATGGTATCCTTTGTTGACAAGCTTATCTAGGCATTTCAAGAGAAGCAATGCACTACTGGGTAAGAGCTAACTGGTTATTGATGGCTATGCACATATGCCTCTTGTAATTGTCTCACCTGATGTGTTCAGCTAGGTTCCCAGTACTGCTGTGTAACTGACTTTAAAGTTAAAAGGACATGAAACTCACATTTTTTTTTTTATGATTCAGATAGAGAATTCATTTTTAAATAACACTCAAATTTACTTCTATAATTTATTTTGCTTTATTCTTCACATATCCTTTGTTAAAGATATAGCAATGCACATTGGTGAGCCAATCATACGAGGCATCTCTGTGCAACCACCCACCAGCAGCTACTGAGCCTATTTAGATAAGCTTTTCAACAAAGGATATCAAGAGAATGAAGCAAATTAGATAGAAGTAATTTGGAAAGTTGTTTAAAATTGCATGCTCTTTCTAAATCATGAAAGAAAACAATTGAGTTTCATGTCCCTTTAAGAACATTGTTATATGGTCGAAAAATAAAGTGCTCCAGCACATTGCAGCTTTTTATTATTATGATTATTTTTATTATTATTTTGTCACTTTAATCCCCTAGAAGATGTGTGCTAGCTCCAAGGTGTTAAGTACTCAACAATGTTTTACCGAAGGTTATGGAGGTTTTCATAAAGATAGTGCAGGAAATCCCACCGTCACATCTAACCTAAGCTTTACAGGATCAGAGAACAGTGTAGTCTGGGTATTGAATTACTGCTTGAAAATGTTAGATTGATTAATAGGTAATAGACTATTGATTATATTCTAGTCTTTTACAAACAGCTTCTCAAAACAATGTAGCAACAAAATTCCCAACATTTTCAAAGCGGAATTGTTCAGAAATAGAATTTTTTTTAAAAGGTTTTAGAATATTCCTCACGTTTAACAGAATGTTTGGAATCAGCTAGAATGCTATTAACAGAATTCTTCCCAGACAATATATTTCAACAGATGACTTGCAAAAGGGCAAAATGAACAAATGGAAATTGCATGTAACCTATATATATAAAGCAATATATAATTCATAATCCAGAGATTTGAGGGATGTAAAATACATGAGGTAAGATTTTGGTTCTATGGATAGCTGCCTGGACTGAAGGTGAGTAAAATATATCACCCAACTAAATCTATAGCTCTTTGTGTTACGTAGCAGATGCTGTGGGCTGTGTGCACATCATATTTCTTTCAGAAAATTAATAAACAAAACAAATAAATAAATATTTATATGAGCGATAATATGTAGGAATAACTTGAGGATGTAATGGAAATGTTACATAGCTGATAAACTATTAAATTACTCACCGTGCCCTGGTGCGGGTATAAATACTATTGTGTTCATTTACTCACCGTGCCCTGGTGCGAGTATAAATACTATTGTGTTCATTTACTCACCGTGCCCTGGTGCGGGTATAAATACTATTGTGTTCATTTACTCACCGTGCCCTGGTGCGGGTATAAATACTATTGTGTTCATTTACTCACTGTGCCCTGGTGCATTTATAAATACTATTGTGTTCATTTACTCACCGTGCCCTGGTGCGGGTATAAATACTATTGTGTTCATTTACTCACCATGCCCTGGTGCGGGTATAAATACTATTGTGTTCATTTACTCACTGTGCCCTGGTGCATTTATAAATACTATTGTGTTCATTTACTCACCGTGCCCTGGTGCGGGTATAAATACTATTGTGTTCATTTACTCACCGTGCCCTGCTGCGGGTATAAATACTATTGTGTGCATTTACTCACCGTGCCCTGCTGCGGGTATAAATACTATTGTATTCATTTACTCACCGTGCCCTGGTGCGGGTATAAATACTATTTTGTTCATTTACTCACTGTGCGCTGGTGCGGGTATAAATACTATTGTGTTAATTTACTCACCGTGCCCTGGTGCGGGTATAAATACTATTGTGTTCATTTACTCACCGTGCCCTGGTGCGGGTATAAATACTATTGTGTTCATTTACTCACCGTGCCCTGGTGCTGGTATAAATACTATTGTGTTAATTTACTCACCGTGCCCTGGTGCGGGTATAAATACTATTGTGTTCATTTACTCACTGTGCCCTGGTGTGGGTATAAATACTATTGTGTTCATTTACTCACCGTGCCCTGGTGCGGGTATAAATACTATTGTGTTCATTTACTCACCGTGCCTTGGTGCGGGTATAAATACTATTGTGTTCATTTATTCACCATACCCTGGTGCGGGTATAAATACTATTGTGTTCATTTACTCACCGTGCCCTGGTGCGGGTATAAATACTATTGTGTTCATTTACTCACCGTACCCTGGTGCGGCTATAAATACTATTGTGTTCATTTACTAACCGTACCCTGGTGTGGATATAAATACTATTGTGTTCATTTACTCACCGTGCCCTGGTGCGGGTATAAATACTATTGTGTTCATTTACTCACCGTGCCCTGGTGCGAGTATAAATACTATTGTGTTCATTTACTCACCGTGCCCTGGTGCGGGTATAAATACTATTGTGTTTATTTACTCACCGTTCCCTGGTGCGTTTATAAATACTATTGTGTTCATTTACTCACCGTGCCCTGGTTTGGGTATAAATACTATTGTGTTCATTTACTCACCGTGCCCTGCTGCGGGTATAAATACTATTGTGTTCATTTACTCACCGTGCCCTGGTGCGGGTATAAATACTATTGTGTTCATTTACTCACCGTGCCCTGGTGCGGGTATAAATACTATTGTGTTCATTTACTCACCGTGCGCTGGTGCGGGTATAAATACTATTGTGTTCATTTACTCACCGTGCCCTGGTGCGGGTATAAATACTATTGTGTTCATTTACTCACCGTGCCCTGGTGCGGGTATAAATACTATTGTGTTCATTTACTCACCGTGCTCTGGTGCTGGTATAAATACTATTGTGTTAATTTACTCACCGTGCCCTGGTGCGGGTATAAATACTATTGTGTTCATTTACTCACTGTGCCCTGGTGTGGGTATAAATACTATTGTGTTCATTTACTCACTGTGCCCTGGTGCGGGTATAAATACTATTGTGTTCATTTACTCACCGTGCCTTGGTGCGGGTATAAATACTATTGTGTTCATTTATTCACCGTACCCTGGTGTGGCTATAAATACTATTGTTTTCATTTACTCACCGTGCCCTGGTGCGGGTATAAATACTATTGTGTTCATTTACTCACCGTACCCTGGTGTGGATATAAATACTATTGTGTTCATTTACTCACCGTGCCCTGGTGCGGGTATAAATACTATTGTGTTCATTTACTCACCGTGCGCTGGTGCGGGTATAAATACTATTGTGTTCATTTACTCACCGTGCCCTGGTGCGGGTATAAATACTATTGTGTTCATTTACTCACCGTGCCCTGGTGCGGGTATAAATACTATTGTGTTCATTTACTCACCGTGCTCTGGTGCTGGTATAAATACTATTGTGTTAATTTACTCACCGTGCCCTGGTGCGGGTATAAATACTATTGTGTTCATTTACTCACTGTGCCCTGGTGTGGGTATAAATACTATTGTGTTCATTTACTCACCGTGCCCTGGTGCGGGTATAAATACTATTGTGTTCATTTACTCACCGTGCCTTGGTGCGGGTATAAATACTATTGTGTTCATTTATTCACCGTACCCTGGTGTGGCTATAAATACTATTGTTTTCATTTACTCACCGTGCCCTGGTGCGGGTATAAATACTATTGTGTTCATTTACTCACCGTACCCTGGTGTGGATATAAATACTATTGTGTTCATTTACTCACCGTGCCCTGGTGCGGGTATAAATACTATTGTGTTCATTTACTCACTGTGCCCTGGTGTGGGTATAAATACTATTGTGTTCATTTACTCACCGTGCCCTGGTGCGGGTATAAATACTATTGTGTTCATTTACTCACCGTGCCCTGGTGCGGGTATAAATACTATTGTGTTAATTTACTCACTGTGCCCTGGTGCGGGTATAAATACTATTGTGTTCATTTACTCACTGTGCCCTGGTGTGGGTATAAATACTATTGTGTTCATTTACTCACCGTGCCCTAGAGATACCAAAAAAGCAAAATCTGAAACAAATTGCCTTAAAGGGACATTTCGGTCAAAATTGAAAAGCACATAGATGAACTACATCTTTGAATAGAAAGATATTTACAATTGTATTTGGCACAATGCTTCTAGTAAAAGTTATCACGGATTTAGTGTTAGTATTTTTCTCTGCACGTGCATGTGAAGCATAGCTGTATATTCTCAGTGCACCAGAATCTTAAATACTGCAGCTGCTCAGAGCACCAGTGAGGCTTTTGTCATGTCAGCAATAATGCAAATGTAGTCATTACCATATGATACAAGCAGCTTAGGCTCTCTGAGCACGTGCTGTGTATAAAATGCTGGTGCACGGAGCATACTTAAATACATTTTTTAAACAGCTATAACTTTTACTAGAAACATATTTGCTAATACGTGTATCTTGTAAAACTGTTTCTAACTGAACTTGTGTCGGTTTATGCAGCTGTTTTGCAGCATTTGCAGGTTATAGAATCTGCATTTTTACTTCTCTAGGGAAGGGTACATCAAACTTTTTTACCAAGACCCAGTGCCATGATACCACATACCTGTGCAAGCCCTATTTTATGCTTGTCTGACAATTTCTGACGTAATAAACAACAAGATACCTGCAATTTTTGTCAAAATTACTAAAATTTTCTGTGTACTTTATACCTGATTGTAGTCAAACTTGCAGTGTTGTAAACTGTAATAATACACACACTCTCATATAACACACACACCACACACTCTAATACAACACACACACCACACACTCTAATACAACACACACACCACACTCATACAACACACACACCATCACACTCTAATACAACACACACACCACACACTCTAATACAACACACACACCACACACTCTAATACAACACACACACCATCATACAACACACACACCACACACTCTCATGCGACACACACCACACACTCATACAACACACACACCATCATACAACACACACACCATCATACAACACACACACAACACACTCTCAAACAACACACACACCACACACTCTAATACAACACACACACCACACTCATACAACACACACACCATCATACAACACACACCGTCATACAACACACACACCATCATACAACACACACCGTCATACAACACACACACCACACACTCTAATACAACACACACACCACACTCATACAACACACACACCATCATACAACACATACACCGTCACACAACACACTCTCAAACAACACACACCACACACTCTAATACAACACACACACCACACTCATACAACACACACACCATCATACAACACACACCGTCATACAACACACACACAACACACACCACACACTCTCATATAACACACACACCACACACTCTAATACAACACACACACCACACTCATACAACACACACACCATCATACAACACATACACCATCACACAACACACACACAACACACTCTCAAACAACACACACCACACACTCTAATACAACACACACACCACACTCATACAACACACACACCATCATACAACACATACACCGTCACACAACACACTCTCATACAACACACACACCATCATACAACACATACACCGTCACACAACACACTCTCAAACAACACACACCACACACTCTAATACAACACACACACCACACACTCTAATACAACACACACACCACACTCATACAACACACACACTGTCATACAACACACACCGTCATACAACACACACACCACACACTCTCATGCGACACACACACTTATACAACACACACACCACACTCATACAACACACATACCCTCATACAACACACACACCATCATACAACACACACCACACACTCTCATGCGACACACACACTCTTATACAACACAAACCCATTCAACACACACACCTCACATTCACTCATGCAACACACACCACACACACTCTCATACAACACACTGATTCTCATTTTACACATACACACACTCTCATACTACACATACACACACTCTCATACAACACAAACACCACACACTCATACAACACACACACCGCACACTCATACAACACACACTGCACACTCAAACAACACACACATTAAACACACTATCAGAAAACATAGACATTCTCCTACAACACACACCACACACAATCTTATATTACACATACACCACACACACTTTTATATTACAAATAAACACACCACACACACTATCATATTACACATACACACATCACACACACTTTCCTAGAAAAAAATAAAACACACACACACATAGAATGGAAGAAAAAAAACACCACACACACTGGCATATAACACACACCACACTCACTCTCATATTACACAAAAACACACCAAACACTCTCTCCTAAAAAAAAAACACACACACACCACACAGACTCTCATATAACACACACATACAGACACTCTCATATTAAACATACACACACACAAGCTCCTACAACTCACACACACAAGTAAACATGGTGTTAAAACCCATGTTTTGATGAACCCTTCTCTAGGGGGCATCTCATGTACAATTTTCACACAAAAGCATAAAATTTTTAAAGGTACAGTAAATATCTTCTAAATACAGGACATTTTGACAACAATATAACATGTTATTTACTGCTATAGTTTTTCAATAGCAAAACTCCACCCACTACTTGCTTATTTGGAGGAGCCAATACTGCTTTGATTCTGCTGACAACAAGGCTAGTCACAGTCATTATGTTAATTCACAGTGCACTGTTCTGCAATTGGTTAAAGCCAATTAGGGACATATATGTAGCAGGTTTAGCCTTGAAAAGTCCGCAGTATACTGTTTTACTACATATAACTAAACATTTTAAATTACAATCTCAACACATTTACTGTCAAAATTGAAATATGCACAGAAGTATTTCAATGTGAAATAGAAGCATTTTATATTAGCAGAAATGCTTCCAGTATGAGTTATTACTATTTTTCAGTGGCATATGCACATATGCTGTCACAGCCCCATGCACCAGTATTCAAACACCATGCCTGGTCAGATAGTAAGTGGTGATGCATATTGCATCAGTGAAGACCTTATTTGTGTCATACAAGCTTTTGCTAACACTCTAGACCTGATGATCAAAAACTCGCCGGCATGGAGAGACCTTTGGGGGCTTTTTTGAGAATTATTTTGCAATGTTGGTGTCTCTGCTTCACATCTAGAACTCCACATAGAGAGATAAACGCTCTTAAGAAAAACAATCACTTTGTTTAAAAGCCTTTAAGGGACCTCACGGTACTGACTAGACATATTAGATCGTCTCACCAGAGCAGAGAGCTTTATATCATCAGGCTCGCTGAGAAGTACGGTGTTTGAATGCTTGTGCACAGGGCACTTATAGCATATGTGTGTATGCAGCAGATGCAGCAGATAAACAGTAATACATTTTGCTAGAAGAATTTTTGCTCCATTCATAGTGTATTTTTTTTAAATGTATTTCTTTACAAATGTGTGTTTAAAAATAACATTTTATTTTCTTTATATAATGAGACTATAATATTCAATAAGAAAGTAATCATTTTATAAATCAGAAATAGAAAACAAAAATGAAATGTCTATGTCTATAAAGGTAGTAACTTGTAGCCAACATCTGTGGGTAAAAAAATAAATATCTCTCTGCTTCCCTTCCTACGTTATCAGAAATATGTAACTTGAACAAGTCAAAGGCTAAAACTCTCCATGTTCCTCCTACCTGAGACTTTTCAAAATTCCAGGGTGCCAAGATTTTTTAATGAAGAGTGTATCTTTTATGCTTCATATAAATTAAATTACTATATACTAACTACTTGAGCCCAAAAAGGTGCCTTCTCCTTCAGCTCCTAGTTAAGGACAATTTCATTGCCAAAAAAGGGATAAATGTAGAGAAATCTGTGGACTTTATTGAGGTCCCATATATTGAGGTGGTATATTTATAAAACTGGATAACGAAATGGAATATAGAACATAGTCTTATCCCAGAATGGGACAAACAACAGGAAAAGCCCACCAACATAACTCCCTACTATTTATGGCTGGCTCTCCAGGACTCAGGAGGTTAAAAAGGGCCTCTAGCCATTATGTGGACAGGGACACATTGAGAAAGGCATGGTCATGGGTGGATAGTGGGAAGGATATGCATGTGTCTTGGTGGTCAGTGGACGAATCTGGATAGTTGGTAGGTGGACCTAATATAGTCCCGTAAAACAGCTGGGGAAATCTTGCAATTCAGGGCATATGGCTGTCTCAGAAGGTCAGAGCTCAGAATCTTGGACTGTTCCGCACAAATCAGGACATGTAGGAGAGCTGCATCAAAATATAAAGAGATTTTTCGGTAAATACACAATTTCAACGGCATTCAACAGAACGATCTATGCCATTTAGTAGGAACTATATGCCATCAAAGAGTTAAAAATAAAAATAGATTGTCATACAATGTGCAGTAGATTTCATGAGAGAGATCACCCCTCCTCAATTTACTACCATCTTGTCTTTCAAGGAATTGACATACCCTGACTTTAATTATTGAGACAATTGAGTAATCAGCGATAATATACAGATAGAGACATATAAAGTTGTAATTGCAAGTGATTGAAGATCTGAGTATGTGCAAAATTCTAAGAGCCAATTAACCCTTTCACTGCTGAGCAAATTTCCCACCCCTCTGCTAGGCTGTTTTAATTGTTTTGCTTTCATTATTTAGCCCTAACTTCAACAACAACAACCCGAGGAAAGTGGTTATCGCCAGGTTATCATCATTTCTATGATGATTACTTGATAGCAATAAAGACATGAAACCTCTTATCAGAACTGTATGACTTGCTATCTTAAGAGGCAATCTCCTCTTTTATGTAAGGGGTATTGTGTTATATGCTGTCTTTTATGGAATATGGGCTCCTTCCGAGCCACTAGCCCTCATAAGTATTTGTTTTGTTGTACTCCGTCTCTGTTTATAGCGCTGCAGAATCTGTTGGCGCTCTACAAATAACCGATAATAATAATAAGTAAATACATTAGGTAGGTGATTGACATTTATTTCAAATACAAAATGAGCCACAGAAGGGATTTCACAATCACTTAGTGTAACAGTTTTAGAAGAAGAAAGATTCAAATTGTAGCAGAGGCTTTCCTTCTATAGACTTTATTAAATCAGAAAGCTCATCTTCATATAGTCCCTGCCCTCCCATTGAATGATTTTGTAATTAATCCTTCATTGGGTAATAGGAAGGTTTTTTTTAATTCTTTTTTTTTATAAAAATACAATACTAAAAAAAAAACATAAATTCCAAAAAACAAAGTGCAAAGCTTAAAAAAACTGATAAATGATAAAGCTGTGGCTACTGTCTTCTATGGGATATAAATAACCTGCACTGAAGAAATCCACCAATAGCAGGTAAAAGTTCCAATCTTTATTTCAACGTTATTTAAAACAAATCAGATAATCCATCAACATCATCAAACAGGAATCAGTGTAGCCAGTAGGGGCTTACGCGTTTCCGTCTAACAAGCCGTAATCATAGCCTGGCACTCCAGCCACAGCTGATGCCTTCTAAAATACAAAGCATAACATGATTGGCTAAAACATGTTAAAGGAACACGAACATGATTCCTGAATAAACATTGTGTACTCATCGTGTCATTTAATCAATACATTTTAAAGCAATGAGTTGTTTTAAACATCATGTCCTCAAAAAAACGAGTGAACTGGATACAATAAACTATATCATGTGTCATATACATGTTAAACAGGTAGTAAAAAATATGGTGAAATATATACTTACATATAGAGCTGTGGTCGGAGAGCCAGGCTATGATTACAGCTTGTTAGCCAAAACTCGTAAGCCCCTTCTGGCTACACTGATTCCTGTTCGATGATGTTGATGGATTATCAGATTTGTTTTAAATAAAGTTGGAATAAAGATTGGAACTTTTACCTTGTATTCCATGCAAGCGATATTTAGCGCTCCACTCGCAATCTAGGCCTGAATGTTCAAAAAACACTTAAAAGAGAAGAATAACTAATACCTTTTTAGACAATTCTCAATCACCAGACAGCATTTATTTTGTTTTTCTTCCTTTTAAAACATTGTAAAAGATGTTCTGTTCCCACATTTAGGTCAACTGTACCATTAACCCCAAAGTTAAAACATGTAAAAGAAACTTTTCTATTTTCTCAAGTTCTAACCCACATTTTACATCCCGCTGGATGCGTTACCATTAACTCACAACGACCTTAAACCAGGATAAGAGTTTTCAATGCTGGAGGAAAGTTCCCTGCTGCTAATGGATTGAATGTCAATGTGAGAGAGTGCAGTGAGGACACATTTCTCGGAAAGGTAATATTTATTTTAATTTGCAACCCCTGCTGTGACCACTGCTGCTGTAATGGAATCTGATTACAAAAGCAAAGACAAGAATCGTACAATTGCAGTTTGTCTCAGTAGGAATTCTTTCCATCTATTTCCATAGAGATGTTTTACTACACGACACCTATATAAAACATTAGTGTTCCAGGGGTTTAACACTTTAGTGGCCAAAAAGCTCTTCAAATGTTTACATAAGCAATTCACTGCAGCTCTCTCTGGCAGACAAAGGGTTACACATTTTAGGAACTCAGTAAGACTGAAAAATATTTTTTACTTGGCATCTTTCTTATTGCTGTAATAAAATATTTTCAATGGACGTATAATATTATTCTAAACTGCAAAAAAAAGTTAATTATGTGGTTTTAGTACTAATTATGGACCGGGATTAACTTTACAGTCGCATTTTATTTCCCGTGAAATCACTTTACTTAAGATTTTCTTTTCTTTACATAATTTTAAATTTATATAAAATGATCTAGATTTTCAGTGAATATAAAACTCATTGCATGGTTGTTTGTTCTTACTTATTATTTTGATGTATTGGAAATTGATTATTGAGGTAAATGTATGTAGGGTCTCCATTATTTTTCCATGATTTTTTATTTTTTTATTTTATGGTTTGCATTGAACAACATATATTTTCTGTTATTGTTATTATAAGTCCTCCACAAATGAATGAACAATAAATTAGTGTCAAGGCCCGGGAACTAGATGGTGGCTCTAATGATGATAACTACCAAAATATCTGCCATTAGTCTTCCTCCTTGGTCTTAGTCTTCCTCCTTGGCTCCACGCCAAGCCTATTTTAGTCTTAGCAGGGCAAGCTAGGCAGCAGGGTTAGCCTTGAGAGAACAGCTAGGTAGCAGGACAAGCCTTGAGAATCTGCAATGTGTATGTTACATTAAATGAAAATGGACAAAATAAATAATGAATGTGTATATTGCCCAGTTGTTTTACTACACACAACACAACAATTTATATGACATTCTGAAGGTGTTGATTGACCCTTTTAAAGGGACATTGATGTCAAAATTTAACCTTCATGATTCAGATAGAGAGGATACAATTAAAAAAGTGAAATAACTTTTGACTCTTTCTCTTGGTCTCCTTTACTGAAACTTAGCTTTTTTTTATTAGAGCATACTGAGATAGGCTTAAGAGTGCACGTGTAGCACTCTAAGTAGCAAATGATAGGAATAGAAAAAGGTAAATTTGATCATAAATAAAAATTGATTTTTTAAAATTATCTCAGTCAATAAAGTTTCATTTTGGCTTTCAGAGAAGCAACTTCTACTTTTTTGTACTTGGCAACAGAGTCTATAGGACACTTAAAATTAGATGCCACATATAGTTTTAACTTGACTAGTCAGATATGTTCCCATCTGAAATAATTCACCTCTAGGCAACAGCAACAATACTAGCAAGAAATCTGTATTTTCTGATGGTAGTGTTGCATATAGTGTTTGTGCGTCCCTGGGCATTTGGAACTCTGATACTCATAGACCCCTCACCCATAATAACTGTGGCTCATATATGCCCTACAGCCAGAAACCAGCAATATATGGAGCGATCATGCATCACATGGAGCCATCATCCATCACATGGAGCCATCATGCATCACATGGAGCCATCATCCATCACATGGAGTCATCATGCATCACATGGAGCCATCATTCATCACATGGAACCATCATGCATCACATGGAACCATCATGCATCACATGGAGCCATCATGCATCACAAAGAGCCATCATGCATCACATGGTACCATCATGCATCACATGGAGCCATCATGCATCACATAGAGCCATCATGCATCACATAGAGCCATCATGCATCACATGGAGCCATCATGCATCACATGGAGCCATCATGCATCACATATAGCCATCATGCATTACATGGAGCCATAATGCATCACATAGAGCCATCATGCATCACATAGATCCATCATGCATCACATGGAGCCATCATGCATCACATAGAGCCATTATCCATCACATGGAGCCATCATGCATCACATGGAGCCATCATGCATCACATAGAGCCATCATGCAACACATAGAGCCATCATGCATCACATGGAGCCATCATGCATCACAAAGAGCCATCATGCAACACATAGACCCATCATGCATCACATGGAGCCATCATGCATCACATAGAGCCATCATCCAACACATGGAGCCATCATGCATCACATAGAGCCATCATCCATCACATGGAGCCATCATGCATCACATAGAGCCATCATGCATCACATAGAGCCATCATGCAACACATAGAACCATCATGCATCACATAGAGCTATCATGCATCACATGGAGCCATCACGGATCACATGGAGCCATCATTCATCACATGGAGTCATCATGCATCACATGGAGCCATCATGCATCCCATAGAGCCCTCATGCATCACATGGAGCCATCATGCATCACATGGAGCCATCATGCAACACAGAGAGACATCATGCATCACATGGAGTGATCATGCATCATATGGGGCCATCATGAATCACATGGAGCCATCATGCATCACATAGAGCCATCATGCAACACATAGAGCCATCATGCATCACATGGAGCCATCATGCATCACAAAGAGCCATCATGCAACACATAGACCCATCATGCATCACATGGAGCCATCATGCATCACATAGAGCCATCATCCAACACATGGAGCCATCATGCATCACATAGAGCCATCATCCATCACATGGAGCCATCATGCATCACATGGAGCCATCACGGATCACATGGAGCCATCATTCATCACATGGAGTCATCATGCATCACATGGAGCCATCATGCATCACATAGAGCCCTCATGCATCACATGGAGCCATCATGCATCACATGGAGCCATCATGCAACACAGAGAGACATCATGCATCACATGGAGTGATCATGCATCATATGGGGCCATCATGAATCACATGGAGCCATCATGAATCACATGGAGCCATCATGCATCACATGGAGCCATCATGCATCATATGGGGCCATCATAAATCACATGGAGCCATCATGCATCACATGGAGCCATCATGCAACACATAGAGCCAACATGCATCACATGGAGCCATCATGCATCACATGGGGCCATCATGAATCACATAGAGCCATCATGCATCACTTGGAGCGATCATGCATCCCATGGGGCAATCATGAATCACATAGAGCCATCATGCATCACATGGAGCGATCATGCATCATATGGGGCCATCATGAATCACATAGAGCCATCATGCATCACATGGAGCCATCATGCATCACATAGAGCCATCATGCATCACATGGGGCCATAATGAATCACATGGAGCCATCATGCATCACATAGAGCCATCATGCAACACATAGAGCCATCATGCATCACATGGAGCCATCATGCATCACATGGAGCCATCATGCATCACATGGAGCGATCATGCATCACATGGGGCCATCATGAATCACATAGAGCCATCATGCATCACATAGAGCCATCATGCAACACACAGAGCCATCATGCATCACATGGAGCCATCATGCATCACATAGAGCAATCATGCATCACATGGAGCCATCATGCATCACATGGAGCGATCATGCATCACATGGAGCCATCATGCATCCCCAAAAGACAACCAGACATTACTGACATGTAATAAAAGCATAAATATAGAAAACATCTGGAGATCACATGGAGCCATCATGCATCACAAGAAGCTATCATGCATCACATGGACTCATCATGCATCACATGGAGTCATCATGCATCACATGGAGCCATCATGCATCACATGGAGTCATCATGCATCACATGGAGAAATCATGCATCACATGGACTCATCATGCATCACATGGAGTCATCATGCATCACATGGAGCAATCATGCATCATATGGAGCCATCATGCATCACATGGAGTCATCATGCATCACATGGAGTCATCATGCATCACATGGAGCAATCATGCATCACATGGAGCAATCATGCATCCCCAAAAGACAACCAGACATTACTGACGTGTAATAAAAGCAATAAATATAGAAAACATCTGGAGATCACATGAGTATGGAGGTATCATGCCATAGAATCAGCCCTTAAAGTGTACTTCCCTCAAACTTTGTTTCCCTAGGCACCGGCCTAGTTTGTATAGACAAAACCCACCCCTGGCTCATGGTGAAAACTATTGATAAGATGTACATAAAAATAAACCATTACCTTTAATAAAGGATTTATTTTAATTGTTATAAGTTGTTATGTTTTATTGTTTTTATTTCTGTTAGATGTTTATATAAATTATCTTTTTATTTGCACAGACCCTTTCCTTTCTTCTTCTTAATATTATTATTGATATTTTTATTATTATTTTTATTACCATTAATATTATTAATAATAATAGTCACCTAGATTACAAGTTTTGTGCTATACCGGGTGCGTAAAGAACGCAAAAAAATGAGCAGTATTATACTTCCATAGTGCTGCCATTACGAGTTATTGATAAATTCCATACCGCAAAAAAGCCAAGGGCTGAGTTTACGTGCTTGATTTCCCCCATAGTCATCAATGGGGAGAAAGTGTTAGAAAAAAATTAACACCTGCGATTGCGGAATGGCAAATCACTGTAACGCAACCCTATTGATGTCTATGGGGAAAAACAAAATTATGTTTAAACCTAACACCCTAACATAACCCCCTAGTCTAGACACCCCTAATCCGCCATTCCCCGTCATCGACAATGCTAAATAAAGTTATTAACCCCTAATCCGCCACCCCACGACATCCCCGACACTAAATAAAACTATTAACCCCTAAACCGCCGCCCCCCCCACATTGCAACTAATAAACTAAACCTATTAACCCCTAAACCGCCGGGGCCCCACATTGCAAAACACTAAATTAAGCTATTAACCCCTAAACCTAACACCCCCTAACTTTAATTTAAAAGTTTCAATATAACTATCAAAATAAATAAAAACCTGTTAAATAAAAAAAAAATTAAGATTAAACTATAAATGAACCTAACTATTCTAATAAAATAAAATAAACTAACAATTAAAAATCCTAAATTATATGATTAAAAAAACACTACGAGAAAATAAAAAACCTAAATAACAAATTTAAATTATCCTAATACTATGAAAAAATTAAAAAATTCTAACATTACAAAAAAAACTGCTAAAATTATGAAAAATAAAAAAATACTAAGATTACAAAAAATAAAAAATGAAATTATCCAAAATAATAAAAATTACACCTAATCTAATAGCCTTATAAAAACAAAAAAGCCCTCCCAAAATAAAAACACCCCTAACTTAACAATAAACTACCAATAGCCCTTAAAAAGGCCTTATGTAGGTCATTGCCCTAAGTTAAACAGCTTTTACCTTATAAAATTACAAAGTCCCCCTAAAAGTAAAACCCCCCACCCAAACAACCCCCCAAAATAAAAAAACCTAAGTCTAAAAAAATCCTAAACTACCCATTGCCCCTAAAGGGTCATTTGTATGGGCATTGCCATTAAAAGGCATTCAGCTCTTTCACTGCCCATAAAAACCCTAATCTTAAACAAAAACCCACCCCAAACCCCCCCCCCCAAAAAAAACTAACACTAACCCCAGTCCAGACATTCTTCTTCATCCAGGTGGCAAGAAGTTTTCATCCAGGCGGCGACATCTTCATCTATTGCATTGGCACCTTCTGTCTTTAACCCGGTGTCGCGGAGCTGTGGAGGCGCGGAGCATCCAGCGTGGAGGATCCTCTTTATACGGTCACCGCTGTACACTGAAGTTTGAATGCAAGGTACCTGTTTAAATATGGGGTGCCTTGCATTCCTATTGGCTGACATTTTCAAATCAGACAATAGGATGAGAGCTACTGAAATCCTATTGGCTCTTCAAATCAACCAATAGGATTTTAGTAGCTCTGATCCTATTGGCTGATTTGAAAATGTCAATGGCATTTTTTGAGTGCGGAATGGAAAGTTGCGTAAAGGCTAAAATGCTTGCGGTATAGTTATACCACCATAACTTTTAATATGCGTTACCTGCTATTCCACGCACAATGGCCAATTTTTCAGAGGTAAAGCCGTACCGCGCCATAACGCAAAACTTGTAATCTAGGTGAATCTTAGTAATAATGTAACTGCAAGTTTGAATGATTGTTTCTCTAGATATTCCTGTATTTTTAAGATTGATCAAATGTTTTTTTCAGTTATTTCCTTATTGTAGTTTATGGCTCAATAAGTCTTGTGTTATTACTTCAGTACATTACAGCTTCTCTGGTGTAGATGACATGAGCAATACTGTTCCTCACTGCCTTGCTCCTTTCAATCAGTTATGACATTTCACAGCGTAAGGTCATGCAAACTCTTGTGTTAAAGTTATGCTGAACACTTCTGTAAATGTGCTGATTGTTTTACAGCTGATACCAGCCAAAATCTCAGAAAAGGGAATAAAACATTTTGTAATTGTGGCTTAACTATTTATTTTCCAGAGGGGACTGCCATTTATGGTTGTAAAACACGTGCTGGAGCCCTTGCAAATCCCCACAGACTAAAGTTTATTGAAGACGTACACGTTTAGTATCTTGCTTGTGCAATGTCTACTTTGGCAACTTGAAAATATATTGAAAGGGACAGTCATAAATAAACTTTCATGATTCAGTTAAAGAACTTTCCAATTCACTTTTATTATCAAATTTACTTGTTCTATTAGTATTCTTTGTTGAAAGCTAAACTTAGGTGAGCTCATATGCTAATTTCGAAGCCCTAAAGGCCGTCCCTTATCTCGATGCATTTGACAGTTTTTCACAGCTAGAAAGTGTTAGTTCATGTGTGCCATATAGATAACTTTTAATTTTGCTCACGCCCATTAAGTTACTTATGAGAGGGCACTGATTGGCTAAAATGGATGTCTGTCAAAAGACCTGAGATAAGGGGCCAGTCTGCAGAGGCTTGGATACAAGGTAATCACAGAGGTAAAAAGTATATTAATATAACAGTGTTGGTTATGCAAAACTGTGGAATGAGTAATAAAAGGGATTATCAATATTTTTAAACAATAAACATTCTGGAGTAGACTGTCCCTTTAATGAATGTGTGTGTTCTTTATATTAAATTGAATATGAAATATCATGTCAAATAAATGTGAACAATGTAAAATAAATTAAAAAATTAAAGAAAATAAAGCAGAGAAGGGCATAGAAGGCTGCTGAACAAGATGGCTTCACTTCTGTGATCTCCATGCAGGACAGTCTTGCAGCGGCTTACACCACAGTGAACAATTCTTCCTGACCTTGATCCTGTCCCTGAGGATAGATGTGGGGATAAATTCAGGATTCACATTGACTTTCTCAGAAGCAGGATAGGACATTTCCACTTGAGAGCCCAGACACTGCAGTTCCCACAGTAGCTTGCAACAATGACAATATGAGAGGGCACTGCAGGTTGAGGAGCAAGCAGATCCGCTAACAAAAAAGCAACCTTAAAAGCAAGAGGGCATCTCACAAATAACACATAATGACCAGATTACGAGTTTTGCGTTAGAGGCTATGCGGTGCTAACGAGCAGTTTTTTCTCACTGCTCACTTACATGCAACGCTGGTATCACGAGTTTTTACAAACCCGGCGTTAAAAGACAAAAAGTGAGCGTAGAGCAAAATTTTGCTCCAAATCTCACTTCAATACCAGTGCTGCTTAAGTCAGCGGTGAGCTGGTTGTACGAGCTTGTGCACAATTTCCCCATAGGAATCAACGGGGAGAGCCGGCTGAAAAAAAGTCTAAAACACCTGCAAAAAAGCAGCGTAAAACTCACTAACGCAGCCCCATTGATTCCTATCAGCAAATAGAATGCGATCTCAATCCTATTGGCTGATTGGATCAGCCAATAGGATTGATCTTCAATCCTATTGGCTGATTGCATCTGCCAATAGGATTTTTTCTACCTTAATTCCGATTGGCTGATAGAATTCTATCAGCCAATCGGAATCTAAGGGACACCATCTTGGATGATGCCACTTAAAGGTACCTTCATTCAGCTTTAGTCGTCGGATGAAGAGGATACTCCGCTTCGGATGTCTTGAAGATGGAGCCGCTCCGTGCCGGATGGATGAAGATAGATGATGCCGTCTGGATGAAGACTTCTGCCTGTCTGGAGGACCACTTCGCCCGGCTTGGATGAAGACTTCTCCCGGGTTTGTTGAGGACTTCGGCCTGGCTTGGATGAAGACGTCTCCCGGTAAGTCAATCTTCAGGGGGTTAGTGTTAGGTTTTTTTAAGGGTGTATTGGGTGGGGGGTTTTTAGATTAGGGTTTGGGTGGCAGAAGAGCTAACTGCCCTTTTAAGGGCTATGCCCATCCAAATGCCCTTTTCAGGGCAATGGGGAGCTTAGGTTTTTTTAGATAGTATTTTATTTGGGGGGTTGGTTGTGTGGGTGGTGGGTTTTACTGTTGGGGGGTTGTTTGTATTTTTTTTACAGGTAAAAGAGCTATTGTAGGTTTTTTTTTTATTTTGGGGGGGCTTTTTTATTTTAATAGTGCTATTAGATTAGGTGTAATTAGTTTAAATATCTGTAATTTGTTTATTATTTTCTGTAATTTAGTGTTTGTTTTTTTTGTACATTCGCTAATTTAATTTAATTTAGGTAATTGTATTTAATTTAGTTAATTTATTTAATTATAGTGTAGTGTTAGTTGTTAGTGTAACTTAGGTTAGGTTTTATTTTACAGGTGCTTTGTATTTATTTTAGCTAGGTAGTTATTAAATAGTTAATAACTATTTAATAACTATTCTACCTAGTTAAAATAAATACAAAGTTGCCTGTAAAATAAAAATAAATCCTAAGCTAGCTACAATGTAACTATTAGTTATATTGTAGCTAGTTTAGGGTTTATTTTATAGGTAAGTATTTTGTTTTAAATAGGAATAATTAAGTTAATGATAGAAATTTTAATTAGTTTTATTTAAATTATATTTGTTAGGGGGTGTTAGGGGGTTAGGTTAGACTTAGGTTTAGGGGTTAATATATTTATTATAGTGGTGGTGACGTTGGGGCAGCAGATTAGGGCTTAAAAGTGTAGGTAGATTGCAGCGACATTGGGGGTGGTAGATTAGGGGTTAATAAATATAATATAGGTGTCGGCGATGTTGGGGGCAGCAGATTAGGGGTTCATAAGTATAATGTAGGTGGCGGCGGTGTCCGGAGCGGCAGATTAAGGGTTAACATTTTTATTATAGTGTTTGCGATGCGGGAGGGCCTCGGTTTAGGGGTTAATAGGTAGTTTATGGGTGTTAGTGTACTTTTTAGCACTTTAGTTATGAGTTTTATGTTACGGAGTTGTATCATAAAACTCATAACTACTGACTTTAAAATGCGGTAGGACTCTTGTCAGGAGAGAGTGTACCGCTCACTTTTTGGCCTCCCAGGACAGACTCATAATACCGGCGCTATGGAAGTCCCATAGAAAAAAGACTTTACAAAGTTTACGTAAGTCGTTTTGAGATAAGGCCAAAAAAGTGTGCGGTGACCCTAAAACTGCAAGACTCGTAATACCAGCGGTAGTAAAAAAGCAGAGTTAGGACCTACGCTAGATTACACAATACTCGTAATCTAGCCATAAGTTTCTTATGACTTAACTTCTGTAAATAAGAACATGCTCTAGTCAACATGACTAGGTGACTGTGTCTGTTCTGGTATACAGGGGGTCCTCATCCTGCATTTTGACTTATAAATGGTCTCTGTCTTTAACCTAAGATGCTTTCTAAGTAGGTCCCTAAACCATACAAAACAATCACTCTCTATTTTACCAAAGATCCACTATCTCACCTTTTACCAAGAGGATGGATTGTTAGTTAAAGGGATAGTCTACTCAAAAATAAACATTCCTGATTAAGAAAGAGCATGCAATTTTAAGCAACTTTCTAATTTACTCCTATTATCAATTTTTTTTCGTTCTTGTGGTATCTTTATTTTAAAAAGCTGGAAAGCAAGCATAGGAGCTGGCCCATTTTTGGTTCAGCACCTGGGTTGGGCTTGTTGATTGGATGGCTACCAAGGTACTGAACCAAAAATGAGCTGGCTTTCTAAGCTTAAATCCCAGCTTTTTCAAATAAAGATACCAAGAGAACAAAGAAAAATTGATAATAAGAGTAAATTAGACAGTTGCTAAAAATTGCATGCTCTATCTGAATCATAAAAATGTAATTTTGACTATACTATCCCTTTAACAAATGCTCCATCCCAAAGTCTCTTCTAGAGTCCTTGCCTTCGAAAAAGGACTTGCATAACATGGTCTTTCTAGTTAGGACCTGCATTAAAGTAGAAATTGCTGAATTACTAACCCACCCAAACCAAACAGGCTTTGTCCCTGGATGATAATAATGTGACAATACCACTAGAACTATACAGTTGAGTAGAAGCATTAAGTGCTATTCTTCATCAAGTTATCTTTATATCTTGATGCCGAAAGATGGACTGGTCATTTATGGTTACCACCCTGTCTCACTTTGGATGTTATACTCCTTTCAATCAAAAAATATTTGCTTTATACTCACAACCTTCTACTTTATTTAGTCAATGGTAACCCAGAGTTAAAAAATACTCTTTATTTGCAGAGATAGAGAAGCATATTGAATATTCTGGTTGCTTCATATTATGCTTTTTTAACTATCCCTAATATTGCATTGAAATTTTCGCTTGAGGGATAGTAGATGGGCTGGATTTGAGGAGAGCTTATTATTGGATACATACTGGATCAACTCTGGCAGTGCTTCTCTTCATCATTAGGGCGGACTTCATCCATCTTCATCTATGGTGCAGGCCGTGTCGCTCCACTGGGGCTGTCCTCTTCCACCTGGTCTTCATCCACCTTTCATCTAATGCTTCTTTGCTTCTTCTGATCTTACATCCGACATACTCTTCATGCGGTCACCGCTGCACACTGAAACTTGAATGCAAGGAACCCCTTTATATAGGGGTGCCTTGCACTTCTATTGACTGATTTTGGAATTCTTAGTTCAATCAGCCAATAGGATGAAAGCTTTTTCTATTGCAAGGCACCCCTATATAAGGGGAAACCTCACATTCAAGCTTCTGTGTGATGCTGGTGACAGCATGAAGAGGACGTTGGACAGAATATCAGAAGAAAAGAAGGAGAAGCATAGGATGGAAGATAAAAGATGGATGAAGATGCATTGGATAGAAGAGGAAATCTCCAGAGGAGCAACACTATGGATGAAGATAGAAGAGGAGCACAATCGTAGCTGCACCCCTAAGGAGCTGGAATCAAGTTTGGTGAGTACCAAAATTGGGGTTTAGCGTAAGGTTTTTTTGTCTCAATTATCAACTATACTTATTGCTCTGATCATACAATATGCATTTAAGTTCTAAAATAAATATTATTTCCCAAAACATTAAGAGGCATGATATGAATAAAAAGATTTAACACAGAAAGGAACCAATTTTTCTCCAGGAGAAAAAGTATTTTCAACACAATTTCCCTACACTTTACACAACTCATTTAATACAAACAAGTATATAAATTCATAGATCACTCCCTACACAGAGGGTAGATATTTGGGGGTGGTGGGTCTCATCTTTGGTAAACCTTTAACATTATTGATGTTTATGCTCAAACACAAATTAAGCTCACTTTAAAAAAAAAAAAAAATACCAATTTCATAGTGTATATCCAAAAGTGTTTGAGTACCCAAGAGAACCTTAAAGGGACAGTCAAGTCCAAAAAAACTTTCATGATTTAAATAGGGCATGCACTTTTAAACAACTTCCCAATTTACTTGTATCACCAATTTTGCTTTTTTCTCTTGGTATTCTTAGTTGAAAGCTAAACCTAGAAGATTCATATGCTGATTTCTTAGACCTTGAAGATTGCCTCAAATCTGAATGCATTTTGACCACTAGAGGGCATTAGTTCATGTGCTTCATATAGATAACATTAAGCTCATGCATGTGAAGAGACCTAGGAGTGAGCACTGATTGGCTAAAATGCAAGTCTGTCAAAAGAACTAAAATAAGGGGGCAGTCAAAAGAAGCTTAGATACAAGGTAATTACAGAGGTAAAATGTGTATTATTATAACTGTGTTGGTTATGCAAAACTGGGGATTGGGTAATAAATAGGGTGACCATATTGTTGCTTTAAAAATGGACACATATAAAAATACATAGGTCAAATTCATATGTGTCCCTTTTTAAAGTGGCAATATGGTCGCCCTATTAATAAAGGGATTATCTATCTTTTTAAACAACAAAAAATCTGGCGTTGACTGTCCCTTTAAGTAAAATCTGTGAAAGTTCTTGGGGATTCCAACAAAAAGATCACACCTTCTACTCCCACTCATTAAAAACAATATTCACACATTTTATTTATATATATATATATATATATATATATATATATATATATATAATTTTTCTGCAATTTCAAGAAAAAAATGTTTGAAAAGAACACAGTAGTGTTATTTCCGAAATAGACAGGGATTTCAACACTTCATTTATTTAGATCAATGCACACATTCAAAGGCCTTCACGCAGCCAAACAACTTCTGGGTCCCCTAAACCAAAACCACACAAAATATGTTGTAAATAATGATAAATTTATTTGTGCAAACAGTTATTAAAAGAAATAAAAAAACCTCATACATTTAAAAATATGTTTTTGTACATTAAATGCATAGATAAAGCTGGCCAGCTCACTCAAAATTAATACGATGCAGATACATAACTAAACAGGTAACTAACTGGGTTATTGGGCAACACCCCTACCAGTGGGTAGCCCTGTATGCCTACAGGAATCTGCTACCATGGATATTATTGGGGATCCATGCATAATAACCCGTTTAGTACACAAGCAAAAATGGCAACACCTGTCTCACAGGGTAACAAAAATGAGCTAGACAAGCTTGTTACCTTGAGAACAATCTAAGGATCTATGCCAATTACTTGTGTGCTGAGCAAAAACAGTGTAGCAGAAATTACATACTTTTCATTTTACACACTTTCATCAAGAAACAACACCCTGACCAGAGGGTAGCACCAATATTGAAAAAAGGTTCCGGCTACCTTAGTACTATATAGGGATCTATGTTTCTCTATTGATAGATGTGTAATCACAGCAAAAGTAACAATCACATTTGTAATGCAGGCAGTATAGGCTGTTTGAGAAAACTATTAATAAAGCTTTTCCTCATTCGCTATAACCTTGTTTAAGGCTTAAATGTATGCTCTTTAGTGCATCTTCCAGACAGTACATTCCATTTTAGACTCGTACGTCCATGAATACTTTACAAATCACTTTTGTGCGATTGCAAATCCTCCTCCTTTTAGGCTGATGAAAGTCCGGGTGCGGTGCCTGCTTGCTGCTGTAGTTAGAAGAGCTGTTTGCTGCATCGAGTATCAATCAGGTGGCTGGTTCTCAGCTGTGCAAATGACGTCACACGCCAACGGCCGTTTCACCCCCCACGTGACCAGGTGTCATTGGGGCTTCCTCAGGGCGTATACCTAGCAACTCCATATGCGCTCTATTTAAACTTAGCCCTTACTTAGGATTGGTGAAAATATCTTCAGTGAAAATTGAAACAGTGTTTTTCATTGCTCAAATGTAACAAGTAGGGTCATTAGTTCTATCAAAACCCATACTAACATTAGCAATATAGTAACATATTATAACCATTTCAGTAGTTGCAAATATAAAGAAACAAAAAACAAAAAAACATTGTTTGCACATATTTATAAATTAGTTACTTCCAGCAAAGCTAATCCAGCACAAGATAAACAATAAGAAGCAGAAAATTATTGTCAATCACAATTTTTAAGTATTTAAATATTTCGGCTAAGGGAGAATAACCTCCCTATTCTTTACCATAGCTGAATATAATACCATACTATTCTTATGCAGATTGTGCACGTTTTTTACCTTTACAAGAAAGGAGCAAAATCTAGTTTTTCATTCAGGCCATTTGGTAACAATGTTTTTAGTCGAAATATCCATGCTACTTCTTTCCTAAGTAGTAGGTTATCTATATCACCGCCCCTGCCATGTAAAGAGCATCTTTCGATACCTATAACTTTTAAATCATCAGTAGAGCAGTTGTGGCAGAGTTTAAAATGCAGGGCTATATTACTATTTATAGTGCCTTCTTTCGCATTAGCAATATCATTACGATGTTCTGTCACCCTGTCCTTCAGAATTCTCTTAGTTTTCCCTGTATAGTAAAGGGGACATGGGCAGTACAGTAAATATATTACATTATCAGATTTACAATTAATAAATTGTCTGATTTCATATGTTTTCTCGCCTGTTTAAAAATGTCTAGTTTTTACTATGAATTTGCAAAAGACACAGTTGCCACATTGGAAGCAACCTTGTAGCTTTTGTCATTTTTCAAGCCAATTTTGTGCTTTTGGATTGCGTGAGAAGTCGCTCTTAAGCAATTTATCTTTTAAATTGGGAGCCCTCCATGCGACTAGTGATGGAAAGTCACCCACCACACTTTTAACATTCTCATCTGAAAGTAGAAATTGCCACTTACTTTTTAGAATATTTCGAACTTGATTCCAGTGTCCATTAAATTCAGTAATAAATCTAAGCCTATTGTCTACTGTTTTCTCCCTTAATTCAAAAAGCAAAGAATCTCTATTAGCCTTTAGAGCTTTATTCATCACAAATTTTACGTTACGTTTTGAATAACCCCTCGCTATAAATCGATTGGCCATTTCTTGTGCATGTGCCTTATATTTATTCCTACTGGAACAATTTCTCCGGAACCTGAGAAATTGTCCAGTAGGAATTCCTCTGATCAAGGACGGTGGATGATGACTGGAAGCAACCAACAATGTGTTCGTTGCAGTGCTTTTTCTATAAATTTCTGTACTGAGCTTGTTACCTTCTTTTTTAATTATAATATCCAAGAACGGTAACTCTGATGCACTATATTCATACGTGAGAAAAATATTAAATTTGTTCTTATTCAAGTTGGAAACAAATTCTTTCAAAAGATCTACAGACCCTCTCCAAAGTATGAATATGTCGTCCACATAACGATGCCATATTAACACCAAGGAGGCTATCAGTTCATTGAACTCTTCAAAAACGGTGAGAAGTTCCCATAAACCTAAATGCAGGCAGGCATATGATGGGGCGCATGTCGCCCCCATCGCTGTGCCTCTTATTTGTTTATAAAACTTGTTATCAAATTTAAACACATTGTTTTCCAAAATGAACTTCAAAAGTATGATGAAATTCAGTATGCTTATCAAATTGGTTACCTCTAGATTCTAAAAAATGTTGTGCTGCTGCAATTCCTAAAGAATGGGGGATTGAAGAAGTGTTTCTTCATCAACCTCTATCCCATCTAATTGCCTTAGAAGGTCAGTGGTGTCTTGTACAAAAGTAGGTAAAGAGGAAACAAAAGGTTTTAAATAACTATCCACATAGTTCCCAATATGTTCAGTAATACTGCCGATCCCCGAAATTATAGGACGACCGGGGGGAACTTGCATGTTTTTATGTAACTTTGGAATGCAGTAAAACACTGGTGTTTTTGGAAATTTTATATACAGGTAGTCAAACTCTTTTTTTACTAATAATACCATCTTTTCTTGCTTTGTTAAGTATATGTAGTAATTCACCCTGTATTTTTGTGATGGGACTCTCTTGAATAAGTTGATATTGTTCCTTATTATTAAGTTGTTTTTTCACTTCCAATGCATAGTTTGACTCATTCATAATTACAAGTTTTCCGCCCTTATCCGCCTGCTTAATTATAATACCAGGGGTATTCGTAAGTTCCTGTAATGCTATTCTTTCCTGTCTAGTCAAATTATCATCAATTATTTTACTGATGGATAATTTTTCAATTTCTTTCTCAACTTCTTTTACAAAAAGGTTTACAGCTGGTATGAGTGACAAGGGAGGCATATAGCTTGATTTTGGTCTAAATTTAGATATTACAGGGACTGTATTAGATGTAGCACCAAAAGGAATTTCGGATACCATTGTAGTATCTGTAGAGTACTCCTCTATTTCACTTTCATCAATTAAACTCTCAAGAACTGTGAGTGTATCTCTATCCTCGTCAGTGATCCTAGACTGTTCTAAATTTAGAGGATTTTTCCTTTTATTCTTTGTCATGACTTGAGAGAGGACTACTTTTCTGGCAAAAAGGTGTAAGTCTTTTACTATTGTCAACTTGTCCAGACTTCTAGTAGGGCAAAAAGAAAGCCCTTTTTTTAAAAGGCTGATGTGCGCTTGGTTCAATGGAAATTTGGACAGGTTCACTATTTGGAGTTCATCCTCCACATTTGGGGTATCTAATATCCCCCTCTGTAATCCCTTTTCGTTCTCATTCTGGGTTCTGATGGTCCACGTCCCCCCCTGGCTCTCCCCATGTAGCGGTTCCTTGTTGGCCGTTGTAGGCCTCTGTTCAAATTTGTAACATGATCCATTTCTATTCCTTTGTCTCTTTCTACCTCCCCTTCTCCTTGCTTTTTTACAGTATTCATTGTTCCATTTTTTTAATCGTTTTTTGCATAATCTGTCTCTATACCAGACCCATCTGTTCCGGAGTCATAGGATCCCCTACTCATAAAGTAGGTATATACTTGGTTCTTTTTATAGTTTTTTTTATCCCTAGCCAATTTTCGTCTTTTTCTCACTTTTATTTCTTGCTGTAGTTTAGATATTGTTTCCTTAGTCTCATCATTTAATTTTGGAAATTTCTGGTCTGTTTCAAATTCATTCAATATTTTTAAAGTCTCATCTAGCTCAGTTTTAATTTTCTCAAGTTTGATTTTATTTTTATTCACCATTTTTTGCATCAGCTCTAAAGAACAATTTGTTAGACTTTGATGCCAATCTTCCATAAAACTATCTCCATCTTCATCATCCCTTAGATTTGACCCGGGGTCAAGATGTAGACGGAGCCCTCTTGGTATACTTTTCAATTGAATATAGTTTTTTAGGCTATATTTTTCTGCACCTAGTTTGACCTGTTTAGATAGCAAGTTTCTATATTTTTTAAAAGCCCCATATATACTCATATTTGCCTCTCCATCTGTGTTCACACTATCATGTAGTGTCTCACCTAGTTCTGCTTCCCATTGTTCATCAAGCACTACAAACGCCATGCTGGATGATATTTAAACCAAATTTATATAAATTTTTAAATTGTGTAGCTCCAGCCGGGGACCTATCTGCTGAACCAACCACGCAAAAGCCTAAAACACCATGCAATTCAATCACTATTAATAACAATATATTATATTATTTTTACCTTCTCAACCTAAAGAAGAACTAGATCTATAAGGTATCCACCAAAAAAGATCAATAACAAATACGAAATATACAAAATATATTAGGGAGATGGTATCAAAAATCTACTTTTATTATTTGTTAATTATTATTTGGGTGCAGACCCTGTAAAACACATAATTTTTGAGCAATGAAAAACACTGTTTCAATTTTCACTGAAGATATTTTCACCAATCCTAAGTAAGGGCTAAGTTTAAATAGAGCGCATATGGAGTTGCTAAGTATACGCCCTGAGGAAGCCCCAATGACACCTGGTCACGTGGGGGGTGAAACGGCCGTTGGCGTGTGACGTCATTTGCACAGCTGAGAACCAGCCACCTGATTGATACTCGATGCAGCAAACAGCTCTTCTAACTACAGCAGCAAGCAGGCACCGCACCCGGACTTTCATCAGCCTAAAAGGAGGAGGATTTGCAATCGCACAAAAGTGATTTGTAAAGTATTCATGGACGTACGAGTCTAAAATGGAATGTACTGTCTGGAAAATGCACTAAAGAGCATACATTTAAGCCTTAAACAAGGTTATAGCGAATGAGGAAAAGCTTTATTAATAGTTTTCTCAAACAGCCTATACTGCCTGCATTACAAATGTGATTGTTACTTTTGCTGTGATTACACATCTATCAATAGAGAAACATAGATCCCTATATAGTACTAAGGTAGCCGGAACCTTTTTTCAATATTGGTGCTACCCTCTGGTCAGGGTGTTGTTTCTTGATGAAAGTGTGTAAAATGAAAAGTATGTAATTTCTGCTACACTGCTTTTGCTCAGTACACAAGTAATTCGCATAGATCCTTAGATTGTTCTCAAGGTAACAAGCTTGTCTAGCTCGTTTTTGTTACCCTCTGAGACAGGTGTTGCCATTTTTGCTTGTGTACTAAACGGGTTATTATGCATGGATCCCCAATAATATCCATGGTAGCAGATTCCTGTAGGCATACAGGGCTACCCGCTGGTAGGGGTGTTGCCCAATAACCCAGTTACCTGTTTAGGTATTTATCTGCATCGTATTAATTTTGAGTGAGCTGGCCAGCTTTATCTATGCATTTAATGTACAAAAACGTATTTTTAAATGTATGAGGTTTTTTGATTTCTTTTAATAACTGTTTGCACAAATAAATTTATCATTATTTACAACGTATTTTGTGTGGTTTTGGTTTAGGGGACCCAGAAGTTGTTTGGCTGCGTGAAGGCCTTTGAACTCCTGCTCTAAATGAATTCTTTTGAATGTGTGCATTGATCTAAATAAATGGAGTGCTGAAATCCCTGTCTATTTCGGAGATAACACTAGTGTTCTCTTCAAACCTTTCTCTCTTGAAATTGCAGAAAAATTATCGCCTAGATTTAGAGTTCTGCGGCCAAAGGGGTGCGTTAGCTACGCATGCTTTTTTCTGGCCGCACCTTTTAAATACCGCTGGTATTTAGAGTTCACAGAATGGCTGGGTTTGCAGTGCGTTAGGCTCCAAAAAGGGAGTGTAGAGCATAATTTAACGCCACTGCAACTCTCGATACCAGCGGTGCTTACGGACGCGGCCAGCTTAAAAAACGTGCTCGTGCACGATTCCCCCATAGAAAACAATGGGGCTGTTTGAGCTGAAAAAAAACCTTAACACCTGCAAAAAAGCTGCGTTCAGCTCCTTACGCAGCCCCATTGTTTCCTATGGGGAAACACTTCCTTTGTCTGCACCTAACACCCTAACATGTACCCTGAGTATACACACCCCTAGCCTTACACTAATTAACCTCTAATCTGCCGCCCCCGCTATCGCTGACCCCTGCATATTTTTTTAACCCCTAATCTGACGCTCCGTAAACCGCCGCTACTTACATTATCCCTATGTACCCCTAATCTGCTGCCCCTAACACCGCCGACCCCTATATTATATTAATTAACCCCTAATCTGCCCCCCACAACGTCGCCTCCACCTGCCTACACTTATTAACCCCTAATCTGCCGACCGGACCGCGCCGCTATTATAATAAAGTTATTAACCCCTAATCCGCCTCACTCCCGCCTCAATAACCCTATAATAAATAGTATTAACCCCTAATCTGCCCTCCCTAACATCGCCGCCGACACCTAACTCCAAACATTAACCCCTAATCTGCCGACTGGAGCTCACCGCTATTCTAATAAATGTATTAACCCCTAAAGCTAATTCTAACCCTAACCCTAACACCCCCTAAGTTAAATATAATTTAAATCTAACGAAATAAATTAACTCTTATTAAATAAATTATTCCTATTTAAAGCTAAATACTTACCTGTAAAATAAACCCTAATATAGCTACAATATAAATTATAATTATATTATAGCTATTTTAGGATTTATATTTATTTTACAGGTAACTTTGTATTTATTTTAACCAGATACAATAGCTATTAAATAGTTAAGAACTATTTAATAGCTAAAATAGTTAAAATAATTACAAAATTACCTGTAAAATAAATCCTAACCTAAGTTACAATTAAACCTAACACTACACAATCTATAAATTAATTAAATAATATACCTACAATTATCTACAATTAAACCTAACACTACACTATCAATAAATTAATTAAATACAATATCTACAAATAAATACAATGAAATAAACTAACTAAAGTACAAAAAATAAAAAAGAACACTAACACTAAGCCCCTGAAGATCTTCCTACCTTATCTTCACCATACCAGGTACACCATCCGTCCTCAAAAGTCTTAATCCAAGCCTCGGAAGTGTTGATCCAAGCCCAAGCGGGGGGCTGAAGAGTGACATCCATCCTCGGGCTGAAGTCTGGATCCAAGCGGCGGCTGAAGAACTCCATCATCGGGCTGAAGTCGGAAGTCCATCATCGGGATGAAGTCTTCTATCAAGCCGCATCTTCAATCTTCTTTCTTCTGGAGCGGAGCGGAGCCATCTTCTTTCCAACCGACGCGGATCCAACCTCTTCAACCGACGCCTACTCGCCGAATGACGGTTCCTTTAAATGACGTCATCCAAGATAGCGTCCCTCGAATTCCGATTGGCTGATAGGATTCTATCAGCCAATCGGAATTAAGGTAGGAAAATTCTGATTGGCTTATGGAATCAGCCAATCAGAATCAAGTTCAATCTGATTGGCTGATCCAATCAGCCAATCAGATTGAGCTCACATTCTATTGTCTGTTCCGATCAGCCAATAGAATGCGAGCTCAATCTGATTGGCTGATTGGATCAGCCAATCGGATTGAACTTGATTCTGATTGGCTGATTCCATCAGCCAATCAGAATTTTCCTACCTTAATTCCGATTGGCTGATAGAATTCTATCAGCTAATCGGAATTCGAGGGACGCCATCTTGGATGACGTTATTTAAAGGAACCGTCATTCGGCGAGTAGGCGTCGGTTGAAGAGGTTGGATCCACGTCGGTTGGAAAGAAGATGGCTCCGCTCCAGAAGAAAGAAGATTGAAGATGCGGTTTGATAGAAGACTTCATCCTGATGATGGACTTTTGACTTCAGCCCGATGATGGAGATCTTCAGCCGCCGCTTGGATCCAGACTTCAGCCCGAGGATGGATGTCACTCTTCAGCCCCCCGCTTGGGCTTGGATCAACACTTCCGAGGCTTGGATCAAGACTTCCGAGGACGGATCGGTGTACCTGGTATGGTGAAGATAAGGTAGGAAGATCTTCAGGGGCTTAGTGTTAGGTTTATTTAAGGGGGGTTTGGGTTAGATTAGGGGTATGTGGGTGGTGGGTTGTAATGTTGGGGGGGGGGGGGTATTGTATGTGTTTTTTTAACAGGCAAAAGAGCTGAATTCTGTTGGGCATGCCCCGCAAAGGGCCCTGTTCAGAGCTGGTAAGGTAAAAGAGCTTTGAACTTTTTTAATTTAGAATAGGGTAGGGCATTTTTTTATTTTGGGGGCTTTGTTATTTTATTAGGGGGCTTAGAGTAGGTGTAATTAGTTTAAAATTGTTGTAATATTTTTCTAATGTTTGTAAATATTTTTTTATTTTTTGTAACTTAGTTCTTTTTTATTTTTTGTACTTTAGTTAGTTTTATTTATTTGTAGATATTGTATTTAATTAATTTATTGATAGTGTAGTGTTAGGTTTAATTGTAGATAATTGTAGGTATTTTATTTAATTAATTTATTGATCGTGTAGTGTTAGGTTTAATTGTAACTTAGGTTAGGATTTATTTTACAGGTAATTTTGTAATTATTTTAACTATTTTAGCTATTACATAGTTCTTAACAGGTAAGTATTTAGCTTTAAATAGGAATAATTTATTTAATAAGAGTTAATTTATTTCGTTAGGTTTTAAATTATATTTAACTTAAGGGGGTGTTAGTGTTAGGGTTAGACTTAGCTTTAGGGGTTAATCCATTTATTACAGTAGCGGCGAGATTCGGTCGGCAGATTAGGGGTTAATAATTGAAGTTAGGTGTCGGCGATGTTAGGGAGGGCAGATTAGGGGTTAATACAATTTATTATAGGGTTATTGAGGCGGGAGTGAGGCGGATTAGGGGTTAATAACTTTATTATAGTAGCGGTGCGGTCCGCTCGGCAGATTAGGGGTTAATAAGTGTAGGCAGGTGGAGGCGACGTTGAGGGGGGCAGATTAGGGGTTAATAAATATAATATAGGGGTCGGCGGTGTTAGGGGCAGCAGATTATTATTATTATTATTATCATTTATTTGTATAGCGCCGCCAAATTCCGTAGCGCTGGGTACAACAATGGGGGTATACAATGACAAAGATCTGTGATACAATACAAAACATAACAAGACTAAACATTAGGGGTACATAAGGATAACGTAGGTGGCGGCGCTTTGCGGTCGGCAGATTAGGTGTTAATTATTGTAGGTAGCTGGCGGCGACGGTGTGGGGGGCAGGTTAGGGGTTAATAAAACATAATTTATGCTTACCTGATAAATTTATTTCTCTTGTAGTGTGTTCAGTCCACGGGTCATCCATTACTTATGGGATATATTCTCCTCCCCAACAGGAAGTTGCAAGAGGATCACCCAAGCAGAGCTGCTATATAGCTCCTCCCCTCACATGTCATATCCAGTCATTCGACCGAAACAAGACGAGAAAGGAAAAACTATAGGGTGCAGTGGTGACTGGAGTTTTAATTAAAATTTAGAACTGCCTCAAAAAAGACAGGGCGGGCCGTGGACTGAACACACTACAAGAGAAATAAATTTATCAGGTAAGCATAAATTATGTTTTCTCTTGTTAAGTGTGTTCAGTCCACGGGTCATCCATTACTTATGGGATACAAATACCAAAGATAAAGTACACGGATGATGGGAGGGACAAGGCAGAAACATTAAACAGAAGGAACCACTGCCTGTAGAACCTTTCTCCCAAAACCAGCCTCCGAAGAAGCAAAAGTGTCAAATTTGTAAAATTTTTAAAAGGTATGAAGTGAAGACCAAGTTGCAGCCTTGCAAATCTGTTCAACAGAGGCCTCATTCTTAAAGGCCCAGGTGGAAGCCACAGCTCTAGTAGAATGAGCTGTAATGCTTTCAGGAGGATGCTGTCCAGCAGTCTCATAGGCTAAACGTATTATGCTACGAAGCCAAAAAGAGAGAGAGGTGGCCGAAGCCTTTTGACCTCTCCTCTGACCAGAATAAACGACAAACAGAGAAGAAGTTTGCCGAAAATCTTTAGTTGCCTGTAAGTAGAACTTCAGGGCATGGACTACGTCCAAATTATGCAAAAGACGTTCCTTCTTTGAAGAAGGATTAGGACACAATGAAGGAACAACAATCTCTTGATTGATATTCCTGTTAGAAACAACCTTAGGTAAAAACCCAGGTTTAGTACGCAGAACTACCTTGTCTGAATGAAAAATCAGATAAGGAGAATCGCAATGTAAGGCAGATAACTCAAAGACTCTTCGAGCCGAGGAAATAGCCATCAAAAACAGAACTTTCCAAGATAAAAGCTTAATATCAATGGAATGAAGGGGTTCAAACGGAACACCCTGAAGAACTTTAAGAACCAAGTTAAAGCTCCACGGAGGAGCAACAGTTTTAAACACAGACTTAATCCTAGCCAAAGCCTGACAAAAAGCCTGGACGTCTGGATTCTCTGCCAGACGTTTGTGTAAAAGAATAGACAGAGCAGAAATCTGTCCCTTTAACGAACTAGCGGATAAACCCTTTTCTAAACCTTCTTGTAGAAAAGCCAATATCCTAGGAATCCTAACCTTACTCCATGAGTAACTCTTAGATTCACACCAATATAAATATTTACGCCATATCTTATGGTAAATTTTTCTGGTAACAGGTTTCCGAGCCTGTATTAACGTATCAATAACCGACTCCGAAAAACCACGCTTTGATAGAATCAAGCGTTCAATCTCCATGCAGTCAGCCTCAGAGAAATTAGGCTTGGATGGTTGAAAGGACCCTGAATTAGAAGGTCCTGCCTCAGAGGCAGAGACCATGGTGGACAGGACAACATGTCCACTAGGTCTGCATAGCAGGTCCTGCGTGGCCACGCAGGCGCTATCAGAATCACCGATGCTCTCTCCTGTTTGATCCTGGCAATCAGTCGAGGTAGCAACGGAAATTGTGGAAACACATAAGCCATGTTGAAAACCCAAGGGGCTGCTAGTGCATCTACCAGCACCGCTCCCGAGTCCCTGGACCTGGATCTGTAACAAGGAAGCTTGGCGTTCTGGCGAGATGCCATGAGATCCAGCTCCGGTTTGCCCCAACGAAGAATCAGTTGAGCAAACACCTACGGGTGAAGTTCCCACTCCCCCGGATGAAAGGTCTGGCGACTTAGAAAGTCCGCCTCCCAGTTCTCCACGCCTGGGATGTAGATCGCTGACAGGTGACAAGAGTGTGACTCTGCCCAGCGAATTATCTTCGAGACTTCCAACATCGCTAGGGAACTCCTGGTTCCCCCTTGATGATTGATGTAAGCCACAGTCGTGATGTTGTCCGACTGAAAGCTGATGAACCTCAGTGTTGCTAACTGAGGCCAAGCTAGAAGAGCATTGAATATTGCTCTTAATTCCAGAATGTTTATTGGGAGGAGTTTCTCCTCCTGAGTCCACGATCCCTGAGCCTTCAGGGAGTTCCAGACTGCACCCCAGCCTAGTAGGCTGGCATCTGTTGTTACAATCATCCAATCTGGTCTGCGAAAAGTCATTCCTTTGGACAGATGAACCCGCGACAACCACCAGAGAAGAGAATCTCTGGCCTCCTGGTCCAGATTTAGTAAAGGGGACAGATCTGAGTGTAATCCCCATTCCACTGACTTAGCATGCATAGTTGCAGCGGTCTGAGATGTAGGCGCGCAAATGGCACTATGTCCATTGCCGCGACCAATAAGCCGATTACTTCCATGCACTGAGCTACTGATGGGCTTGGAATGGAATGAAGGACACGGCAAGCATTTAGGATTTTTGATAACCTGGACTCCGTCAGGTAAATCTTCATCTCTACAGAATCTATAAGAGTCCCTAGAAAGGGAACCCTTGTGAGTGGGAACAGAGAACTCTTTTCCATGTTCACTTTCCACCCATGCGACCTCAGAAATGCTAGAACTATCTCTGTATGAGACTTTGCATTTCGAAAAGTTGACGCTTGTATCAGGATGTCGTCTAGGTACGGAGCCACCGCTATGCCTCGCGGTCTTAGTACCGCCAGAAGCGAGCCCAGAACCTTTGTAAAAATTCTCGGGGCCGTAGCCAACCCGAAGGGAAGAGCTACAAACTGGTAATGCCTGTCTAGAAAGGCAAACCTTAGGTACCGATAACGATCCTTGTGAATCGGTATGTGAAGGTAGGCATCCTTCAAGTCCACTGTGGTCATATACTGACCCTCTTGGATCATGGGTAGGATGGTTCGAATAGTTTTCATTTTGAACGATGGAACTCTTAGGAATTTGTTTAAGATCTTCAGGCCCAAGATTGGCCTGAAGGTTCCCTCTTTTTTGGGAACCACAAACAGATTTGAGTAAAAACCTTGCCCTTGTTCCGTCTGCGGAACCGGGTAGATCACTCCCATTACTAAGAGGTCTTGTACACATCGTAGAAATGCCTCTTTCTTTATTAGGTTTGTTGATAACCTTGACAGATGAAATCTCCCTTGTGGAGGAGAAGTTTTGAAGTCCAGAAGGTATCCCTGAGATATGATCTCCAACGCCCAGGGATCCTGGACATCTCTTGCCCAGGCCTGGGCGAAGAGAGAAAGTCTGCCCCCCACTAGATCCGTTTCCGGATAGGGGGCCCTTTCTTCATGCTGTCTTAGGGGCAGAAGTAGGTTTTCTGGCCTGCTTGCCCTTGTTCCAGGACTGGTTGCCTTTCCAACCCTGTCTGTAACGAGTAGCAGTCCCTTCCCGTTTTGGAGCGGAGGAAGTCGATGCTGCTCCTGCCTTGAAATTATGAAAGGCACGAAAATTAGACTGTTTGGCCTTTGATTTGGCCCTGTCCTGAGGAAGGGTGTGACCCTTACCTCCCGTAATGTCAGCAATAATTTCTTTCAAGCCGAGCCTGAATAAGGTTTGCCCTTTGAAAGGAATATTAAGCAATTTAGATTTAGAAGTTACATCTGCTGACCAGGATTTAAGCCATAGCGCTCTGCGCGCCTGGATGGCGAATCCGGAGTTCTTAGCCGTTAGTTTGGTTAAATGCACAACGGCATCCGAAACAAATGCATTAGCTAGCTTAAGGGCTTTAAGCTTGTTCATAATCTCATCCAATGGTGCTGTGCGAATAGCCTCTTCCAGAGACTCAAACCAGAATGCCGCTGCAGCAGTGACGGGCGCAATGCATGCAAGGGGCTGTAATATAAAACCTTGTTGAACAAACATTTTCTTAAGGTAACCTTCTAATTTTTTATCCATTGGATCTGAGAAAGCACAACTATCCTCCACCGGGATAGTGGTACGCTTGGCTAAAGTAGAAACTGCTCCCTCCACCTTAGGGACCGTCTGCCATAAGTCTCGTGTGGTGGCGTCTATTGGGAACATTTTTCTAAATATCGGAGGAGGGGAAAAGGGCACACCGAGTCTATCCCACTCCTTGCTAATAATCTCTGTAAGCCTTTTAGGTATAGGAAAAACATCAGTACACACCGGTACCGCATAGTATTTATCCAGCCTACATAATTTCTCTGGGATTGCAACCGTGTCGCAATCGTTCAGAGCCGCTAACACCTCCCCTAGCAATACACGGAGGTTCTCAAGCTTAAATTTAAAATTTGAAATTTCTGAATCCGGTCTCCCCGGATCAGATCCGTCACCCACAGAATGAAGCTCTCCGTCCTCATGTTCTGCAAATTTTGACGCAGTATCGGACATGGCTCTCGTGTCATCGGCGCGCTCTGTTCTAAACCCAGAGCTATCGCGCTTGCCTCTTAACTCAGGCAAATTAGATAATACTTCTTTCATAACATTAGCCATATCATGCAAAGTGATTTGTAAGGGCCTTGATGTACTTGGCGCCACAATCTCACGCACCTCCTGAGCGGGAGGCGAAGGTACTGACACGTGAGGAGAGTTAGGCGGCATAACTTCCCCCTCGTTGTCTGGTGATAATTTCTTTACCGGTAAAGACTGACTTTTATTTAAAGTAACATCAATACAATTGGTACACATATTTCTATTGGGATCCACATTGGCTTTTAAACATAATGAACAAGCAGATTCATCTGTATCAGACATGTTTAAAACAGACTAGCAATGAAAGCTAGCAAGCTTGGAAAAAATCTTTCAATAAATTTACAAGCAATAGAAAAAAACTGTCACAGTTGAAATAACAATGAACTAATTCAGTTATAGCCAACAATTTTAACAGGAAATGTATGAATTTAGCAGAGGATTGCACCCACTAGCAAACGGATGATTAACCCCTCAATACCCAACAACGGATAATCAATTTAAGATTTAACGCTTTTATCACAGTCAAACACACTGTCACAGGTCTGCTGTGACTGATTACCTCCCTCAAAAATGTATTTTGAAGACCCCTGCGCCCTCTGGAGACGTCCTGGATCAAGGAGGAAGAAGCAGGAAGACTGTGCAAGAATTTTAACTGCGCAACAAGGCGCTAAAAAAGGCCCCTCCCACTCATATTACAACAGTGGGAGACCTGTTACAACGGTTTCTATGCAGAAATATACGTTAGCCATATGGAAAAAAATCATGCCCAAAAAGATTTATCACCAAAGTACCTCACAAAACGAATAACATGCCAGTAAACGTTTTAAAAACAACTTTCCAGTGTTATGCAAAGTTATCACTAAGCCTGCTACCAGTCGCTTCTACTGCAGTTAAGGCTCATACATTTATTTCAGTATTAACAGTATTTTCTCAGTCAAATTCTAGTCCCTAGAAAATAACTCAACTGCGCATACATTTATCAGCCTGATACCAGTCGCTACTACTGCATTAAAGGCTGTACTTACATCATATGGGTAACAGCAGTGTTTTCTTAGTCAATTCCATTCCTAGAAAATATTACTGCACATACCTCATTTGCGGGGGACCCCGCATGCTATTCCCTTTTCTGAAGTTACCCCACTCCTCAGAATGTGCGAGAACAGCCAGTGGATCTTAGTTACGTCTGCTAAGATCATTGAAAACGCAGGCAGATTCTTCTTCTAAATACTGCCTGAGAGAGAAACAGCACACTCCGGTGCCATTTAAAAATAACAAACTTTTGATTGAAGAAATAAATTAAGTATAAAACACCACTCCTCTCGCGGACCTCCTTCTATGTTGAGACTTGCAAGAGAATGACTGGGTATGACATGTGAGGGGAGGAGCTATATAGCAGCTCTGCTTGGGTGATCCTCTTGCAACTTCCTGTTGGGGAGGAGAATATATCCCATAAGTAATGGATGACCCGTGGACTGAACACACTTAACAAGAGAAATATAATATAGGGGTCGGCAGTGTTATGGGCAGCAGATTAGGGGTACATAAGTATAACGTAGGTGGCAGTCGGCAGATTAGGGGTTAAAAAAATTTAATCGAGTGGCGGCGATGTGGGGGGACCTCGGTTTAGGGGTACATAGGTAGTTTATGGGTGTTAGTGTACTTTAGAGCACAGTAGTTAAGAGCTTTATAAACCGGCGTTAGCCCAGAAAGCTCTTAACTATTGACTTTTTTCTGCGGCTGGAGTTTTGTCGTTAGATTTCTAACGCTCACTTCAGCCACGACTCTAAATACCGGCGTTAGAAAGATCCCATTGAAAAGATAGGATACGCAAATGACGTAAGGGGATCTGCGGTATGGAAAAGTCGCGGCTGGAAAGTGAGCGTTAGACCCTTTAATGACTGACTCTAAATACCGGCGGTAGCCCAAAACCAGTATTAGGAGCCTCTAACGCTGGTTTTGACGGCTACCGCCCAACTCTAAATCTAGGCCTATGTGTTTTACAGGGTCTGCACCCAAATAATAATTAACAAATAATAAAAGTAGATTTTTGATACCATCTCCCTAATACATTTTGTATATGTTTTATTTATTATATATATATATATATATATATATATATATATATATATTCAGTTGCAAAATAAACATAGATATAATATGCATGGCAGCATTTATAAAAGACAAATGGGCAAAGGGCCCTGCCAAGAATTGCACTGTTGTAAATCAGCTCTCATAAAGATGATTTACAAAACAGGTGGGCTTGTAAGTTTCCATGCAGTTCAGGTTCAAGGATGTTTATTCCCCAACGTAGCTGTCACTATAATAAACATATTAACCCCTAAACCACCACACTCCCGTCTTGTAAACATTAGTTCAATATTATTAACCCCTAATCTGCCGTCCCTAACATCGCCGCCACCTACCTACATTTATTAACCCCTAATCTGCTGCCCCCAACATCGCCGCCACTATATTAAATGTATTAACCCCTAAACCTAAGTCTAACCCTAACACCCCCTAACTTAAATATAATTAAAAGTAATCTAAATAAATATTCCTATCATTAACTAAATTATTCCTATTTAAAACTCAATACTTACCTATAAAATAAACCCTAAGCTAGCTACAGTATAACTAATAGTTACATTGTATCTAGCTTAGGGTTTATTTTTATTTTACAGGCAAGTTTGTATTTATTTTAACTAGGTAGAATAGTTAGTAAATAGTTATTAACTATTTACTAACTACCTAGCTAAAATAAATACAAAGGTACCTGTAAAATAAAACCTAACCTAAGTTACAATAACACCTAACACTACACTATAATCAAATAAATTAACTAAATTAAATACTATTAAATAAATTAAATTAAATTAGCTAAAGTACAAAAAACAAACAAACACTAAATTACAGAAAAAGATAAACAAATTACAGATATTTAAACTAATTACACCTAATCTAATAGCCCTATTAAAATATAAAAGCCCAGCCAAAATAATAATAAAAAAACTAGCCTAAACTAAACTACCAATAGCCCTTAAATGGGACTTTTGCGGGGCATTGCCCCAAAGTAATCAGCTCTTTTACCTGTAAAAAAAATACAAACAACCCCCCTAACAGTAAAACCCAGCACCCACACAACCAACCCCCCAAAAAAAAAAAACTATCTAAAAAAACCTAAGCTCCCCATTGCCCTGAAAAGGGCATTTGGATGGGCATTGCACTTAAAAGGGCAGTTAGCTCTTTCGTAGGCCCAAACCCTAACCGTTAAAAAAAACCCCACCCAATACACCCTTAAAAAAAAACTAACACTAACCCCCTGAAGATCAACTTACCAGGAGACGTCTTTATCCAAGCAGGGTGAAGGGGTCCTCCAGATGGGCAGAAGTTTTCATCCAGATGGCATCTTCTATCTTTATCCATCCAGCGCATAGCGGGTCCATCTTCAAGACATCCGACGCGGAGCATCCTCTTCATCCGACGACTAAAGCTGAATGAAGGTACCTTTAAGTGACGTTATCCAAGATGGCGTCCCTTAGATTCTGATTGGCTGATAAAATTCTATAAGCCAATCGGAATAAAGGTTGAAAAAATCCTATTGGCTGATGCAATCAACCAATAGGATTGAAGTTCAATCCTATTGGCTGATCCAATCAGACAATAGGATTGAGTTGACATTCTATTGGATGTTCCAATCAGCCAATAGAATGCAAGCTCAATCCTATTGGCTGATTGGATCAGCCAATAGGATTGAACTTCAATCCTATTGGCTGATTGCATCAGCTAATAGGATTTTTTCAACCTTAATTCCGATTGGCTGATAGAATTCTATCAGCCAATCGGAATCTAAGGGACGCCATCTTGGATGACGTCACTTAAAGGTACCTTCATTCAGCTTTAGTCATCGGATGAAGAGGATGCTCCGCGTCGGATGTCTTGAAGATGGACCCGCTCCGTGCCGGATGGATGAAGATAGAAGATGCTGTCTGGATAAAGACTTCTGCCCGTCTGGAGGACCACTTCGCCCGGCTTGGATGTAGACTTCTCCCGGCTTTGTTGAGGACTTCGGCCCGACTTGGATGAAGACGTCTCCCGGTAAGTTGATCTTCAGAGGGTTAGTGTTAGGTTTTTTATAAGGGTGTATTGGGTGGGGGTTTTTTTTAGGTTAGGGTTTGGGCCTTCAAAAGAGCTAACTGTCCTTTTAAGGGCAATGTCCATCCAAATGCCCTTCTCAGGGCAATGGGGAGCTTAGTTTTTTTTAGATAGTATTTTATTTGGAGGGTTGGTTGTGTGGGTGGTGGATTTTACTGTTGGGGGGATTGTTTGTATTTTTTTTTACAGGTAAAAGAGCTGATTACTTTGGGGCAATGCCCCGCAAAAGGCCCTTTTAAGGGCTATTGGTAGTTTAGTTTAGGCTAGGGTTTTTTTTTTATTTTGGGGGGGCTTTTTTATTTTAATAGGGCTATTAGATTAGATGTAATTAGTTTAAATATCTGTAATTTGTTTATTATTTTGTGTAATTTAGTGTTTTTTGTTTTGTTTTTTGTACTTTAGCTAATTTAATTTATTTAAAAATATTTAATTTAGTTCATTTATTTAATTATAGTGTAGTGTTAGGTATTATTGTAACTTAGGTTAGGTTTTATTTTACAGGTACTTTTGTATTTAATTTAGCTAGGTAGTTAGTAAATAGTTAATAACTATTTAGTAACTGTTCTACCTAGTTAAAATAAATACAAACTTGCCTGTAAAATAAAAATAAACCCTAAGCTAGATACAATGTAACTATTAGTTATATTGTAGCTAGCTTAGGGTTTATTTTATAGGTCCGGGATACCAAACAGCTGGCCGATGAAAGTGAACCCTTGATATGGAAACTCCAACCAGGCGGATATCCAAACCATAAGGGGATAAAAAAAGTTCCAATATCAAGAGCAAGGATAAAACAGTAATTATTTTATTTAAAACAAATAAACCAATCACTATTAAATACTTGTAGACTTATGTAGGTACACCCCCTTATCTGAAAAATGCATTTGTCCAGATACGGAGAGTCTACACTGTTCCCAATCATGTATTATCACTATTTGGGGCATCACATTGTGTTATAGTAGCCAAGCACACAACAACCACATTTGCTATTTATAATATTATGAACAGTATATTAGGCATCGGAGTGCCAAATTTATCAACTTTATCAATTGTATTATAGTATAATACACCGAGATCATTTGGGCATGAGTATTATGGGCTAGACCACCAAATAATGTGTTGTAGTTATAAGGAATTTTTTCAGTGTTAATACTAATGTGTATAGAATTGTCCAAATTATAAGGGGAGATTATATATATATAGATATATATTTATTATGTTATTTTACAATTTCAGAAATATTTATTAGCATTAGTATTGAATATGCACTTTTGCATGTATATTTTTTTCCCTAAGGTTATGTGCTAACTGCAAGATTAAAGGAACGCATAGGCTGTCGAGAGCAGAATAAAGCATATAAATACATCTAGCATTATAGGAATGTATAATAGGACTACAGCATGTAACCACAGCCTTTTTTCAAGTCGTCCTAGAAGGAGACAGATAATTACAACAGACATTGGCTATTTAATTACAGGTTTTTTTTTTTTTTTACCCAGAAACTTCCCAATAGGTCGATATAATATGGGTTTGTTATCTAAGTCAAGTTTTGATAGGTCAATCATTTAATTCATGCAAACGTCATAACCAAGGGTGTGCGTATTTTACAGCAATTGATTGGTTAAGGGGGTGTAGAAATAGAGCAAGGAATCAGTGTAACAATATAGCCTGAAGAAACGGCACTCAGCCGAGAAACGCGTTGCTAAGCAACACTTTTATTTGTTTTAAATAAAATAATTACTGTTTTATCCTTGCTCTGGATATTGGAACTTTTTTACCCCCTTATGGTTTGGATATCCGCCTGGTTGGAGTTTCCATATCAAGGGTTCACTTTCATTGGCCAGCTGTTTGGTATCCCGGATCTAGTTTGTCATCGGAAGTGGTCAGTGCGGAGAGCCTCAATCTGATCCTAAGCGTCTATTGCCTAGGCGAGTCAGCCGAACGGCTCTGAAGCTTAGGCAGGATTTGTATATATATGTTTGGACTTTTGCTATTTTAACGCATATTTTGGACTTTACATTAGCTCATATTGTTTTACTGCACAGTTGGACTTGGCGCACCTCTTTTTCTGGCACTTTTACCCAGCTGGGTTAGGTGTTAGTTTGTTTTGTTTTTATTTTATAGGTATTTAGTTTTAAATAGGAATAATTTAGTTAAAATAGGAATATTTATTTAGGTTACTTTTAAATATATTTAAGTTAGGGGGTGTTAGGGTTAGGGTTAGACTTAGTTTTAGGGGTTAATACATTTAATATAGTGACGGCGACGTTGGCGACGGCAGATTAGGGGTTAATAAATGTAGGTAGGTGGCGGCGATGTTAGGGACGACAGATTAGGGGTTATTAACATTTAACTAATGTTTACGAGGCGGGAGTGCGGCGGTTTAGGGGTTAATATGTCTATTATAGTGGCGGCGACATTGGGGCAGCAGATTAGGGGTTAATAAATGTAGGTAGGTTGCGGCGACATAGGGGGCGGCAGATTAGCGGTTAATAAATATAATGTAGGTGGCGGCGATGTTGGGGGCATCAGATTAGGGTTTAAAAAGTATAATGTAGGTGGTGGCGGTGTCCAGAGCTGCAGATTAGGGGTTAATCAGTATAATGTAGGTGTCAGCAATGTCGGGGCGGCAGATTAGGGGTTAATAAGTGTAAGATTAGGGGGGCTTAGACTCGGGGTTCATGTTAGGGTGTTAGGTGTAAACATAAATTTTATTTCCCCATAGGAATCAATGGTGCTGCGTTAGTGAGTTATACACTGCTTTTTTGCAGGTGTTAGACTTTTTTTCAGCCGGCTCTCCCCGTTAATTCCTATGGGGAAATGACTTAAGCAGCGCTGGTATTGAAGTGAGATTTGGAGCTAAATTTTGCTCTACACTCACTTTTTGTTTTTTAACGCAGAGTTTCTGACAACTCACAATACCAGCGCTGCAGGAAAGTGAGCGGTGAGAATAACGTGCAAGTTAATACCTCACCCCTGTTACCGCAAAACTCATAATCTAGGCGTATGTCCTTTACACAAGGGTGGCCTATGAGTTCCAAATCTATATTTGCACAAAAAGGTTGTCTTCTAGCAAAGAATCTTACGCCTAGATTTAGAGTTTTGTCGGTAACGACCCACGTAGCTAACGCATGCTTTTTTTCCCCCGCACCTTTTAAATACCGCTGGTATTTAGAGTTCACAGAATGGCTGCGTTAGGCTCCAAAAAAGGAGCGTAGAGCATAATTTACCGCCACTGCAACTCTCGATACCAGAGGTGCTTACGGACACGGCCAGCTTCAAAAACGTGCTCGTGCACGATTCCCCCGTAGGAAGCAATGGGGCAGTTTGAGCTGAAAAAAAACCTAACACCTGCCAAAAAGCAGTGTTAAGCTCCTAACTCAGCCCCATTGTTTCCTATGGGGAAACACTTCCTAAGTCTGCACCTAACACCCTAACATGTACCCCGAGTCTAAACACCCCTAACCTTACATTTATTAACCTCTAATCTGCCGCCCCTGCTATCGCTGACCCCTGCATATTATTATTAACCCCTAATCTGCCGCTCAGATTTTCCCTACCTTAATTCCAATTGGCTGATAGAATCCTATCAGCCAATCGGAATTTGAGGGACGCCATCTTGGATGACGTCATTTAAAGGAACCTTCATTCGGACTTAGGACGTCACAAGAAGAGGATGGATCCGCGCCGGAGGTCTTCAACATGGAGCCGCTTGTCACCGCTTGCAAGAAGATGGTTGCCGGTCCGGATCTACTCTTCTGCCCGGATAGCATGAAGACTTTGGAGCCTCTTCTGGACCTCTTCAGCCGTCGCTTGATAGAAGACTTCAGCCGGATGATGGATCTCCAGCCCCCGCTTGGGCTTGGATGAAGATTTCGGAGACTGGAGCGATCAGTGATACCTGGCATGGTGAAGACAAGGTAGGAAGATCTTCAGGGGCTTAGTGTTAAGTTTATTTAAGGGGGGTTTGGGTTAGATTAAGGGTATGTGGGTGGTGGGTTGTAATGTTGGGGGGGTATTGTATGTTTTTTTTTTACAGGCAAAAGAGCTGAATTCTTTGGGGTATGCCCCGCAAAAGGCCCTTTTAAGGGCTGGTAAGGTAAAAGAGCTTTTCTATTTTAATTTTAGAATAAGGTAGGGCATTTTTTTATTTTGGGGGGCTTTGTTATTTTATTAGGGGGCTTAGAGTAGGTGTAATTAGCTTAAAATTGTTGTAATATTTTTATTATGTTTGTAATTAATTTTTTTATTTTTTGTAACTTAGCTTTTTTTATTTTTTGTACTTTAGTTAGTTTATTTAAATGTATTTATTTGTAGGTATTTTATTTAATTTATTTATTGATAGTGTAGTGTTAGGTTTAATTGTAGATAATTGTCTGTATTTTATTTAATTAATTTATTGATAGTGTAGTGTTAGTTTTAATTGTAACTTAGGTTAGGATTTATTTTACAGGTAATTTTGTAATTATTTTAACTAGGTAGCTATTAAATAGTTATTAACTATTTAATAGCTATTGTACCTGGTTAAAATAAATAAAAGTTGCCTGTAAAATAAATATAAACCCTAAAATAGCTACAATATAATTATAATTTATATTGTAGCTATATTAGGGTTTATTTTACAGGTAAGTATTTAGCTTTAAATAGGAATAATTTATTTAATAAGAGTTAATATATTTTGTTAGATTTAAATTATATTTAACTTAGGGGGGGTGTTAGGGTTAGGGTTAGACTTAGCTTTAGGGGTTAATACATTTATTAGAGTAGCGGTGAGGTCCGGTCAGCAGATTAGGGGTTAATACTTGAAGTTAGGTGTTGGCGATGTTAGGGAGGGCAGATTAGGGGTTAATACTATTTATTATAGGGTTATTGAGGCAGGAATGAGGCGGATTAGGGGTTAATACATTTATTATAGTGGCGGTGAGGTCGGCGGTGTTAGGGGCAGCAGATTAGGGGTACATAGGGATAACGTAGGTGGCGGCGGTGTGCGGTCGGCAGATTAGGGGTTAAAATTTTTTAATAGAGTGGCGGCGATGTGGGGGGGGCCTCGGTTTAGGGGTACATAGGTAGTTTATGGGTGTTAATGTACTTTAGAGCACAGTAGTAGTTAAGAGCTTTATGAACCGGCGTTAGCCCAGAAGGCTCTTAACTCCTGACTTTTTTCTGTGGCTGGAGTTTTGTCGTTAGATTTCTAATGCTCACTTTAGCCACGACTCTAAATACCAGCGTTAGAAAGATCCCATTGAAAAGATAGGATACGCAATTGACGTAAGGGGATCTGCGGTATGGAAAAGTCGCGGCTGGAAAGTGAGCGTTAGACCCTTTCCTGACTGACTCCAAATACCAGCGGGCGGTAAAACCAGCGTTAGGAGCCTCTAACGCTGGTTTTGACGGCTACCGCCAAACTCTAAATCTAGGCGTTAGAGTGGTGTAAAAGACCAGAAATCTGATGCCAAATTGAAACTCACATGGCTTCTAAACTAAATCAAATATGGTGGACCTGATCCATAATACAACTATTTTGGACATACCTCCTCCAATATATTAATGAATTATTCCAGTGTAACATTACTTAAGATCCTCTTTATTTCTTTTTAAATCTTAAACCAAATTAAAATGTAAACTTTAGAAAAAGCTCCAAGCAACTGCTCCCTCAAAATTTGAGAAAGACAACTAAACTTACTCGGAAAGACTGGGATGATCAAGTCCCTTTATATATTACCTTGAAAATATATCAGTACCTACTAATAAACAGACTAGATAACTATTATATGATGCATTTGTGGTCTTCCTTCTCCTGATATGTTATGCATATAATTTGCTATTTCCCATTCTATACCTGGTTCCTTAAGTGGTGAACAAATTTCTTGCTATAGCTGTATACTCATATTCTGTTTATTAATTTTTACATCCTATGGACATTCCTAATATAGTGGGATCAGGCACTGCCCTATTACCGTACTGTTTATTAAAAAAAATATAGGTGGCTCACACATTCCCTCTTGGAATGTACAACATGCAAAATTTTTACGTAAGAAACATGCACTGTTGTCATTTTGTTATCATATTATATATGAGACCTCCATATCTCTAAAGTATTTAGTGTAGCTTTACTCAGCTGTAAAAAAGGGAAAATTTAGGGGGGCGGAGCCGGCCATCAAAGTGAATGGCTGCACTGTAATGCCTCAAAATGCACCCAAATTGATCCTAAACAGGCACAAACATCCACTACAGAGGACCCATGTAGATGTGAGCTGGGATTGAGGCCCGAAAAGCAACTTTGCACACCATTCCGGTTCGGCCAGACCGGCTAAAAAATCTAGTCCCCGGCTTCTGTTGCAGCCTACATCACATCTCTGCAAAAACTGCTCAATCTACCCTTCTACCTCCGGATTTCATTCTAGGACCTACACCAGCAAAGGAAGCCCAACCCTGGACTTTATTTTCAGCAGTTTGTAACAAGAAATGTGAATAGAAACTTGGGCCTACCATGTGGGCGAGATTGAAGCATGAAGCAATGAAGTAAGTGAAATCACACACTATACCACCTCTCAATCACCCATCATAAAAATAATATGATTATATATATACAATCTACAAGCAAACCTTATGCTGGCACTATACAGTAGTAGAACACAGTTTCATAGCAGATGTATAGCTGTATTTTTAAATACACTAGAATTCTTTTCAAAGGACTTTCATAGCTGTTACACCACAGAATCCATCATTTCCTGCTGTTTCTGAGCTGCTCCTGACAAAATCCTTTAACCTGGCTGAAACATTACCTCTCTTAAATTCTCTATACACCACCATTAAGAGCTGCTGCCAGAGAGAAAATTAAAAAGAGAGGGCAATAAAGATAATGTCTCCTAAGAAACTGAACAAATCAGGGAAAACCCTTAAAAGTCTTCACAGCACAACTACATCAATGAACAATTTTTTCAAACCTTTGGAATCTTCAGATCCCTGCATTGACACTTCAGGCCTTGCATCCTCCCTGTCTCAGCCTTCTTTGGCTCCAGAAACTGAAATGGCGGAACCCATGCAAGTACCAAAGTCTTTTCTGGAATCAACCCCCTCTAAACAGGACTTTACAAACCTGATCACACAAGTTAAATCTTGTATTAAATAAGAGATTTCGGAGCTCCGGAAGGAGATGCACGAAATTGGGGATAGAGTTGAATCTTTAGACGAGGATACTGAAATACACCAATCTGAAATATCAATCTACAGCAAAGTGTCCAAGCCCAGAATAATGTTATTCTACAACTTCAAGACAAACTTGAAGATATCGAGAACAGGAGCAGGAGACAAAAATTGAGGATCAGAGAAATACCGGAATCTATTGCACCCGATGTACTAGATGCCTATCTACAAGGCCTCTTCCAGCACCTTAAGGGCCCTACCCTAACAACTCCCATAGCCATGGACAGATTTCATAGAGCCTTAAGGCCCAGGCCTAAAGACAGCTTACCTCCAAGAGATGTGATTATAGGCTTTAGTGAATATCAACAAAAAGAAGACATTATGAAACTGGCCAGAAATGCTGCCTCACTATCCTACCAAGCACCTACCTTATCCATCTTTGCAGACCTCTCCCAAAGAACGCTACAAAGATGAAGGGAATTTGCCCTTCTGACGACCCTACTGAGGAAAAACAACACTCCCTACAGATGGGGTTTCCCGTGCCACATTCAACTTACTTGGGAAGGCCAGAAGAAAACCTGCATGGACCCTGGTGGCATAGAGAACTTTTGCAAAGAACTCAATCTCCCCAACCCAGGCCATGCCCAAACCTCCACACCATTTAGGCCCAGAAAGGACATCTCTCCTATACAAGAGCCTAGACCCCAAAGGGCCGCATGGCAGTCATCGATCACCAAAAAACAAAAGAAATCTTCCGAACTCCTGAAGGAAAATGGGTGAGATCTTTCTGATGCACTGGTATAGAAATTCTAACTTACAGCGCAATACTTATTGCCTTAAAGTTCAGTTCACACTGTATTTTTATAATGTTATAATGTTCTCTACAAAGAGTTTAAGATTTTAAATCACCTCCAATTTAGGGATCTTTAATGCTTCCTCTTAAATTGTACTATACTTATCCAGTTATTCCCCCCTCCATTTTGTACTATGTATTCTTGTATTTTTATATTCTTGCATTTTTCATTGCATATCTATGTATGTCTTTACATACATTTATACACCTACTTATTATTTATCCCAGACAATAGCCAATAAATGTCACTCATGTGTAAGGTGAAATGCTATATGTTTTTTCTTAAGCCCTCTTTTGTATGGGCTACATGTTCTGCTGTTAGCTTAAATTATGTTTTGTTAAATTTGTTCTATATGTTTACCAATCTTTTGAGATTTTTGAGTGAAACACCAACTCTAACACACACACTTACTCTTACATAACCCATGGCCTCACAATTAATTGAACAGAATTTTACTATAATCTCCATCAACACCAAAGGGCTTAATTCTCCACATAAGAGATCCAAAGCCTTCCACGACTTAATTCACAAGAATGGCAGCGTGATGTTCCTCCAACAGACCCACTTCAGAAGTGGGAAAGAACCTAAATACTTTTCATCTAACTATCCCACACATTTTCATTGTAGCAAACCCCCCCCAAAAAAAACAACGGCGTTAGCATTTTATTCCACAAGTCCATTCCATTTGAATTAATTCATAAAGACCAGGACAAGGAAGGCAGGTACTTGGGAATTAGCGGGTTGCTATTTGGCAAACCGATCACCTTAGTTAATGTTTATGCACCAAATACGAATCAGGCAAACTTTTTTCAAAACACTACTAATTCTATTATTACTTTCCTCAAAGGCCCATTAATACTAGCGGGTGACTTTAATTTACCCTTAAACCCAGCAATCGACAGTTCTAACTCACAATTAAATGACCTTACCAAAACTCACCATTCAATATGGGATAATTTCACTCTACTGTCACTACATGACACATGGAGACACATATATCCCCACAAACATGACTACACTTTCTTCTCTAATCCTAATAGATACTACTCCAGGATAGATTATATTATGGCTGACCACATCACAGTAATTAATCTCAAAGACTACCGCATCATTCCTATCAGCTGGTCAGATCACTCTGCAGTGAGCAGCATGTTCATTTGGCCTTCAATCCCTACTAGACCATTTCAATGGAGATTAGATGCAGTTTTACTATCAGATCCCCTAATTAAAATAGATGTAGAGAAGGACATACAAGAATACTTCTCCCTAAATACCACTCCTGACATTCCTCTGGGAACCCTTTGGGAGGCCCATAAATGTGTTATCAGAGGTATTCTGATAAAACATAAAGCCATTAAAAACAAGTAAAACAAACAAAAATACTTGAAGCTAACGCAGGACATCATTAAATTAGACTACATCCATTAAAGACACCCAATAGACGCGACTACACAAACAAAACTAGATCAGGCTAGAGCCCAACTCAATGACTATCTTGACACCAAAGTCCAAACCACTGCCTTCTTACTGAGACAAAAAATCCACACCCAAGGAAACAAACCTGGGAGAATACTAGCGAGGACCCTTAAGAGAAACCATGCAGTCATAAGTCCACTCACTCATTAACCAAAACTCAGAAAAAATAATTAACTCCAAAACCATAGCATACATGTTCCGCGACTATTATTCCAAACTGTACAACTTATTCCCTGACCACCCTGACAGGAAGCATAATGACAGTTGTGAATGCTATCTCACCCCTTTAATGCTCCCCCAGGTTCACGCGGATCAACTTCAGTCCCTCTCCGAACCATTCTCACTTCAAGAAATAGATAAGGCCATAAAATCCTTCAAACAAGGGTAAAGCCTTGGTCCAGACGGATTCAGTAATTTCTACTACAAGAATTTTAAGTCTCTGCTAATGCCGACACTTTTAAAACTCTACAATCAAATATACTCCAATCACCCATTCCCAGAAAATATGCTAGAAGCTTACATCACAGTGCTGCCTAAGCCGGGCAAACCATCAACTAACCCAGCCAACTTTGCCCTATCTCGTTACTCAATGTCGATCTCAAGCTTTACTCTAAGATCCTAGCTAACAGACTAAATCCAATTCTCCCACACATAATACATACAGACCTAACCGGCTTTGTACATTCGAGGGAGGCAAAAGATAATACAGTAAAAGTTACCCACCTACTATACCACACTCATCAATACCACATACCGGCTTTTTTTATTTCTACAGACGCAGAGAAGGCATTTGACCACCTAGACTGGACATTCCTACAACACACCTTACATAAATTTGGTATCCCTAAAGATTTTATCTCAAAAGTTCTAGCCCTCTATACCTCCCCGTCAGCAAAGGTCAAAGTTAATGGCCTTTTGTCTAATAGCTTCAAGATCAGAAATGGAACGAGACAGGGATGCCCACTGTCCCTCCTCCTATTTGTCCTTTCGATGGAAATATTAGGTACTAAATTTTGAAATTCACCCAATATCGCAGGTATTAAAATTAAAAACTCAGAATTCAAATTGGCACTGCTCGCTGATGACCTCCTAATGACCTTCACAAAACCGCTCAGCTCCCTCTCGAAGGCGCACTCTGTGCTCAAAGATTATGGTAAAGTATCCAATTTCTCAATTAATTTTGGGAAGTCGTAAATCCTTCCAGTACATATACCACAAACTGACCTTGCCAAAATAAACACAATAGCCCCTGTACAATTTAAGGGGAAGCCTTCACTGTCAATCCCTGTTCACTAAAATATCTATGAACACATCTCTCACCAGATCTCAAAGACCTAATCAAATTGAATTATGATTCAATTTTCTCATCCATCTTGACCAACATAACACAGTGGCACCCGAAGCACACCTCTTGGTTGGGAAGGATTGGGGCGGTGAAAATGACGCTGCTACCGAAAATCCTTTATGTCTTGCAAACAGTCCCTATACCCCTACCGAACACTGTCTTACCGAAATGACAGTCCATAATAAACTCATATATATGGAAACGAAAACCCCCAAGAATCCCAAAATCAACACTCTACAGGCATCCTGATCAGGGAGGTCTGGGAGTACCCAATCTTCAAGATTATAGGACAGCAATTTATCTCTCAAGAATAGTAGACTGGTGCTCTTATGAGTAACAACACCATAAACAATGGGTTCAACTAGAGCATGATTTATGTAATTTTCCCCAACTTGGGCTCCTTATGCTGGCTAGAAGGCCCTCACGATACCCTCATACACAACAATAACCCCATCATTATAGAAACCCTCAAAGTCTGGAAAGAGTTACTTAAAAAAAAAAACGGTATTTCCTCAGTGCCCTTTAACTCCAATCCTCCACAATGAAAATTTTCAGCCCAGCATCAATACTATACCACAAGGCCCAAAAGATATACATCTTTTACTCCCGACTTACATGCTAGTGGAGGACAATAACCTACTGTCTAAACAGAATATTGAACACTTAGGAGACGTGGTTTGGGTACCATCAACTCCCCGAAAACGAGACTTACTAGAACTCTGATCCCATTTGAAAAACTATGCAGTTCAGCCTCCCCAATTCACCACATAGTCTCACTGACGTACAAATTAATAAACAAACCCAAAACTGATAACCTCCCCTCCTTCACTAAGTCTTGGGATAAAGATCTACCTTTCTTAATACCGATCAAAGACTGGAATAGGATTTTTGAAAATGTACACAAATCAGCTCATTCATCCAAACTGTTAGAAACTAATATTTAATTAATGACTAGATGGTATCTAACACCACAAAGATTGAAATACATATTCCCGAACTCTTCCAACCATTGCTGGAGATCATGTACACAAGAGGGAGCATTATACCATGTTTAGTGGTCTTACCCTAAATTACAGCCCTTTTGGGAGGCAGTATCACAGTATATACAACAAACTTTAGGAACCCCCATGCCTCTGGACCCACTAATATTTTTATTCCATCTCTATCCAAAGCTCCAGTCCAAAGCCCATAAAAAACTATGCCAGCTCAGTCATGATCAACAGTGCAAACCAATTGATTCCTCACCTGTGGAAGAAGGATACTATCCCCACCATCCAAATATAGAAACAAGAAATACACAAAAACCTTAAATTAGAGAGATATCACTATCTATTATCCAACACTTTAGACATTTACTACGAAATAGTGTTCTTGTGGGAATCTCGAACCCTACCACAAAGTCATAGTTCCAACTGACCAACTAAGGCCACGCCTTTAAGCTTAAGCTTAACCTAAGCACATAAATATTTTTGGGGGGCCTGGGGTTTAACTCAGTTAACTCATTTAATACAGATAAAGCCTTATACACTTCTTAATAGGCTTGGTGTATTCACTCTCATTAACCTTGTTATTTTGTTGTTTGTTTGTTGATATATGTTATACTATTATTCATTGTTATTTAATACAAATCTATGGTACTACTGTAGAAACTTTTTCCGGACCTGCTCATTGTGGGTAGTCAGGACTGAATACTTTAAAAATCATTGCCATAAATCTATAAGGACATTATAAGAATATGGACATTCTGGATCTTATGGCAAATGTTATGGAACCTCTAATGTCTACACTGTAATAGCTTTTGTTAATGACATGTATATTTCAAACAAAAAAAAATTAATTAAAAAAAGAAAAAAAGAAAAAAAGGGAAAATTTAAAAAAGTGAGATACATCTATATTGCTGTCCATGATGTGTTTGGGATTTTCCATATCCTGTGACATGCAGGATTTAAAAAGGCACAATTACTCATGCAACATATTGTGTTGCACAGTCATGTCTCATTATAATGTCTCTTGTGTGTTTTTATTTTATTTAATTTTTTTCCAGCTTTGTCTTTTACACATGTTAGAGTGGAAAGTTTTATAGTTCATTCCGTTTGTATTTCATTGTTTAGTAATGTTTTTGGTGCTGGTGTCCGTGAGAGTGGATGTGTTTCTGTGCTGCGGGTAGGATAAAGGCCACTACATTGATTTCAGTGGAACTGATCTCACTATTGCTGCTCTGATAAGGGAGGTTACACATCATTCTGAAACTTACCAGTAATGCTGCGGCAAGTTTTATTCCTTGAAATATTGGTTTTATGGACATGTTTTATGGAATAAACGCCATTGTATTTCTTCTACATGTATATGATTCGCACACACTATTTTTGCAGGCACCTTGGCTAAACTTTACCCATGCCTTAAATGTTATATCTCAGTTATTAATATTGTTAACATATTACATTAATTGTTACATTACTTTTGCAATGTCCTTCCTTGAGAAGGAGTAGATATAACTTTATTTCATATTCAAGGTGAGATGGAATGATGGATTTATATAGTAACAAGTCTATGGGGCCGATTTATGAAAGTACAAGCGGACAGGATACAATGTAGCGTATCATGTCCGACGCACATCAATAAATGCCAACAGCATACGTGGTCGGCATTTATCGTTGCACAAGCAGTTTTGTGCAATGCCGGCCCCTGCAGTTTCATGTCCAATCAGCCGCTAAAAGGGGTGTCAATCAGCCTGATCGTATAGGATCGGGCATGTCTGCAGCCTCAGAGCAGGCAGACAAGGCTCGCGCAGAAACAGGGTCATCAAGCTCCATTCGGAGCTTGATAATTCAGCCCCTGAATCTTTTTTATTATATCTGTACCCTTTTTATTAATCAAAATATCCCATTTGCATTTAAACTGAACTTCACTGTCAAGCACATTAGAAAATAGTCCCATCAAAATGTTCTGTGTATGTGTATATATAAATATACAGTATAGATGATAGATGACAAATATATATATATATATAAAGCTATATATGTGTTAGTCCAGTGATTTAGATACCAATATATATATATAGCAGGACGTTGTGATATCAGGTTGAATGTATATACTTGCATATTCTCTACATGTTTGCATCTCAGTGATCATTATTTTTTAGTATCACTTAGTAAAAGAAGGACCGGACCATATATAATTATACCTCTCAATAATGTCCCAATTAAATTATGTTTAGAATGAACAGGGCCGGCTCAACCATGGGACCAAGTGGGTCCAATGGACCCAGGCGGCATTTGACAGGGGGCGGCACTTCTGTGAGATCCAGACCGCTCCTATTCTCTTGTGGAGGAAGCACTCGCAGCACGTTACAGCACAGCAGGCAGCAGCATGACAGCAGCTCTAGTTTGATCACTGACTGCATCATCATGCTGCACCTGCCGCCTGCCAGATAAGCTGCACACAGTGATAGGGTCTGTCAGTAGTGCGACAACTATGGGGGCTGTGTGGGTACTGTGAGCTTTGCCTTTGCTTGTTACAATCTATCCTGTGCAGGGCTGGAACTATAAACGTTGCAAGTTGGTACCACTTAACCGGGGACCTGGGCTAGGGGAGGGCCCAGAGTGAGAGTAGCGTTATCTTTATTTTTTTTAATTATGCTGTGCCACGGAGCTTGTTTCCCCACATTGCAGGGAAACAAGCTGTGAAAAGTGAAATTCGGCACTATCATGTAGGTACTGGGGTAAAAAGAGCAGTGCTGCTCTAAATGTAAATGTACATCCAGGTCTTCCATAAAACAGAGCCATCTCCATGGCTGTTATAAGGGGCGGGCAAATTGGGTGCCAGATACATTTAGGGGCGAACTGGGAGCAGTCATTATGCAAATGCTTTGTAAACACAGAGTTTTTCTGATGTTTTGATGTTCATGTGCACATTTCCTTCACTGCCTGTTGTTCGGCAGCCTCACCTCTTCCACCTCCTTGCTGTAGCCACCACCCCCTTCTCCCTCAGTCCTGGATGTGAGAGATTTGCGCCTCACTTGTAATCTGGACCTAAGTCAGATAATAGTATCATGAAAGAAAACATTGCGATTTCATGACCTTGTAAAGGGGCCTTAAAATATTTCAGCTTCCCAAAAAAATGCTGAATTAAGCAAAATATAACAACTTTGTGACATACATTATTTCTTCTGCTGTAAAATAACTTTGGAACTTTTTGGTTCTTATCTACCATCAAATTCTATGTTTCTATATTTAAGTCAGAAGGCTTGCTTTTACCATAGAAAACTTCTGAATACATTGTTTCCAATGCAGCAAAGGGATCTGGGTAAGATATGCAAAAGTGGTCCACAATGACTCACTTTTTCAATTCAGCCTGCTATTAGACAGACTTCCCTTTACGTCATAGCATCACTGTGTACACAGCTTTTAAGCTTAGCTAGAATTAGTACAGTGATTCAGAACCATCCCAGGACAGCTGTTTCGTGGTTTTTGAAAAAGGTTGATTGAGGCTGAAACATGCTGATGACAGGATGGTATTTTGTTTACTACAGGATTACAAGAATTATAGGGACACTGAAATTTTTTCTTTCGTGATTCAGATAGAACAAGCAATTTTAAGCAACTTTCTAATTTACTCCTATTATCATTTTTTCTTCATTCTCTTGCTATCTTTATTTGAAAAAGAAGGCTTTTAAGCTTTTTTTTTGGTTCAGCCCTCTGGACAGCACGTTTTTATTGGTGGATGAATTTATCCACCAATCAGCAAGGACAACCCAGGTTGTTCACCAAAAATGGGCCGGCATCTAAACTTACATTCTTGCATTTCAAATAAAGATACCAAGAGAATGAAGACAATTTGATAATAGGAGTAAATTAGAAAGTTGCTTAAAATATCATGCTCTATCTGAATCACAAAAGAAAAATGTTGGTTTCTGTGCCCTTTTAAAGGAATCAGAGTGCTCTGAATATTCAACACAGAAACTTTACAGTTTGAAAAGCAAAGCTACGTTTTTCCCCACACCGGTAATCCACTCACGCCATTGGTTCCAGATGAACATGTGACCGGAATCCACAGAGGAGACATCCATACTGACAGAAGGAAATGCTGAGAACTCAGTGTAGTTAAAAGTCTGGTAAGAGCAGAGAAATAACTTACGGCTAGATTACGAGTTTTGTGTTATGAGTGAAAAAGCAGCGTTATGGCTCTTTTTCACTACCGCTGGTATTACGAGTTTTGCAGGTATATCTGTACCGCACATTTTTTTGTCCGTAACGCAACATAACTACCGCAGATTTCAAAAAGTCCTTTTTCAATGGGACTTCCATAGCGCTGGTATTACGAGTTTGCCTGTCCGGCCAAAAAGTGAGCGGTACAGCCTATACCGTCAAGATCCGTACCGTAAACTGAAAATCAGTAGTTATGGGTTTTGCGCTACAAAGCTGTAACATAAAACTCATAACTAAAGTGTTACAAAGTACACTAACACCCATAAACTAACTATTGACCACTAAACCGAGGCCCTCCCGCATCACAAACACTAAAATTAAATTATTAACCCCTAATCTGCCGCTCCCGACATCGCCACCACTATAATAAACATATTAACCCCTAAACCGCAGTACTCCTGCATCGCAAACACTAGTTAAATATTATTAACCCCTAATCTGCTGTCCCTAACATCGCCACAACCTACATTACTGTTATTAACCCCTAATCTGCTGCCCCCAAAATCGCTGCCACTATACTAAAGTTATTAATCCCTAAGTCTAACTCTAACACCCGCTAACTTTAATATAATTAAAATAAATCTAAATAAAAATTACTATCATTAACTAAATAATTCCTAATTAATTGCATTGTATCTATCTTAGGTTTTATTTTTATTTCACAGGTAAGTTTGTATTTATTTGAACTAGGTAGACTAGTTACTAAATAGTTATTAAAAGGACACAGTACCCAAAAATTTTCTTTCGTGATTCAGATTGAGCATGAAATTTTAAGCAACTTTCTAATTTACTTAATTACCCTTAAAAAAAACCTAACACTAACCCCCGAAGATCCACTTACAGTTTTTGAAGACCGGACATCCATTCTCAACTAAGCCAGGAGAAGTCTTCATCCATGCGGCAAGAAGCCCTCAACAAAGCCGGAAGAAGTCTTCATCCAAGCGGCAAGAAGTGGTCCTCCAGACGGGCAGAAGTCTTCATCCAGATGGCATCTTCTATCTTCATACTTCCGACGCGGAGCGGCTCCATCTTCAAGACATCCGGCGCGGAGCATCCTCTTCTTTCGACAGCTACTGAAGAATGAAGGTTCCTTTAAGGGAGGTCATCCAAGATGGCGTCCCTTGAATTCCGATTGGCCATCTTGGGTGACGTCCCTTAAAGGAACCTTCATTCTTCAGTAGCCGTCAAAAGAAGAAGATGCTCCGCGTTGGATGTCTTGAAGATGGAGCCGCTCCGCGTCAGAAGGATGAAGATAACTAGGTAGTTAGTAAATAGTTAATAACTATTTAGTAACTAGTCTACCTAGTTAAAATAAATACAAACTTGCCTGTGAAATAAAAATAAAACATAAGCTAGATACAACATAACTATTAGTTATATTGTAGCTAGCTTAGGGTTTATTTTACAGGTAAGTATTTAGTCTTAAATAGGAATTATTAAGTTAATTATAGTAATTTTTATTTAGATTTATTTTAATTATATTAAAGTTAGGGGTGTTAGGGTTAGACTTAGGCTTAGGTTTAAGGGTTAATAACTTTAGTATAGTGGTGGCGATGTTAGGGGCGGCAGATTAGGGGTTAATAAGTGTAGGTAGGTAGCAACAACATTGGGGGCGGCAGTTTAGGGGTTAATAAGTGTAGGTAGGTGGCGGTGATGTTAGGGTTGTTTAGACTCGGGGTTTATGTTAGGGTGTTAGGTGAAAACATAAATTTTCTTTCCCCATAGGAATCAATGGGGCTGCGTTACGGAGCTTTACGCTCCTTTATTGCAGGTGTTAGGCTTTTTTTTAGCCGGCTCACCCCATTGATGTCTATGGGGAAATCGTGCACGAGCACGTAAAACCAGCTCAAAGCAGCGCTGGTATTTGGGTGCGGTATGGAGCTCAATGGAGCTCAACGCTGACATATTGCCTGCAACGCCGGGTTTTTGCAAACCTGTAATAGCAGCGCTATAGGGAGGTGAGCGGTGGAAATAACTTGCAAGTTAGTACCGAGCTGCTCATAACGCAAAACTCTAATCTAGCCGTTAGATTTCAGATTCTGGTGAGTGAGTGATTTAAGCTTATAGCAAAAAACTGTTTAAACTATTTCACGGCCATCAATGGTGAACTTTTATATAATTAACTTTTACACCTGCGACGGACTGTAATCACTATAACCTCAGAAAACAGGTACTCTTCAACGCTTAAGAGAGCTGTGTGAAAAAGTTTTTTTTCCCCTACATAAAGTTACTTTTTACCCACATTAACTACTTAGAGCTTGCACCAATATTGTGTATTTTAAAAGACATTTCTGCAGTTTTGCAGAAACACTAACATCATTAGAAACCTGGTTTCAATTTTCAGTAATTTGAGACATTGGGGCATATTTATCAAGCTCCGAATGGAGCTTGATGCCCCGTGTTTCTGGCGAGCCTGCAGCAGGCTCGCCAGAAACAGCAGTTATGAAGCAGCGGTCACAAAGACCGCTGCTCCATAACCTGTCCGCCTGCTCTGAGCAGGCGGACAGACATCGCCGGAAATCAACCCGATCAAGTTAATTGACACCCCCCTGCTGGTGGCCCATTGGCCGCGATTCTGCAGGGGGCGGCGTTGCACCAGCAGCTCTTGCGAGCTGCTGGTGCAATGCTGAATACGGCGAGCATTTTGCTCGCCGTATTCAGCAAGGTCTGTCGGACCTAATCAGCACTGTCGGATCAGGTCCGACAGACCTTGATAAATAGAGGCCATTGCCTTATCTGTAAAGACTATTACACTTTTATACATTGTTGAATGCTAGATTTTTAAACAAAGAGTATCTTATATTGTATGTAGAAGTATCAGATTTTAAACGTTTTATACCACCGGTGGTTCATTTATATATATTGTTATTTTTTTACATTTTTTAGGTTGCTAAGATTTTAAATACAATTATTAAATACTTTTTAATAAGAGCAGACCCTTGAAGGCGCACCCTCTCTTTTGTTTGCACGTTCTGTTCAAAAAGGCTTGGGATAATCCTTTTTTTGTAGGGGGAGCTAAGCTATACATTAGGGTCTATTCAATATATTGTTTTGTGTTTTTTGCCACTCATCAGCTGGGAGTAGGCTGAATAAAATTAAAAGTTGTTGTATTTTGCCCAGAAAATTGCCCAGAAATCAACTTCAGCCAGCAGTGTTTCAACGTGCTCCCAGCTTATGAGTGGCAAAACCCCCAAAAACAGCTGTCCTGGGATGGTTCTGAATCAGTTAAGTAGATGAAAACATGTAAAAACATATTTCTGCAATATTTCTATTTAATAAAGGTTTTAACTGTGTATTTAATGTAAATATTTCACATTCCAATGTTCTGCACATGGGGAATATGTTCTATTTATTTCTAAATAGATATTCCTATATATATAAATACACAGTATATATATATATATATATATATATATATATATATATATATATATATATATATATATATATACAGTGGGGAAAAAAAGTATTTAGTCAGCCACCAATTTTGAAAGTTCTCCCACTTAAGAAGATGAGAGAGGCCTGTAATTGTCATCATAGGTATACCTCAACTATGAGAGACAAAATGTGGAAACAAATCCAAACAATCACATTGTCTGATTTGGAAAGAATTTATTTGCAAATTATGGTGGAAAATAAGTATTTGGTCAATATCAAAAGTTCATCTCAATACTTTGTTATATATCCTTTGTTGGCAATGACAGAGGTCAAACGTTTTCTGTAAGTCTTCACAAGGTTGTCACACACTGTTGCTGGTATGTTGGCCCATTCCTGCATGCAGATCTCCTCTAGAGCAGTGATGTTTTGGGGCTGTCGCTGGGCAACACGGACTTTCAATTCCCTCCAAAGGTTTTCTATGGGGTTGAGATCTGGAGACTGTCTAGGCCACTCCAGGACCTTGAAATGCTTCTTCCGAAGCCACTCCTTCATTGCCCGGGTGGTGTGTTTGGGATCATTGTCATGCTGAAAGACCCAGAGACATTTCATCTTCAATGCCCTTGCTGATGGAAGGAGGTTTGCACTCAAAATCTCACGATACATGGCCCCATTCATTCTTTCATGTACACGGATCAGTCGTCCTGTTCCCTTTGCAGAGAAACAGCCCCAAAGGATGATGTTGCCACCCCCATGTTTCACAGTAGGTATGGTGTTCTCTCTCCTCCAAACACAACAAGTTGTGTTTCTACCAAACAGTTCTACTTTGGTTTCATCTGACCATATGACATTCTCCCAATCTGCTTCTGGATCATCCAAATGCTCTCTAGCATACTTCAGACGGGCCCGGACATGTACTGGCTTAAGCAGGGGGACACGTCTGGCACTGCAGGATCTGAGTCCCTGGCAGCGTAGTGTGTTACTGATGGTAGCCTTTGTTACGTTGGTACAGCTCTCTGCAGGTCATTCACTAGGTCCCCCCGTGTGGTTCTGGGATGTTTGCTCACCGTGCTTGTGATCATTTTGACCCCACGTGGTGAGATCTTGCGTGGAGCCCCAGATCGAGGGAGATTATTAGTGGTCTTGTATGAATTCCATTTTCTAATTATTGCTCCCACAGTTGATTTCTTCACACCAAACTGCTTGCCTATTGCAGATTCAGTCTTCCCAGCCTGGTGCAGGTCTACAATTTTGTTCTGGTCTCCTTAAACAGCACTTTGGTCTTCACCATAGTGGAGTTTGGAGTGTGACTGTTTGAGGTTGTGGACAGGTGTCTTTTATACTGATAACAAGTTCAAACAGGTGCCATTAATACAGGTAATGAGTGGAGGACAGAGGAGCCTCTAAAAGAAGAAGATACAGGTATGTGAGAGCCAGAAATCTTGCTTGTTTGTAGGTGACCAAATACTTATTTTCCACTATAATATGCAAATAAATTCTTTCCAAATCAGACAATGTGATTGTCTGGATTTGTTTCCACATTTTGTCTCTCATAGTTGAGGTATACCTATGATGAAAATTACAGGCCTCTCTCATCTTCTTAAGTGGGAGAACTTGCACAATTGGTGGCTGACTAAATACTTTTTTTCCCCACTGTATATATATATATATATATATTTTTTTTTTTTTGCAGTATAGCGGTGCCACCCCTTGCGCTCTCTCCCTCCCCCTCTCTTTTGCTCTCTCTCCCCCATCTCTTTTGCGCTCTCCCCCCCCCCCCTCTCTCCCTCCCCTCTCTTTTGCGCTCTCTCCCCCCTCTCTTTTGCGCTCTCTCTCTCTTCCCCTCTCTTTTGCTCTCTCTCTCTCTCCCCCTCTCTTTTGCTCTCTCTCTCTCCCCTCTCTTTTTTGCTCTCTCTCCCCCCTCTCTTTTTGCACTCTCCCCCCCTCTCTTTTGCGCTCTCTCTCCCCCCTCTCTTTTTGCGCTCTCTCCCCCTCTCTTTTTCGCTCTCTCCCCCCTCTCTTTTGCACTCTTCCCCTCCTCTCTTTTGTGCTCTCTCTCCCCCCCTCTCTCCCCCCTCTCTCTCTCTCTCTCTCTCTCTCTCTCTCCCCCCTCTCTCTCTCCCCCCCCTCTCTCCACCCCCTCTCTCTCTCCCCCTCTCTCCCCCCTCTTTCTCTCTCTCTCTCTCTCTCTCTCTCTCCCCCTCTCTCTCTCTCTTTCTCCCCCCTCTCACTCCCCTCCTCTCTCTCTCTCCCCTCTCTCTCCCCCTCTCTATCTCTCCCCCCTCTCTATCTCTCCCCCTCTCTATCTCTCTCCCCCCTCTCTATCTCTCTCCCCCCTCTCTATCTCTCCCCCCTCTCTATCTCTCTCCCCTCTCTATCGTGTGATCTGCTAGGGAGTAGGACTCAAAGGCCAGGTGTGTTTGTCCTCGTGCTGTCTCTACTGCGTATGACAGCTTCGGACAAACACACACTGGGGCCTAGTTATCAAGCCGTCAACCTCAAATACGCTGGAATTCCGCAGCGTATTTGTGGCGAGGCTGATTCGCCTTAGTTATCAAAGGCTAGAGACCGGCAAAAGTAGAATTTTGTGACGTAAACTTCGATCCGCCGGACTCAGTCCGACACAGATCGATTCTTACGTCACTCCAGATGTTCCGCACACAAGTGCGGCACAATCTGACTACTTTTAGTTATCAAAAAACTAGCAGGTACGCTCGGCACTTTTCCGGCCCAGCGTACCTGGTTTTCAAACCGCCACCCTGGAGGCGGCGGATCCCATAGGAATCAATGGGAGTCTGACCATAGCGAAAGTACAAGTTCGCTGCTGCCAGACATCCCATTGATTCCTATGGGAGATGTCTGCACCTAACACCCTAACATGTACCCCGAGTCTAAACACCACTAATCTGTCCCCCCCTACACCGCCGCAACTAAATAAAGTTATTACCCCCTAAACCGCCGCTCCCGGAGCCCACCGCAAGCTACTCTATACATATTAACCCCTAAACCGCCAGTCCCGGAGCCCACCGCAACTATAATATATGTATTAACCCCTAAACCGCCGCTCCCGGAGCCCACCGCAACTATAATATATGTATTAACCCCTAAACTGCCGCTCCCGGACCCTGCCGCAACCTATATTAAATTTATTAACCCCTAATCTGCCCCCCTACACCGTCGCCACCTATAATACATTTATTAACCCCTATCCTGCCCCCCCACTACACCGCCGCCACTGTAATAAATTTATTAACCCCTAAACCTAAGTCTAACACTAACCCTAACATCCCCCTAACTTAAATATTAATTAAATAAATCTAAATAATATTTCTTTTATGAACTAAATTAATCCTATTTAAAACTAAATACTTACCTATAAAATAAACCCTAATATAGCTACAATATAAATAATAATTATATTGTAGCTATCTTAGGATTTATTTTTATTTTACAGGCAAATTTCAATTTATTTTAACTAGGTACAATAGCTATTAAATAGTTATTAACTATTTAATAGCTACCTAGCTAAAATAAAGAGAAATTTACCTGTAAAATAAACCCTACGATAGTTACAATGTAATTAATAATTACATTGTAGCTCTTTTAGGAATTATATTTATTTTACAGGTAACTTTGTATTTATTTTAGCTAGTTAGAATAGTTATTAAATAGTTATTAACTATTTAATAACTACCTAGCTAAAAGAAATACAAAATTACCTGTAAATTAAATCCTAACCTAAGTTACAATTAAACCTAACACTACACTATCATTAAATTAATTAAATTAATTACCTACAAATAACTACAATTAAATACAATTACATAAACTAACTAAAGTACAAAAAATAAAAAAAGCTAAGTTACAAAAAATAAAAAAATAGGTTACAAACATTTAAAAAATATTACAACAATTTTAAGCTACTTACACCTAATCTAAGCCCCCTAATAAAATAACAAACACCCCCAAAATAAAAAAATGCCCTACCCTATTCTAAATTAAAAAAGTTCAAAGCTCTTTTACCTTACCAGCCCTTAAAAGGGCCATTTGTGGGGCATGCCCCAAAGAATTCAGCTCTTTTGCCTGTAAAAGAAAAATACAACCCCCCCCCAACATTAAAACCCACCACCCACATACTTCTAATCTAACCCAAACCCCCTTTAAAATAACCTAACACTAATCCCCTGAAGATCATCCTACCTTGAGTTGTCTTCACTCAGCCGAGCAGCGATGGAACCGAAGAGGAGACCCGGATCGGCAGAAGTTATCCTCCAAGCGGCGCTGAAGAAATCTTCCATCCGATGAAGTGATCCTCCAAGCGGCGCTGAAGAAGTCTTCCATCCGGGCGATGTCATCTTCCAAGAGGCGCTGAAGAAGTCTTCCATCCGGGCGATGTCATCTTCCAAGCGGGGTCTTCAATCTTCATCCCGCCGACGCGGAACATCCTTCTTTCCCGACGGACTACCGACGAATGAAGTCTTCATGCTATCCGGGCAGAAGAGTAGATCCAGACCGGCAACCATCTTCTTCCAAGCGGTGACAAGCGGCTCCATGTTGAAGACCTCCGGCGCGGATCCATCCTCTTCTTGCGACGTCCTTAGTCTGAATGAATGTTCCTTTAAATGACGTCATCCAAGATGGCGTCCCTTCAATTCCGATTGGCTGATAGGATTCTATCAGCCAATCGGAATTAAGGTAGGAAACATCTGATTGGCTGATTGAATCAGCCAATCAGATTCAAGTTCAATCCGATTGGCTGATCCAATCAGCCAATCAGATTGAGCTTGCATTCTATTGACTGATCGGAATTGAATTCTATTGACTGATCGGAATTGAAGGGACGCCATCTTGGATGACGTCCTTTAAAGGAGCCTTCATTCGTCGGTAGTCCGTCGGGAAAGAAGGATGTTCCGCATCGGCGGGATGAAGATTGAAGACCCCGCTTGGAAGATGACATCGCCCGGATGGAAGACTTCTTCAGTGCCTCTTGGAAGATGACATCGCCCGGATGGAAGACTTCTTCAGCGCCGCTTGGAGGATCACTTCATCGGATGGAAGATTTCTTCAGCGCCGCTTGGAGGATAACTTCTGCCGATCCGGGTCTCCTCTTCGGTTCCATCGCTGCTCGGCTGAGTGAAGACAACTCAAGATAGGATGATCTTCAGGGGATTAGTGTTAGGTTATTTTAAGGGGGGTTTGGGTTAGATTAGGGGTATGTGGGTGGTGAGTTTTAATGTTGGGGGGGTTGTATTTTTCTTTTACAGGCAAAAGAGCTGAATTCTTTGGGGCATGCCCCACAAATGGCCCTTTTAAGGGCTGGTAAGGTAAAAGAGCTTTGAACTTTTTAAATTTAGAATAGGGTAGGGCATTTTTTTTATTTTGGGGGTGTTTGTTATTTTATTAGGGGGCTTAGATTAGATGTAAGTAGCTTAAAATTGTTGTAATATTTTTTAAATGTTTGTAACCTATTTTTTATTTTTTTGTAACTTAGCTTTTTTTATTTTTTGTACTTTAGTTAGTTTATGTAATTGTATTTAATTGTAGTTATTTGTAGGTAATTTATTTAATTAATTTAATGATAGTGTAGTGTTAGGTTTAATTGTAACTTAGGTTATGATTTATTTTACAGGTAGTTTTGTATTTCTTTTAGCTAGGTAGTTATTAAATAGTTAATAACTATTTAATAACTATTCTAACTAGCTAAAATAAATACAAAGTTACCTGTAAAATAAATATAAATCCTAAGATAGCTACAATGTTATTATTAATTATATTGTAGCTATCTTAGGGTTTATTTTACAGGTAAGTATTTAGTTTTAAATAGGAATAATTTATTTAAGTATAGTGTAGTGTAAGGTGTAATTGTAACTTAGGTTAGATTTTATTTTACAGGTTAATTTCTCTTTATTTTAGCTAGGTAAGCTATTAAATAGTTAATAACTATTTAATAGCTATTGTACCTAGTTAAAATAAATTGAAATTTGCCTGTAAAATAAAAATAAATCCTAAGATAGCTACAATATAATTATTATTTATATTGTAGCTATATTAGGGTTTATTTTAAAGGTAAGTATTTAGTTTTAAATAGGATTAATTTAGTTCATAATAGAAATATTATTTAGATTTATTTAAATAATATTTAAGTTAGGGGGGTGTTAGGGTTAGTGTTAGACTTTAGAGGTTTAGGGGTTAATAATTTTATTACAGTGGCGGCGGTGTAGTGGGGGGCAGGATAGGGGTTAATAAATTTATTATAGGTGGCGACGGTGTAGGGGGGGGCAGGATAGGGGTTAATAAATTTAATATAGGTTGCGGCGGGGTCAGGGAGCGGCGGTTTAGGGGTTAAACTATTTATTTAGTTGCGGCGAGGTGCGGGATCAGCAGGATAGGGGCTAATAACTTTATTATTGAGGGAGACGGTATAGGGGGGCAGGATAGGGGTAACTAGGTATAATGTAGGTGGCAGCGGTGTCCGGGAGCGGCGGTTTAGGGGTTAATACATTTATAAGAGTTGCGGCGGGGTCTAGGAGCGGCGGTTTAGGGGTTAATACATTTATAAGAGTTGCGGCGGGGTCTAGTAGCGGCGGTTTAGGGGTTAGTAACTTTATTTAGTTGCGGGGGGCTCCGGGGGCGCCGGTATAGGGGGTAGAACAGTGTAGTTTAGTGTGGATGCTTAGTGACAGGCTAGCAAGAAAGCTGTAAAAAAGCCGAAGAGCAGCGAGATCGGATGAGTGATAACTCTCACAGTCCGCTGCTCATCGCCCCGTACTTGGTGCGCGGCTTTTTGACAGCTTTTTTGATAACTTAGGCAAATTTTTGCAGGTCCGCGGCGGCGATGTGAGGCGAGCTTAGGCGGGCGTATTGGGCCGGCGAAGACAGGTAAAATAGACACGTTGATAACTACCCCCCTCAGCCTTTTATGTTATAGGATATATATATACCTATATATAATCATCTCTCTATAAATATATACTGTTCCAAAATACTATCAGATATATATATATATATATATATATATATATATATATATATATAAATATGTATTTTTGAATAAATAGAACATATTCTTCTATGACATATTCATGTCAGTTTAGCACACAGATATGTGATAATGTTTTGCGTGCAAGTAGGGGTGAATAGGTTCTATGGGGGAATAGGTTGTCATGCGTGCAATATTCTAAGTTCGGGATGTTATGCGTGTCGTGTTAGTACGCAAGCAAAAACAGTTTAGTTTCTGTTTGTAATACGAGCACAACGCGCGGGCAAAAAGCTTTCTTCTAGCACAGTTAACGCTCGAGCAGGAGAGTTAAATAGCACTCTACTTGTAATCTGTAAAATGACACATACATATATATACACACACAAAATGCATACACCCACATATATACACACATGCAAACACTCACACCTGTCATATACCATATTAATTTAACTCACTGTTACAACACTAATTGCAATAAAATAACCTATATATCTATAATTTTAACTTCATATCTTGAAAAGCATTAGAGCCCTTTACAGCCAAATAGCTGAAAACATGAAAATTCATATTTATGCAATATTCACAACTAATAAAGTGTTATAGTGTGTATTTACTGTAAATATTGTACATTCCAATGTTGTTCAAATAGGGGAATATGTTCTATGTATTGTTAAATATATATTCCTATATATCTGTAAACATCTATACCTATATATAATCATACTGTATTTATATATATATATATATATATATATATATATATATATTTATATTTATATATATAAATATATATATATATATATATAGGTATTGGTATAGATATATATTTTACCAAAAAAACAGATACATATATAGAAATATTTATTTAAAAATCTTCTTTGTGAAGAACATTGGAATGTGAAATATTCATTATTTATATCGGTTTAAGCGCACTTGAATAAATGTGTTCAGTTTACTGCTCTAGTGTAGGTGTTAGGGATTTTTTGCAGTTTGTGCGCCCCTATGAAGTCTATAAGAGAATACGTTAATGTAGTCGCGACATTCAAAGTTCAAGTTTTTACTTTCATTTTGTAATACGAGCCCAACCTGACTCACGCAAAAAGCCTTCGTCTAGTGAAATTAACAAGCAAACAGGAGTGCAAAATAGCGCTCCACTAATAACCTAGACCTAAATGTGATTTGAAATGTGAATAAAAGTGATTTTAATTGCGTTTGTTTGTTATTTTCTTACTCTTGAATATGAGTATGATTTCATTTTGCTTTTCACTGCTTTCTTTTTTTCCCTTCTATTTCTTTCTATTATTTTTTAATAGTTTTCTTTTTGACATTGAAATAACAATAACATTGATCAATAACATTGATCTGTCCACATGGACAGATATTGATGAACAATAGCAATACAATTATTAATAGAGAATGTCCTTGTATATTCCTACAGTTCTGATGATGGGACATCATATCCATATAGACAAAGTCTTACAAAAACATTTTACCATAGTTCAGTTGTAGGAGCTTGTCTTTAAATGGGGATATATAGATTCCAAGGTATTTTAAAGAGTGTCTCTGTATTCTAAATGAGCAGGTCCTGTTTAGGGTCAGATAGTCATTTGGCGAAAGGTTAATCGGAAGGGCTTCTGACTTGGTCATATTTGCTAAGAAGTTTGACACCTCGCTTTATCTATTAAGTTCAGTCTGTATCACGGAGAGAGAAGATGGGGGCATGTTAGGGTTAAAAAGGACCATCTAGTCTGTCAAAAGCTTTCTCTGCATCCGTAGATAACAGAATAGCTGACGTTTCATCATGTTGAATGTGATATATTAGGTCTAGGAATTTTGTGGTGTTATCTTTTGCCTCCCTCCACAGTACAAAACCTACCTGGTCCAGAGAAATTAAGTCTGGGAGGAGTTTATTAAGTCTGGCTGCTAGAATCTTTGTGTAAAGTTTGAGGTCATTATTTAATAGCGAGATTGGGTGGTAGTTCATAGGTGTGTCCGTTTGTTTCTCTGGCTTGGGAATCACCGTAATATGGGCTTGTAAAATTGTGTCTGGGAAGTTTCCTCCATTATCTATTTGTATAGTTTATGTAATTTTGGTATTAATTGCTCACTAAACGTTTTATAATATAAGTCAGAGAATCCATCAGGGCCTGGAGCTTTATGTGGTTTCAGTGTTGATATTGCCTCCTTTATTTCGTCCTTAGTAATCAGGGCTTCTAAAGTGTCTTGAGACTCTTTAGATAAAGATGGTAATATAATATTGGTTTGTTTTTGACAAAGAGGATAGAACATCTTTCTGAATCAGAAGACAATTGAGGTGATCCTTTTTTTGAAGCAGTATTAACAGGCTTTAAGTTGGATTGTTGATTGGAATTCTTTGAGAAAGAATTGACAGATATACCTGTTGATGGTGTTGCTGGAAGTTTCTCCTTCTGAGCGCCTTTCTTGGGAGATATTTTAAAAGGCTGAATAAGGGGTATTCAAAATACGTATATATGTATGAGTATTAAAGATCTTCTTGTAACTGTTCTGCTATCTGCAATGGGTAACGGTCACACTCTATGTGCAAATGGAAATACCCTTTAAAAAACTGTTCCTAAAATATATTTTATGTAAAACTTGCTTAGAGAAGCTCTATTCTCAGAGGCAGGAAAAAAAAAAGAACAGTGTTTATAATTTACATGAACACAGGAGACTGTTGTTTTATAAGTGATGAAATGCTGCCTGATGATTGTAACACAGTATTATATTGATCCTTTCCTGTTAGGCCTCTATTTGGACTGCAATGTTTAACGGCTATAAAAGAGAGCTACCTGAGTCCTTATTAGGTATAAAGAGGCTTTTATTACTTTAGTTATGTAGTTGAGCTATTGAAGGTTTGCCTCTGCTGGGATGGTGCTATGTGATAATCGCATATTAATTATAGCTGTGCTTTAATGTCCTATAGTGTGTAGGATCATTGAGGCTTACAGGTGCTTATGGGCCTTATTAAGCTGAGATTTCATAAATTGTACCCTCCACAGAATGCATTATGACCTGGTGGTCGCAGTTTAGTAAGTGGCATTATCGGGTATATTACTAGAGCTTCTGAACACCTCTAGTGCCGAGATCTGTATCCACAGCTTGTTCCATGATCGGAGTCAGCCACGTGGTTGCACCATTAGTCTTAGCGTGTTTTCTTTTAAGCGCCTCACATCCGTGTCACAATGTCCGGAGCTCTCAAACCTTGTGCCGTGTATATATGGGTGTTATTCTTGCTTCATGCAGCGGTAAGGAGTCTGTGCATGCTCAGTGAGTGGTATTCCTGGGCTTTGACTATGGAGCTCTCTTAACGTGCGGCCATCTCAGTCAGATCCACTGCTTCCTTTTTTATATGAATTTGAATGCATATTTTTTAAATGCTTTTTTTTAATTCTTCAAAACAATTTTAAACTTCTTATGTAGCGATATACTGTAATGTTTGTGTCTCTCACATACAGAAATGCAGGGAACACTAACAGGGTCAGACTGGGAAATCACACCTGACCTGGAAATGTTTGAAGTCAGACTGGCAGCCTGCTCAGGAGTTCTAACTTGTTGTACATGTGGCCTTCTGCCAGCTTGGCTCCCGCCTCCCTCCCTGTGTCACAGACTGTGAAGGGCCAGTGCAGTTTGCAGATGCAGAGTATGTCACTCACGTCATTTCCCCCTTTCCCTGTGGCTCGGTGCTAATTTATGCATGGCCTCCCTCAGAGCAATTTTTATCCACAGACCCCAGCCAGGTGGCCCACCGGGAAATGTTTCAGTATCTCGGTAGGCCAATCTAGCCCTGAACACCAAGTTAGAAAATTGTTTAAAATTGCATGCTCTTTTTAAATCATGAGAGAAAAAAATATGGGTTTCATGTCCCTTTAAGGTAAAATGTATCTCTCTACAAACCTATGAAGGATGTTGTAGAACTGATAGATCTTTTTATATAATCTTTCCTGGACAGAGAGATTTAGAGAATAGGACCCTATATCTATATAACTATTACCTTTCTATATTGACCTCAGTAGTGTGCTTCAACCATTAACATATAGACAGAAATGTTCTCAAAAACATAGAACAAACTTGGTGGAACATTAATTTAGGGCATATTAAGTACATGACATGGATTGAAATGTTCGCCAGATTAATGTAATGAGTTTCTTTAAAAATAAAATTACTTTTTTTTAGCATCTCTGAATTCACACAAAATGACTTATAAAACTTGAACAAGTTTTAATCACACAGATATATTATCATATTGAAACAAGATGACAGAAATGACTTTTTAAATGTATTCATCCATTTATAATCCTTTTTGAAGTCACATTTTGTTCTCAACCAATCTTTTCAAGGTCCAGCCAAGACGGAACAATATAAATCATGTTACCCATGACATGTACAGATAGGGAGACTAATGGTATCTCATATTCTATGATTTTCTGATTATGAGCTAATCTACTTCATGTATTATTAATTGGTGATATTGTTGATGATTCTACATTAGTGTCAGAGAACTTCAATTTGTTATTTGGAGTATCTGACAAGTAAGATAATGTGTAAAAATAATGTATCAGTTTCCTAATTAAGCTCAAAAGATTAGAATGAAGAATAAAATTGGTGATTTGGCTGAATTTCATGAATTAAAGAAAGATTGCCATTCTTACTTTGCATAGCAAGCTTCTTATAGTGATACTGGGATTAGTTAACTCTTTATATTACCCAGAAATAAGTTGCTATTTGTTCTTTCAAAATGATTTTCTACAGCAACCAATTTACTTTTCTAAAATATAAAATAAACAGCATTTTTAAGGCAATCTGCAGTTTAAAACGTATGTAATCTGATTCTACGCTCTGTGTTCCAGCCCATTCCAATCTGCAGTTCGACTTGTTAAAGGGGAATAAAACTCATTTTTTTTCTTTCATTATTTAGAAAGAGCATGCCATTTTAAACAACTTTCTAATTTACTTCTATTATCTAATTTGCTTCATTCTCTTGATATTCTTTGCGGGAAAGCATACCTAGATATGCTCAGTAGCTGCTGATTGGTAGATGCACATAGATGCCTCGTGTGATTGGCTCACCCATGTGCATTGCTATTTCTTCAACAAAGGATATCTAAAGAATGAAGCAAATTAGATAATAAAGTAAATTGGAATGTTATTTAAAATTTTATTCTCTTCCTAAATCATGAAAGAAAATGTTTGGGTTTAGTGTCCCTTTAAATATAACACAAACAATTTTATAAATACTCAGAACACAATAAGAAAAATATTCTTTACAAATGGGTTTTCTTCTATTCCCATGAAAGCAAAACATACACGGCTAAGGCAAAAATAAACCATGTTGGTGACTGATTATTATTATTATTACTAATCATCCTCATTAATGATATAATTAGCATTTAAAATGCACTTATTTCAGACTATAAAAGAACTTTCTGATGATTTTATTTGTGTGCACATTTTATAGTTTCATAGTGGGATTTGAGCTGCTTTTGTAAATTTCTCCAAAATCCGTTAACAACTTAGGCCGAGTTTCCATTGAGGCGGTAACGTTTGGAAACTGGTGTTAACATAAACATTCTCCATAGACTTTAATGGAGATAATTGTTTTTACCACAAGTTTCCAAACTTTACACCTCAATGGAAGCGAGGGCTTAGTTAATTAATTCCTGAGCTGAACATGTGCGGAACAATCTCCATAGCATATCATCCTAATTGTTAACCAATATGTGCTATAATAAAAGCTGCTCACAAAATCTTTTGAAAATGGCCTATTATTACTGGCCGAAATACGATTAATTTATCTGAAGATTTGGTGAACGGCTTTTATTAATGAGCTTACTGGTTAACTACTATAGTAATATGTTATATAGATTGCTTTTACTAAAAGATTTCCTTTGTGTATTCGAAGCCCAGGAGCCCTTGTGACTTATTCTACAAATTACTTTGGGGACCTGGTTGATGGGAATTTATTTATCTTCTCTTCTAATGGATTACTTTATTGATTTATGGACTTTTGTTGATTTTTGTTGCCCTTTTCTTTTACTTGATTTTTTGTTTGACTATATTTGGTGATATTTTATGTTTAGAGGGATATACCTATTGGTTAATACATTTATATTTTAGGAACTTTAGCTCTTAATGCTGCTTATATGTTAATTTTTAAACACTTTTTGTTTCCACATAATCAAAATAGCAGGCTATTTCCCGCACCTGCAGTCATATTTTCTGATTCTCACTTAAAGCTCTATTTAAGTATAGGATTGAAAAGTTCTCAGTGATCACAATCCATAAAGAATTTTCAACACCTTTTTGAGAACCAGACACTTTATAAAGACCCAGAATAGCATTTTGGAAATATTTGCAACCATTCCAAGACTAGATGAAAATAGTCTATTATGTTGCACATGTGAAAGATGCTCTAAAATGGCCACAGGAGATATTTCTGAGGTACATTAGCATACATGATATTAGTTCATTAAAGCTGTATTCATCACTATTGTTTGGGCCATCTGCAGTGGTGAAGGTACATATTTACATATGTATAAATTCATATACATGGGATCACAGCAGGACCCCTAGAAATAGCATAGAGTAATCTCTTCCTGTGAATGTTTGATGCTAAGGACCCAATGATCTAAAGGTCTCTGGGCTGGTGAGATTCTTTAAGAATGGTCTTCAGTACTTTTATATCCCTGGTGGAATAATCTAAAGCCACTTTTTACCCTGAAAAACAGTGTATCTCGCTAAGGGGCGTATTCTGCATTTTTGCATAGGAAGGAGATGCGGACTTTTCTCAAAACACTCAAAATACTTATAACCCTAATTAACAGCGTAATGTGATTTATATTGGCTGCAGGATTTACTTTTTAAAGACCCCCCTGGTCACTGCTTCGATCTATGGAGTGGTGTCCCTTTCCAGCGAGCTCCATTACTTAATGAGGGAGACATCTCGCCACTCGCAGGGACTGCACCTTTTTTACAGTAATTCCACCAGGGCAGGCCCTGGGAGAATCTGCAAGAAAAAACACGTCTGATGTAGCGAAGTTTATATTATTGAGCCATTAGTCACCAACAGTGTGAGCTTCTTCATAACCGGGATTTAATTGGGATTATGCAATTATGAGTTCAAAATGTACCTATTGCAATCTGATTTCATTCTCATACCTGCTAAACCATCTGAATGTCATTTGTGTATATATATATATATATATATATATATATTCTATGTATTATTTAGAATTTTTTAAAGTATGTATAATAATTTTAAATTATTTTTCAATATTTTATATTTACTATTTCAATAACACGCATTGAGGTTAGCAATTCTTCATGTGTGCTAACACTGCATTAGACCTAAATTGCAAAATGCAAAGTGAGATAAACATATTTTATTATTAAATATATATTTATATACAGTATTTACATACACTGGCAGAATTTATGATTTCTTGGTCATTTTTCAGAGAATATGAATGATAACACAAAAACTTTCCTTTCACTCATAGTTAGTGTTTAGCAGAAGCCATTTATTATCAATTAACTGTGTTTACTCTTTTTAAATCATAATGACAACAGAAACTACCCAAATGACCCTGATCAAAAGTTTACATACCTTGGTGATTTTGGTCTGATAACATGCACACAAGTTGACACAAAGGGGTTTGAATAGCTATTAAAGGTAACCATCATCACCTGTGATTTGTAATTAGTGTGTGTGTATAAAAGGTCAATGAGTTTCTGGACTCCTGATAGACCCTTGCATCTTTCATCCAGTGCTGCACTGACGATTCTGGATTCTGAGTCATGGGGAAAGCAAAATAATTGTCAAAGGATCTGTGGGAAAAGGTAGTTGAACTGTATAAAACAGGAAAGGGATATAAAAAGATATCCAAGGAATTGAGGATTCAAATCAGCAGTGTTCAAACTCTAATAAAGTAGTGGAAAATGAGGGGTTCTATTGAAACCAAAATACGGTCAGGTAGACCAACTAAAATTTCAGCCACAACTGCCAGGAAAATTGTTCGGGTTGCAAAGACAAACCCACAAATAACTACAGGTAAAATACAGGATATGTGCTTCCGGTGGGCGGAGCTAGCGGCTGGCAGCAGGAGAGAAGAGCTCCGCAATTCAACTCTAAATATATCCCATTTTCTGCTGCCGGCTGCCTTATCCCACGTTACCGCCTTGTTGGGTAGATGTAATACGACCCCAACCGGCTAGGATAAGATCGTGAAGGGCCGAAAATCGCCCTTGCCTCGGAAGGCATTTCTATCTGCGCCACGCTGCGCACCTAACGGACCTTGCGGGTGCCATCTTGGAGGATCCCTCCCTACCTCAATACCCGTCACAGCCCGGACGGAGCTGCAGAATCATACAGCCTAAGGAGTATATCGGCAATGCTATAGGATACCGATCAAGCCGGATTATCTGTCTTTGCGGCAGCTGAAAAAGGGACAATAATAAGCGGTACTCAGGTAACACGCACCCTGAAGGGACATTGTGGGCTAACTGATTAACTCAATTAGAAGCAATGCCAATAGTAATAGACTGCAATTAAGTAATCCGGCCTGCTTCACTTCACCTTGAGAAGGAGAACAAGCAAACATAAAAAAAAAAAGCAAACTTATATCAGGACACAAGTTGGTGGATAACTGGGGGCCTGGGATTGAGAGCTGCAGCGCTGGAGCTGTGAACAAACCCAGCAACTTCTGACCGCACAGGGGCTAGACACATAAAACATTCTACTCTATTACATAGCTGGTATAGCTAAAAAAAATGTTTTCTCTTCTCAGGACTATATCTATGGTCTATATTTTCAGAGTGGGGCAGAGTTTTTCTTTTATTTGCTGCATAGCTGGTATAGCTAAATTTTTACATCTGTCTTTTGTGATCTTGTGATTGCACTCGAGGCCTATAACTTCTAACTGAATAATCTGCTAGACACTTTACTGCTTCATAACTACCTCAGTGAACTTATCCTATTGCACTTGGGACTAACATTTCTAGTGTGAGACAAGAGGGGAGAGGAGCCTACGGGGCAAGAGGAAGGCTTTTGTGGTAAATACAGCCTACTTGTTTGTTTCTTACTCATCCTGCTTGTTCACAGCCTGAGGGGCCGCTGCATCTCACAGAATTTCAGTGTCACTTTGTGGTTTATGCATAACGTTCCTGCAACATTAGTCCTCTTGTACAATTTATTCTATGAAAGTGGACGAGTATTTTCACAGGCTGCCTTCGCCTTCAAGTAGCACCATGAGTCAAAGATCAAAAAATCAGGATAAGAGGCACAAAATCCTTATTGAATCACAGGCAAACACCTCACTTGCAGATATTGAAAATAATTCACCAGGTGATCACTCCTCACTCTTGCAAGAGCTTAAAGCATTTTTCTTACCAAAGATGGACAGTTTGCAGGCTGGTGTTGATACTTTAACCAGTGAGGTGAGGCTTTTTTCTACACGTATGTCTGCTGCAGAACAGAGAATTTCGGGGGTTGAGGATAGGCAGCAAGAATCAGATATTTCATTGAAACACTTTCTGAAACAAAATCAACAGTTAATGGATAAAGTAGAAGATTTAGAAAACCGCAGTAGATGAAACAACCTGCAAATTGTAGGTGTTCCTGAATCTATCAAGGATAAAGATCTATTGGACTTTGCCGCCTCAACCCTTCCAAAGCTCCTAGGTATGCCTTCAGATTGCCTCCCACTGGATATCGAGAGATCACACCGCATTGGCTCTAACAGATATCTAGACAACTCCAGGGAAAAACCACGTCAAGTAATCTTTAAGTGTTTGAATTTCCAGGACAAGCTTGCCATTCTCAGAGCATATAGAACGGCTAAAGAAGTCATTTATGAAGACCACCGCCTCTTGTTATTTCAGGATTTTTCAGTGGAAGTCACTAAAAGACGCAGGGACTTTGCCTCACTCTGTTCCACCTTGCATGAACAGGGGCGTAAATTTGCTCTTATGTTTCCAGCTACCCTTAAGATCCAGACCCTTTCAGGTCCAAAAACTTTCCATTCGCCTGCAGCAGCGCAAGCATTTCTGTCCACAGAGCGAAGGCAGGATAATGGTTGATAAGACTCTAACAAGAATCAATGTTCTCAGTTTTTACATAAAATGTATCTCATGACATGTTTGGTCTCTCTCTTGCAGAGACCATGGTTGTGGTTAATAGTTCTCAGTTGGTGTGTGTGCCTGTGGGGCTTGGAGGGGGGCACTTGGATGCCGAGTCCCCTTCTGCTATTGAGCACTTGCCTCTGTTTGAAATACTCTCTTACGTCATTGGCGTTTGCAGGTGTTGCAGTGTCTCCTCTCCGGCCCGCATAGGCGACATAGATTTCATAATAAGTATGGTTGCTCATATGGTTTGTTTTCCTAATACTCTCAATGTTTGCTCTAGTCCCAGCTCCTACACACCCCACTTTATTAAGGCTATGCAATACCCCCCACGTCGCATGACTCATGGTTCAGAAAGGTATGCTATCGGTGGAGTCCCTATTCATTCTAGGTTTCCCACTCCCTTTCCTGCATATTTGACCCTTGACCTGCATCTAGCACCTTTGGACGGCGATCCCCTGTCTGCCTTCCATCTCCTATGGTCCACTGCCGTTGGTGTTGCAGGGCTGCTTTGTTCCAGGGGTAATGTTCCTGAATGTATGCTATGTATTCTCCCACCTCAAACCTTGTCTGGCCATTGTTTGTTTGTTCCCTCTCTTCTGCCCTGCGCTACATCCCTTGAAGTAGAGCCACTCCTTGAAATGTTGAGTATGTTTTTCAATACAAATACAATCGTGATTGGTAATTGTTGGTCCCAATACAGAAAATCTAATCATTGTATATCTAACCCCATTGTCTTGCCCTATGCTAAACCTCTTGAGGTTATTTTACACTCTGCAATGTTGAAAATATCTTGTACTGTTTATACAGCTGTGGTTGGAAAACTTTGGCCTCAGCATAATACTAATGCCATTGTGTGTTCTCGCTTCCTTTATAGCTGCTGTGGAATCTATGCCTGGGGGCCTCTGGCTCCCTCCCCTCCGCCACACCGCCAACTAACGAAGGCTCAACACTGTCATCATATAAACGTAAGTCAAAAATACACAGCCTATACACGTATTACCATTATAAGCTTTAGATATGTCACCTCCCATTAAAGTTATTGCTTGGAATGTAGGGGGCATCACTTCCCCGGCAAAGAGGAGCATGATTCTTCACCATTTAGACTCATTACGGGTTGACATAGCTTTACTCCAAGAGACGAAACTGACAGCTGAGGAACATGAGAAGTTAAAAATACGTTGGGTCGGACAGGTTATAAGCTCCCCCACGGAGGGTAGGAAGAGGGGGGTTGCAGTCCTAGTGCGTAAAGGCTTAGCAGTTGTTTTTTCTAAGGTAGAGATAGACAAGAAGGGGAGATTTATAATTGCCTTAATTCAAATTGACACTTCCACATACACCCTATGCAATGTTTATGGCCCTAATGCATATGACCCTGACTTTTGGACGAACCTTCTAGCCACATTGGCCACATATAACGCTCCTATAATTATGGGGGGTGATTTTAACTTGGCTCAGGCTCTTCCCCTAGATATGTTTAGGGACCCTTCTGTCTCAAAAGCTTTGAAGATAAGTATGTCTAGATATAAGCGTGAGGTATCCCTTGTTGGCTCCTTTAAAGAAACTTTGAACCTGGTAGATGTGTGGAGAGCTAGAAACCCTGTTGAAAGAGATTTCACTTGCCTTTCTAAAACGCACCATACTATGTCACGTATTGACTATTTTCTGACTGCACCAAGTATCACGCCACAGATCTCGTTCATAGGTATAGGTCAAGTTACTATTTCAGACCATCCCCCAGTTACTCTAATCCTTCAGCCTCAGCTTCCTAAGCCTCCAAATAATACTTGGAGATTTCCCTCTTCACCTCTATAACAATATTGAGTTTCGTCGCCATTTAAAGGCCTCCTGGACACACTACGCGTCGGACAATGCTTCCCACTCAAGTGCTCCAGATCTATTTTGGCATGCCTCCAAAGCGGTGATGAGGGGCCACATAACCTCTTTCACAGCACATCATAACAAGCAACTTAAGAGGGTGGATGGGGCTCTTCTTTCTCAACTCACTGAGGCCTATAATAACTATCTATCTACCCCTACATTGCTGACTAGGAAAACATACTATGACCTTAAACAAACTAGGGATACATACCTCGCTCAACAAGACAATAAAGTCAATATTCACAGGCAGGGGCGTTATTATCGGCATGGTAATAAGGCTGGCAGGTTACTCGCCAAATTCACTCTTATAAGCCTAAGTCCCAGATCCTAGCTATTAAATCCAAGGGTACCATAACTGTCGACTCTAAAGACATCATGGCCAAATTTGTAGACTATTATACTTCCCTATACTCTAAACAATTAATTCATTCAGAAGCAAAGCACAAGTTTTGGGATGCAGTGCAACTCCCTACTCTTACGGAGGACCAGACCTCCCTATTGAACTCTAGGATACACCCTCAGGAAGTTCTTAAGGCCATTCGGCAGAACAAGCAGGGCAAAGCGGCGGGCCCTGATGGGCTACCCGCTGAATATTTTAAAATACTGAATGAAGATCTAGCCCCTGTCCTATCTTCCCTATACTCTGCGTACTTGGCAGGTACTGAGCAAATAAATGACAGATTTTCTGAAGCCAACATTTGTCTTTTATTGAAACCCGATAGGGATCCCACTCTTACCTCCTCTTATCGCCCCATTTCATTGTTAAATGGAGACTATAAACTTTTGACGAAGATCTTGGCGGATAGATTGGCAACGGTTCTACCACATATAGTCCATGCCGACCAAACTGGTTTTGTAAAAGGAAGATCGTCAGTGTTGAACATCAGGAAAACTCTTGGTGTGGTGGCCCATTATTGGTACAACGCACATGCACAACCCCCCTCTCAACTGCCAGATGCTTGCCTTTTAGCGCTTGACGCTGAAAAGGCGTTTGATCGAATTGAGTGGGACCATTTACACACGTCACTATCTCACTTCGGTATCCGGGGTAACTTTTCCAACTTTTTACAGCAATTGTACATGGACCCCAAAGCTTCTCTCATAATAAACGGGGGGCTTTCTCCCTCTTTCACGTTGCAGAGGGGTACGAGACAGGGGTGTCCCCTTTCTCCTCTCCTCTTTGATCTGGCCATTGAGCCCCTAGCATCCTACATTAGACAGCACTGTGCGGGTTTAAACATACATGGCCGACGGCAGCATCTTTCTTTATATGCTGATGATCTGTTGCTCTTCGTAGGTGACCCGGGTGCCAATTTGCATCCTCTCTTGGATATTATTGAGGAGTTTGGCAAGTTTTCAGGATACAAGATTAATATCGACAAATCTGAAGTCACGTGGTTAAAGAACTCTTGTAACACAGATCTGGCGGGTACTGGTCTCACAATTACTGACGGCTGCTTTAAATACTTGGGCATCCGCATACATGTCAATCCTCATAAATTATATTCTCTTAATCTTAGTGGGATTGTAAAGGATATTAAACAAATGTTGCTGTGTTGGGTGAAGCTCCCCCTTTCTCTTTCAGGAAGGGTGCATCTTTTCAAGATGGTTGCTCTGCCTAAGCTTCTTTACCCCTTGCAGATGTTGCCCTTGCTTCTCACCCAGCAAGACATTGCCTCCTTGCAGACTTCCATTGGCAATTTTGTTTGGCAGGGTAAGAAACACAGGATAGGTAAGACTCCTCTGTCAATGCCGGTGGGTGGGGGTGGGCTCAGTCTTCCTAATATCATGTGGTATAATTGGGCAGCCCTTTCTAGGTTCATACTGGATTGGCTGGTAGGGAATGACTTTTACACAGTCCCTAATCTAGAGTCTAACTTCATCAAACATATACTCTGTTATATCGTCATTTTGAGGATTCCACTCTGCGTGGGATCGTATCGAAATGGTCTCATTTTGAAGATTTAGAGGTGGACACAACGTAGATTACTTTGAGCTTTGAGAGGGCAATTCAGGGTACCATTTCTGCAAAATTGAGAGAATCGCACCTAAAGTTCTTGCACCAAGCTTATATTACCCCTGGCATGCGTGCAAAATGGGTTCGATGGGCACTTGATCTATGCAGTAAATGTAGCCGGGTGTCTCCTGACTGGATTCATCTGATGTGGGGGTGCCCAAAGGTGCAGAGGTTCTGGCAGAAGATTTCGTTTTGGCTGGGCAAACTAACCAAGCAAATTCTACCCCTCTCAGCACAGTATGTGATTGTACTTGTTTTGTATGTCTTGGATTCTTTTCTATAAATAAAGTTTAAAAAAAAAAAATACAGGATATGTGGTGTGGTTGTTTCAAGATGCACAATAAGGAGGCACTTGAAGAAAGATGGGCTGCATGGTCGAGTAGCCAGAAGAAAGCTATTACTACGAAAATGCCACAAAGTATCCCACTTACAATACGCCAAACAGCACAGAGACAACCTTCAAATCTCCTGGCACAAAGTCATTTGGTGATGAGACCAAAATTGAGCTTTATGGCCATAAACGCTACATTTGGAGAGGAGTCAACAAGGCCTATAACGAAAGGTACACCATTCTTACTGTGAAACACAGAGGTGGATCGCTGATGATTTGGAGATGTGTGAGCTACAAAGGCACAGAAAAATTTTGTCAGAATAGATGACAAGATGAACGCAGTATGTTATCAAACAGAACGCCTCATTTTCCACTTTTTGATTAGAGTTTGAACACTGCTGATTTGCATTCTCAATTCCTTGGATATCTTTTTATATCCCTTTCCTGTTTTATACAGCTCAACTACATTTTTCCCACAGATCCTTTGACAATTCTTTTTCTTTCCCTATGACTCAGAATCCAGAAACATCAGTGTTGCACTGGATGAAAGATGCAAGGGTCTGTCAGGAGTCCAGAAACTCATTGACCTTTTCTACACACACACACTAATTACAAGCAAACATATCACAGGTGAGGATGGTTACCTTTAATAGCCATTCAAACATATTTGTGTTAACTTGTGTGCATGTTATCAGGCCAAAATCACCAGGGTATGTAAACTTTTTTTTGATTAGGGTCATTTGGGTAGTTTCTGTTGTCATTTTGATTTAAAAAGAGTAAACACAGTTGATTGATATTAAATGGCTTCAGCCAAACACTAACCATGAGTGAAAGAAAAGTTTTTGCGTTAACATTCATATTCTCTGAAAAATGGAAAATAAATCATAAATTCTGCCAAGGTATGTAAACATATGAGAACAACTGTAGATATATATATATATATATATATATATATATATATATATATATGATAATGTTAATGTAAACTAAATATCTATACCTATATATCTATAGGAATAGATTACGTTATATAGGTATATACAGATATTAATAGAAAAATGTGTTTACAATAAAAATTACATTATCCTGTATGTGAAGAACATTGGAATGTTAAATATGAAGGGCTGTGAAAGTCAGAATTAAATTTAAATAACTTAAATGTAGATGTTTATAGAATGAGTATCATATATCTTTCTAAATTATTGCCAATTTGAAGTTTGTAACTTTTTTTAGTATAGTGCTGAAAACAAACAGCCTTTAATTTGAAAATAATAATAATAATATGAATCAATGGGAAAAATAAATCATCATTTGCAAAGCTTTTACACTACAAACCTGATTTATTAGCCCTGCTGAACCTAAACCAAAACTTACGTCTCACAAAAGTCGACAATAAAACACAAATGTGGGGTAAAATAGTTAAAAAATATATTGGATTAACCCCTTTGTACAGTGTTTAGGAAAATAATCCTCTACATGGGTATTAAAGAATCTTAATGACATCTGTGGGCTGGATTACCAGTGGTGCGGTATGTATATATATATGGAAAAGAAAAGAGAGAGGCGCAACAGGGCCAGATTCAAGTGAAGATTTTTATTACATATAAGTTAAACACATAAAAATAACACTTACAAGATTTGTAAGTGCTTGGAGCACATCAAGGTGAGCACTGTATTTGCACAGCTGCTTAGTCTTTCACACCGGGCTGAGATGGAATCTGTCAGGCGGCGTATCCGGAATCCCTGCTCTGTTTGCCGTGGGTAGAAAGTTTCTACAGCTGTTTAGTTCTTTGCTCCTATGTAGCTTTTAGCCTAACGCGTTTCTCCCGATCAGCGGTTGGGCTTCTTCATGAGGCGGTGAAAGCAAAGTATAAGTTCAAAATTGCGCCTTTTACATTTAAAAGGAAACTGGCCAATCACAACAGGGAGGTTTGTCACATAGCCAATCCTGTGTGTCGGCGTTTCTCTTTGTTTAAAAGTTATATGCGGGCTATTCATAAACATGAGTGCAACATTGACAGGCAAAGTGAGTTACATTTAACTATAGGCTCTGCACGTATCTATAGTGACATATTCCCAGGTTTGAACAGGATTTCATTCTGATGATAATGCATACTCATTTGCCGTTACTTGTTATTTGTGGCAAATTATGTTGACTCACGCTTGATACTTTTAGACAAATATAGTATCGCTTACTTGGATATTTCTTAAACATATTATAGAGAAAATGAATAAATAAAACCATTGGATGAAACACTTAGGTACAGGGGCGAAACTACAGGGGGTGCAGAGGTCGCAGGTGCGACTGGGCCCCTGAGGGTGGGGGCCCAGCATAAAAAAAAAAAAAAATTAAATAAAAAACGTTAACCTACCACTGCCTGCTTAGTGTTTCTGTTTTACCCATTGGTGTTTATGTGTGTGTGTATGGTGTGTGTGTGTGTGTATGTATGTGACTGTGTGTGTATTTATGCATGTATGTGTGTTTGTGTATGCTTGTAGAACCAGAAAATTACAGACCTTGTTACTACAGCATGGTGGGGGCAGGAGTAAACAGTGTCACTATACAGTACCACTATATACAGTATGGGGGGTGGACCATGTCACTGACTACTGTGGTCACTTTATAAAGTACTGGGCGGGTAGGGTCAGGCCAGCCATCTCAACGGCAGATTACAAACTGTGTCACTGACTCACTATATACAGTACTGGGGTGTTAAATAGTGTCACTATATACAGTAATAGGGGGTCAGACCATCTCACAGACTGTGGGCACAGGGTACCTCCTTTTGCCGACATGTCATCTGATTCACATTTTTTTCTGTGTTAAATGTAAAAAAAAATGTATTAAATTCACCTTTTTTTGGAGGGGGGAGGGGTGGTGGTGGGGCCCCTTCTTAGATTCTTGCACCTGGGCCCTGTGGTTTCTAGTTACGCCTCTGCTTAGGTAAATGAGATAATTTGAATTACAAACACTTTCTCTGTATAGATAAGAACATTTGATATAAAAATAAATGATTTAGATTAAAAAACTTTTTCCATAAAAACGACCTAACTTAAAAAGCCAATTCAACAGAACGGAAATTTTTTTTTTCCATATTCCTAACTTGCCATAAATATTTTGTTATGCACTAAAAACAAATAGATAAAAAAATGTATGAAAAGCACATGAAGTGAATAAAAATTTGAGAATTTGAAATTAAAAATTGTTACTTTCTTACAATAAAGGATAGAGGCGACCAAATCTCAAATGTAACCTTGTATAAAACTGTGAAGTAAATTAATTAGATTCATTAAATTAAATTAGTATGCTGGATTGAATTCATATATTAATTGCGGTAATGTTTAAAATGGTTAAAATATTACAAATTTTCCTTTATGCAGAAGACCTTTTAGAGTGTACCGCTCACTTTTTGGCCTCCCAGGACAGACTCGTAATACAGGGGCTATGGAAGTCCCGTAGAAAAAAGACTTTACAAAGTTTACGTGTCGTTTTGCAGTAAGGCCAAAGAAGTGTGCGGTACACCTAAATCTTCAAGACTCGTAATACCAGTGGGCGTAAAAAAGCAGCATTAGGACCTCTTAACGCTGCTTTTTTACCCTAATGCACAACTCGTAATCTAGCCGGATGTTTTTATTACCTATACTACGTTATAGTAACATTCACTTTAGTGAAGCTTTCAGTCTGACAATGTCCACAAATTAACTTGTAACGTGCAAGCTTTTATAGTGCCAATATTGAAAGCGAGGCACATAAAAATTTCAATATATACTGCCAACCCTTCATTATACTAACTCAGCACCTTACTGACCCTCTCCCCGTGGCTAGTGGTCGGAGCCATGGGAGAGATAAAGAAAAGGCAGACTTAACACAGTATTAGGAAAGACAGCCATCACACTCATAAAGCACACTTGGAATTAGAATACTCCTTCACTCAAAATCCCTTAGCCCTCATGTTTATAACTCCCAAAGCCAGTTATTTGATCTAGCATTTAGCACAGACATTCTCTCTAACACTATACTCTGGACTCAATACCTAACGCAGTACATCTTCCCACTACTACAGGTTACTTAAGCTCTATACTAACTTTATAAGTTATGATTTTGGCTTTTGAATTGAACATTTCGTTATATAAGCTTTATACAATTCTGCTATGTTTCAATCTTAGAATTTCCCTATATCTCTCTGTACATTAAAACTAAGGACCCAAGAGGGGTCCAACCTTCTGTAACCAGGAGAAAACAATGCAATAAAAAATATTGTATCAAAAACAACCACAGAAATGCAGTAGGTATTAGAGTGGTCAAAATATAATCATATGTAAAGGAAAAAATAAAGGACCATCCCGGGAGGTATAATTACACTAAACTTGTCCTATTGGCACTCAGACAGTCTCTGCTTCCAAATTGTGTAAACATAATCCCCAACAAAGGGGTTAACTGTAGATATGTCAGAAAGCTATGCTTTACATAATTCCCAACTATGTAAAATCTGCAAACATTCAGAACATTATCAACCTCTCAGGGATGGTAGTGCAAAATAACAAAAAAACAAAAAAAGTGATCCACGGATACCCGTATCAGATATTACTTCATACCCGACCCTTCCTTAGACAGTCTGTGAAGATCCTCCTATAGGTGATGTATTTCCTGGTGCTGCCGACACCAAGCTTTGCAAACAACCAACTCCGAGTATACACACTCACCCCTGAGGTATGGACTCTCCAAAATGAAACTGGACACAGGGGCCGAATAGTTATAACATAAAAACCGGTCTGGTTACCAAAATGCCACTATTTTCGGGGGTGCAGCTGCAACCCCAACTTCAGTAGAACTCTGCTACGCGCATTTCACCCACACTGCAAACTTTACTCAGGCTTCATCTGGCCTGTATAATCCATGATAATCGGTCAAGCCTTTTTATTCATGTCATTCCCTATGACACTTTTGGGTGAAATAACTTTATTTAAAATACAGGGTTACTGTGGTTTTTCTGCAACTAAGTAACCCTTATTAAATTTGAGATACAAACATTCAACAATAATTGACATTGTGTATTGTAACAAACATTTAAATTGGAACAGTTATAATTGTATATCATAACTTTTAATATCCATAAATTAGTATCAATGGCAGGCTTCAATGTAAATAAAGTTTCTATATTTGTATATGCATTAGCGACTCATAGTGTTATTTATTCCTCAAAAGAGACTATAGTTACAAAGTCCAACAAACGCATAGATTGTTCACTTCTTCAAAAGTAAATATTTACATACTTTGTCAGTGTGACATGCTTATAACTAATATACTCGACAGAGCTGAGAAGGGATTTCATTAATTATTTTGTTGTGTCTTGGTAATACCCTATTATTTTTCTCTATCTGAATATTGTGATCCCCTATTATGGAGAAAGACAAGTGAGATCAAATACACTCACCTCACTACTTAGAGCAAGGATAACTAGCAGCAAAATATTCTCAAAGGATGGCAAACAAAATAATGTGGTGTTATGTATGGATAAGACAATTACAGCCATTATGATGTTATGTGTAGATAGGCCATTCATAGCCATTAAGATATTTAGAAAAGGAGCATAATTAACTTCCTCCTTCAGACCACTAGGGGTTAATGCTCTCAAGTTAAAAATCCATCTACACTCCTTTTGCAACAATAACTCAAAATCACTTCCTCTCCCCCTCAGATCTAACTTCTCCAAACCCATACATTTTAGTTGATTTTTATTACTCTCGTGAAAGGTTTTAAAGTGGCGTGCCACACTGATAGTTTCAATTTCATTATTATTATTTATAAAATATTTTATCAGGAAGGATACATTGAGATTTCTCTCATTTTCAAGTATGTCCTGGGTCCACAAAACATTGCATTGATACAATAGGGTACAATAAAATTCAAAAACAATAAAACACAATATATGCAAAATGTAACATAGAACTGGTAGGAAATATTTAATCAACCATGACAGGCACATTCTGTTTTGATATGTAGAGAGGGATCTCTTAAAGGATATTAGGCTTGGGGAAGGTTTGAAAGTGTGCGGGAGGTTGTTCCATAATTGTGTTGCTCTGTAGGAAAAGGAGGATCGAGCTGCTTTCTTTTTGTATTGAGGCAAGCTAAATAATGTGCTGGTACGCATTCTGCTCAGGTAGGGGAGGGAGCTTCCCAGAAAAGCTCTTAAACACAAGGCAGGAAAGATGGAGGGTGCGTCTGGTTTCCAGCGACAGTCAGTTTAGTTCTTTTAGCATGTCACAATGGTGGGTCCTGTAGTTACATTGTAGCACAAAGCGGCAGAACGAGTTATACAATGTATTCAGTTTATTTAGGTGAGTTTGCGGTGCAGGTGCATATACTACATCCCCATAATCCATGATTGGCATCAGCATTTGCTGTACAATCTTTTCCTTTACTGTAGGGCTGAGGCAGGATTTGTTTCTGTACAGGGCACCTAGTTTTGGATAAAGTTTAGATGCAAGTTTTTCTATGTGGAGGACAAAAGATAGATTGCGGTCTAACAACATACCCAAGTATTTTAAAGAGTGGACTGCGGTCAGTGTGCAATTTGATTTTGTTTTGATGCATAGATGGGAATTTTGTAGTTTGTGTAATTTAGGTCCCGTTTCAAAGATCATTGTGACAGTTTTGTCAGTGTTTAGAAAGAGTTTGTTTTTTGAGATCTACTTTTCTACCTCTGTGAACTGGTCTTGGAGCACTGCTTCAAGCTGCGGCAGATCAGATTTGTTTGCATAGATTACTGTGTCATCTGCATACATGGGTAAAGTTGAGGATTTGCAGACTTTTGGCAGATCATTTATAAATAAATTGAATAGTAGGGGGCCGAGAATGGAAGCTTGGGGAACACCACACGTGACTGGGAGAGGGAGGGAGTCGCTGTCAGAAATGGAGACATATTGTGATCGATCCGATACATATGATTGAAACCAGGTTAGGGGACGATCACCAATACCTGAGTTTCTTAGTTTGAGCAGTAGAATGGCGTGGTCTACTGTGTCAAACATCTTTTGAAAATCAAGGAGAATAGCACCAGTTAGGTCTCCTTGTTCCATGCCAGTTTGGATGTCGTTGCAAACTTTTAGTAGCGCAGTTGTAGTGGAGTAATTCGAGCGAAAACCTGTTAGAACAGGGGTCAGATAGTTAGATTGTTGGTAATACTCACATAATTGCGTATGGACACATTTTTCTAAGATTTTTTGACAATACTGGGAGCAATGATATTTGGTGATAGTTAGAAACCAAGGTTGGGTATATAACCAGACACCAAGGATTCGTTAATTAGGGTTGTGACTGGTTTAGCAATTGCTGGCCCACTGAGCTTAATTTTTTTTATATCTCTCTTATTTTCCTTGATGCGTTTTTAGCTCCCTATAGGTTTTTCCTATGTAATACATAGGACAATTACAGAATACTATATACACTATTCCTTCTGATTTACAATTTATCTTACCAATAATATTATTAATTTTACCCATTTATCTTCAAAATTTGTTCCTTGTTGCATGTTTCTGCATACTGCCTTTTTTTTAATTTTTTTAATTTTTTTTTATTGGAAAATAATAGAATAGTATACACAGTGACAAAAAGTAAAACAGAGACTTAAAACAGACAAGGTCTCATGCAATAGACAATATTATAGGTTAAGATTCCCTAGAAACAACATCTTTAAACAAAAAAAATTAAGTAGATCAGATTACAATCGTAATCTAGCTATGTACTTAACACAATACATTTTGTCAAAGCAAAAAAAATAAAAAATAAAAAAATTGTGAAGTTTTTAAAGAGCAAGATCACATGAAAACAAATGGAAACAGTAACGCTCATAAAGTATATTTTTGCTCTAAAGATGACCTTCACAGAGTTATAGTAATCCTTTCAAACATTTTTCTAGGGTATGCATTTAACTCAGGAGAGAAAGAAAAAAAAAAAGAAAGAAAACATTAATAGATTTTGATTCAGTTTTGATTATGCAAGTGGGATTAACAAGATTGAATAATCATTTCAGGCGTTTTTCGGAAATATATATCTAACTCGTGTATATCAACCTTCATAAATAGCAGAATAACAATTCTGTAATGGCTTAAGAACGGACATCATGCCAAACAAAGTTTAAGCTGAGGGCCTAACAAGCACAAAGATTCAAACTGGAATGGGGGGGGCATAAAACAGAAAGAAAAAATAAATAAATAAATGGGGACATTTTCCCATCCTTTTTTCCCCCCCTTTCCCTCCCTTCCTTCACCCCTCCTCCCCCCTTTCTTCCCCCTTTTCCTCTTTTCTACTTGAACAAAAATAGACTAACTACTAGTTCCTCTCTCAGAAGTACTTGCTTCACTTTCAAAAATGAAAGAAAAGGGTTCAGACTCAGTTACGATAATATGGTTTTTGAATGTTGGGGGAAGACACTTTGATTATATCTTCCCATTTTGAAATAAAGTTTTGGACACTCACATCTGAATTAAATTCAACTAGATTTTTGTTCTAGGGTAATATGGTGTTAAATTTTGTCAATAAACTCCCTGAGTCTAATTGGTTTTCGAGATTTCCAGTTCTTCAGGATTTGAAGTCTAACTAAAAAGATTACTTTGTTAGTAAGATTGTGATTAATACTATTGGGTACTTTATCAGCAAGAAAAAATAACCTTAAAGATATCAAATTCTATCCTATGGCTTAGTCTACCAGACAGTCAGAAAACTACTTTCAGCCAAAAGGAGTTAACTTTGGGACATGACCAGAATTAGTGTACAATGTCAGCTCTAGAAAGGCCACATTTGGAGCAATTTGCACTTTCCGCATTCCATTTTAAGAGTATTCGGGGAATCAAATATGCTTTGTGGAAAATTTTAAGATGTGACTCTCTCCAGATAATTGACGGTGAAGTAGATACTGCTTTGGATATACTTAAACTAATCATGTTATTATTTATATTTAAATGGAGTAAATCTTGCCACTTTTCTGCTAGAGTTTGGATGTTTTCTTCTCCTTTTTACAAGGTCTTGTAACAATATGATAGATGGTGGTTATCTTGTTTGTAAAATTTAAACATGAGTATAAAGGATGCCAGTCCTCTCCGTAGCTTCTATCTATAGGGAAGAGACTCGGTAGATAGTGTCTGGCTTGTAAGAAGGCAAATAAGTTGCGGTTCTCTAAGTCAAATTCTACTTTTAAATCCTGGTAAGATTTAATTGAACTAGAATCAATATTAATCAATTGACGCGGAAGGATGAAACCTTTATTCTCCCATCTTAAGAAAACCTTTAGAGGAGATACCTACAGGGAAGTTGGGGTTGGCTCTGAATGTTAAAAACCTAGAAATTTTTGTAATAATCCCCAGTTGTTTCAGTTATTTATGCCATGCCACAATTACATTACTTATACAAATCATATTTCTTGTAAGAGCTGGACGCATTTTACTGTCAGAGTGTAATGTTAGTTAAAGAAAAAGGGCGGACTAGATTAGATTCTAGGTCTCTTGATGAGAAGTATTGGGAGTCGGTTAGCCATTCTGCAGATAAACGGCTAGATTATGAGTTTTGCCGGTAAAGCCGTGCGGTGTTAACGAGCCTTTATTTTTCAGCTCTCACTTAAAACAACGCTGGTATTACGGGTTTTCTGAATGGCTGCGTTAGCCTCAGAAAAGTGAGCGTTGAGCAAAATTTAGCTCCACATCTCACCTCGATACCAGCATTGCTTAAGTCAGCGGTGAGCTGGCCAAACGTGCTTGTGCCCTATTTCCCGATAGGAAACAATGGGGCTGAGCCAGCTGAACAAAAACCTAACACCTGCAAAAAAGCAGCGTCCAGCTTCTAACGCAGCCCTACTGTTTCCTATGGGAAAATAAAAAATATGTCTACACCTAACACCCTAACATGAACCCTGAGTTTAAACACCCCTAATCTTACACTTATTAACCCCTAATCTGCCGCCCCTGACATCGCCGACACCTACATTATACTATTAACCCCTAATCTGCCACTCCGGACACCGCCGCAACCTACATTATACTTATGAACCCCTAATCTACTGCCCCCAAAATCGCTGAACCCTACATTATATTATTAACCCCTAATCTACATTGTAGCTATTTTAGGATTTATTTTTATTTTACAGGCAACTTTGTTTTTATTTTAACTAGGTACAATAGTTATTAAATAGTTATTAACTATTTAATAACTACCTAGCTAAAATAAATACAAATATACCTGTAAAATAAACCCTAACCTAAGTTACAATTACACCTAACACTACACTATCATTAAATGAATTACCTAAACTACCTACAATTAATTACAATTGAATTAAATAAACTAAATTACAAAAAAAACAACACTAAATTACTGAAAATAAAAAAGAAATTACAAATTTTTAAACTAATTACACCTTATCTAATCCCACTAATAAAAAAAAAAAAAAAAAATTCCCTACCTTATACTAAATTACAAATAGCCCTTAAAAGGGCCTTTTGCGGGGCATTGCCCCAAAATAATCAGCTATTTTACCTGTAAAAAAAGAAATACAATACCACCCCCCAACCAGGGCCGCCATCAGGGGGTGACAGGGGTGACTCCTGTCAGGGGCCCAATGGGCCAAGGGGGCCCCATGAGGCAAGAACTAAAAAAAAAAAAAAAAAAAAAATTTTTTTTTTTCTTTTTTTAAATTTTGGCAGCCACCAGTGGGTACTACATCAGAGTGCTAATTGAGCATGGAAAATGTTATTACAAGGAGTAAAGTATTAGCATTTGAGAGGATTTCTGAATGTGTACTAAACCACTATGCACAGTGTGAGACAGACTTGGCACTTAAGTTTGTTCAGCGTGTGCCTGAGTCAGACTGCAGATAACTTTCATTTGCAGAGGAGGTATGACTTACTTAGCAAATGTTTTTTATTTCTTTGTGCAATTTCGGATTGTAACTTCAGTGTGGTAGTAGTTGTATGGTGGGGCCAGGGGTCCATAAAAACAATTTTTTTTTAGCAGCAGTGTATTTATGATTATTTGACAATGCTGTAGAAATTCTATAATTAAAACTATGCAGAAATGTTTCCTCCTCAATACACAAATGGTAGGTGCCCTTTTGGCAGATATGCATTTATATATATATATATATATATATATATATATATATATATATATATATATATAACATTACACTTTACTGCCCCTTTATGCAAGGACTTTCCAGATGTAAGGAGGCATTTCATCTAAGATTTGTACATCTGCATAAAATGTTATACTCTCAGACTTAGATTGCTCAGTGTTTGAAATGAGTCAGGTTAACTTAAAACTGTTCAGATTACACTACAGCTGACTTTATTTTGAAATACATACCAACAAGCCTAAATTATGCATTTAACCAGATCTAATGGTATGAGTACCACAGCTTATGGTTCCACCAAGACCATATAGAGTACAGCATTTTCAAAATCCATAAGTACAGCTGACAGATGGGAACATTTCTACACTATATTTGAAGTGGTGCTCTTGGTTGGGGAAAAAACAAACAAACATATGTCAACCTTTTAAGAGTACTTTTCTTCATCTAGCCATCTACCCAGATCATTAATGTACAATTTTGAATTCACAGAATTATTTTTGTTTACACATTTACAAATATGATTCTTTAAAAAGTGATCTCTTAATTTCTGCATTTTTTTTTATCATGCATGTCACACACTGTTGATTTAGGGGATGCAAGGTGCATAAATGTTTCCTCCTGTGAGTGTTTCTGTGGGTGTCTGTGTTGATGTCTGGGTGCTTTGGTTTGTGTCTCTATGAGTGTGTATGCATTTTTTTCTGTGGGTCTCTCTGTGAGGGTTGGTGTGTATGTCTTTGAGCTTTTTCTATGGGTGTCTCTGCGAGGGTGTGTGTATGTTTGCCTTTGTGTATTTTCTCTGGATGCCTCTGTGAGGGTGGGTGTGTATGTCTGTGTTTTCTGTGGATGTCTCTGTGAGGGTGTGTGTATATGTATGTATGTCTGTGTTTTCTGTGGATGTCTCTGTGAGGGTGTGTGTATGTCTTTGTGTGTTTTCTTTTGATGTCTCAGTGAGGGTGTGTGTTTTCTGTGGGTGTCTCTGTGAGGGTGTGTGTATGTCTGTGTGTTTTCTGTGGATGTCTCAGTGAGAGTATGTGTATGCATGTCTTTCTATGTTTTATGTGGTTGTCTCTGTGTGTGTGTATGTCTTTGTGTGTTTTCTGTGGATGTCTCAGTGAGGGTGTGTATGTATGTCTTTCTGTGTTTTATGTGGTTGTCTCTCTGTGTGTGTGTATGTCTTTGTGTGTTTTCTGAGGCTGTCTCTGTGGGTGTTTCCTTGAGTGTTAGTGCAAGTCTGAGTTTGTGTGTGTGTCCATTGTCTGTTCCTTTTTAGGACATTTTGACCTTACTACTGATTGTTCACATCTTTCTACAGACTATGAGACTAATAAGACCTTTACGGAAGTCACCAATTCACCATTTAACCTTTAAATTATTGTTTGGGCAGTTCAGGGCCCTTCCTTTCAGCCACTGCATGCTGTTGTCATCATTTAGTTGTCATCTTCCTTTACAAAAAGATAATCAGAACTCCATATTTTGTTTTCTAAATCTCCTTTTTTTACAAAACTGTAGTTTACCTCATTACTTGTCAGGTCAATGTAAACAAGTGCTGAGTGTCTGTTTGGGTGTCTGTGTCTGAGTGTGTTTCTTTGCGTGTCTGCTAGAGTGTCTATATGTGAATCCTTATGTGTAAGTGTGTGTGTGTTTCAGTGTATGTTACTACCTCAACAACATTTACAAGTTTAAATAGACACTTAAGAATAAAGTGCATATACGTTTTAGTCACTTGGTCAAAAATTGCACATGTCAAGGGGGGGGGGGGCCTGATCAATGGTCAAGTCAGGGGCCCCAAAATTTCTAGTGGCGGCCCTGCCCCCAACATTACAACCCACCACCCAACCCTACTCTGGACCTCTTCTGCCCCGATCGGATGAAGACTTCTGCCCCTCTGGAGGACCACTTGTGCCCAGCTGGGTGAAGATGGCTCAAGGTAGGGTGATCTTCAGGGGGTTAGTGTTTGGTTTTTTTAAGGAGGGTTTGGGTGGGTTTTAGAGTAGGGTTGGGTGGTGGGTTGTAATGTTGGGGGGTGGTATTGTATTTCTTTTTTTACAGGTAAAAGAGCTGATTACTTTGGGGCAATGCCCCACAAAAGGTCCTATTAAGGGCTATTTGTAATTTAGTATAGGGTAGGGAATTTTTTTTTAATTTTTTTTAATTTTGTATTATTTTATTAGGGGGATTAGATTAGGTGTAATTAGTTTAAGAATTTGTAATTTCTTTTTTATTTTCAGTAATTTAGTGTTGTTGTTTTTTCGTAATTTAGTTTATTTAATTTAATTGTATTTAATTGTAGGTAGTTTAAGTAATTCATTTAATTATAGAGTAGTGTTAGGTGTAATTGTAACTTAGGTAAGGGTTTATTTTACAGGTATATTTGTATTTATTTTAGCTAGGTAGTTATTAAATAGTTAATAACTATTTAATAACTATTGTACCTAGTTAAAATAAATACAAAGTTGACTGTAAAATAAAAATAAATCCTAAAATAGCTACAATGTAACTATTAGTTATATTGTAGCTATATTAGGGTTTATTTTATAGGTATCTATTTAGTTTTAAATAGGAATAATTTTAGTAATTTAATTTAGATTTATTTAAATTATATTTAAATTAGGGGGGTTAGGTTAAGGGTTAGACTTAGGTTTAAGGGTTAATATATTTAATATAGTAGCGGCGACGTTGTGGGTGGAAGATTAGGGGTTAATAAATGTAGGTAGGTGTCGGCAATGTTAGGGACAGCAGATTAGGGGTTAATAAAGTTTAACTAGTGTTTGCTATGAAGGAGTGCGGCGGTTTAGGGGTTAATACATTTATTATAGTGGCGGCGTTGTCCTGTCGGCAGATTAGGGGTTAAAAAATTTATTATAGTGTTTGCGATGTGGGGGGGGGGGGTCTCGGTTTAGGGGTTTATAGGTAGTTTATGGGTGTTTGTGTACTTTGCAGCACTTTAGTTAAGAGTTTTATGTTCCGGTGTTAGCCCATAAAACTCTTAACTACTGACTTTTAAATGCGGTAGGAGTCTTGACAGGAGAGGGTCTACCGCTCACTTCTTGCAAGACTCGTAATACCGGCGTTAGGCAAATCCCATTGAAAAGATAGGATACGCAATTTACGTAAGGGGATTTGCAGTAGCCTCGAGTCGCAGAAGAAAAGTGAGTGGTACACCTGTACCTGTCAGACTCGTAATACCAGCGAGCATTAAAAAGCAGTGTTGGGACCTCTCAACGCTGCTTTTTAAGGCTAACGCAGAACTCGAAATGTAGCCGAAAGTTTTTTTACAGCTAATCTTGGTTTATTTGTTTTTACCCCAGAGAAAATACTTAAATGCAGAGTTTATATTCTGAAGGTCTCTCTGAGAGATAAACATTGGAAGATGTTGTAGCTTATATAGTAGTTTGGGCTATCATTTTAAATAAACTAATCTTACTCGAAACTGAGAGCGGGAGGTTAGTCCAGTTCTGAACAAGAGTGATAATTTTCTTGATGGTTTCTAGGACATTTAGCCTATACCAATCTCTTGGAGATTTACTAATGTTAATACCTAGACATTTCTCTGTTTCCTGAAATAATGGTATATTGAAAGAGTGTTTATTTCTAAGTATCCAGAGAATTAGAGTTTTTTGTATGTTTATTTTATACCCAGAGAAGGAACTAAACAAGTTTATAATTTGCAGGCGATCAGGAATATTCTTCTTCGTATTACTTAGGTATATTAGAAGTTCATCGGCATATAGTGAAATCTTTGGATTGGTGTTAGCTAATTGTATCCCTTCAAGTTTTTGTCTGAGTAGGAAAGCAAAGGGTTCAATTGCAATGTTGAACAAAAGGGGAGAAAGCAGACAGCCCTGCCTTGTTCCTCTATGAAGCTTAACATCTCTAGAAATGAGACCATTGACTAATATGGCAGAGGTAATCCAAAATTGGCTAGTGAAGTAACCAAGTGGTCCCAGTCTACCCGTTCAAACGCTTTTTCAGCATCTAACATGAAAATAACAGCATCTGACTGTGGGATTAATTTTTTGTCTTTACCTTTAGCCCAAAAATAACCTAAATTAAGAGGGTCTTTCAAATATTTGAAGATGAATTGTGACCTACCATGAAACCTGTTTGGTCAGAATGGATAAGGTTAGGTAGCACTATTTGGAGTCTCTTTGCAAGAATACTAGCTAACATCTTGTAATCTGAATTTAAGAGTGATATCGGTCGGTAAGCACTTAAATTAAGAGGATCTTTTTGTTTTTTCAGAATTATGGTGGTGAGGGCTCTCTTGAAATAGTGGGATGGTATATTTCCATGAGAGTAGTAATCATTAAATAGATAAAGTAACATGTGAACAATACAGGGAGCTAGAATTCTCTAGAATTCATAGGGTATTTGATCTGCTTTGTTTATAGATAAAGGAGTCATTTTATTATTGTGCGGACAGACATGATACAACGTAGCGTATCATGTCCGCTGCACATTGATAAATACCGACAACATACACTGTCAGCATTTATCATTGCACCAGCAGTTCTTGTGAACTGCTTGCACAATACCGTCCCCTGAAGATTTGCGGCCAATTGGCCGCTAGCAGCGGGTGTCAATCAACCCGATCATATTTGATCGGGTTGATTTCTGTCCGCCGGGCATCAAACTTCGTACGGAGCTTGATAAATAGACCCCAAAGCCTTAATAGCCGTTATTATCTTCTTTGATGAGTTGATTGAGAGCTAGACATTCCTGTGGAGTTATCTTAGGGGTACAAATTTGGTGCCAGAAATCCTCATTATTTTGGGTATCAACTCTATCCTTATCATATACTTTCTGTTAGTATTTATAGAATTTGCTAGATATATCCTGGGTCTCAGAGAAATATGCAGCCCCAATCTTAATAAGGTCTATCCAATTGGATTTCTTATGTGCTTTGGCCATATTAGCAAGATTCTTGCCAGATCTATTTCCAAACTTAAAAAAAAGCTCTTTTTCCCTAACTCTTCCCTACAAGAAGTTTGTATTAGAAAAAGATCCCTTTCTTTGCGAACTGACATGTATTTGAGCCAGTTACTCGTGGTGGATGTGGTTAAGTAAGCATTATATGCATTCACGACTTGGTTAGAAAGCTGTTTTTTCCTGGCTAAGATTTTCTTCTTAAATTGAATCATAAATGCTTTAATTTCGCCTTTTAAAAGGACTTTGGCTGCTTCCCAGAATTTTTCGGGTTTATTAATATAATTTTGATTATTGATGGAATATTCTCGCCATTTATTTTTCAGCCAGTGTACAAATTGCTCGTTGTTTATCATAAATGTGGGAAAGAAAAAGTTGTTACTTACCCTGTTTTTATCAGTTTCTTTATATATAGAGAGGGTAACTGGAGCGTGGTCTGAAATAAGAAAATCTTTGATGTCAGCTTTCAGATCCATGGAGAGCATTTTCTCCTAGACCAAGAACATATCCAGTCGAGAAAATCCTTTTTATTTGCGAGATTCGTAAGTACAGGTATACCTCACTTTACAGCGCTTCACTTTACAGCGATTCGCTAATACAGCGCTTTGTGGAGCTGACGTTCAACCTCCAAGGATTTTGAAACAGTGCTGTACTCATTGTGAGATTGCTAGAAAAGTGAATGGCACCATTTTGTTATGCTTAGTTCCCTCTGTTTATAGCATTGCAGTGCAATCTGTGTCTCAGTGCTATAGTCTGGCAAATTTTACTACAGTAATTGTCACAATTTTACAGGTACAGTATTTATTGAATATTAATTGAATACTTGCTGTGCTAGTGTTAAACTAAACATAGAACTATTGCACCCCTAATATATGTTAGTTCAAACATGTTTTCAGGATTTTAAACACTGAAAAGAAAGCTAAAACTGCCTTGTTTCACTTTAAGGCGGTTTTCACTTTACAGCGGGGCTCCGGTCCCTAACCCGCTGTATGAGCGGGGTATACCTGTATAAGATTTGATATGATGAAGGTTTCGGAATATGTCTTTAATTTTAAGGGTTTCTCTAAAAGACTTAAGAAGTTTCTCTCTTGTATTTGTAGGTTCCAAGAGGACAAGCTTTGCTTCTATCTATTGGGATTTTTGTTACCATATTCAGCAACAATTAAATTTTTATCTGTAAATTTTAGTAGCTTAATTTTCATTGAGTTTCAGAAATCTGGACCACAGTTATTTGGTCTATATATGTTACAAATTACAAAAGGGATGCTTAGAATATTTAATTGCACAATAACAAATCTACCATTAATATCTTTGTCCACATGTTTCAATTCGTAGGATAGATTTTTACTTAGCAGAATTGCAACCTCTTATTTCCTTCCTTTACTATCAGCTGCAATAACTTCACATATCCAGTTACTTTTCAATTTATTGACTTCAACTAATTTTAACTTAGTTTCTTGTAATAAGGTGTAATATAAACTTTAGAAATCTTTGAAAATTGTTTACTCTTAAGTGAGTTTTGTTTATAAAGTAACACATAACCTCAAGATAATGTTTCAAGAGGTGATACTTGTGTGAGAGATAAATGCATCAGCTTGAAACAATCCTTTTAAACTGCAGTGATCAATTAAAGCAATCTGTTAAACATTGCTTGTTCAAAGAGTGAGTTCATAAGTTTATAACATAATTCTTCAACAGTAGATTTTCACAGGTACAGCAGCAATATATTTTAAGTAGTTCCTTGTCAGGTTAGTTTACGCAGCAAACAAGTAATTGAGCAGTTTAGTTAAAGAAATATACTTGCGGTTTAAATTCTGATCCTGTTTGATGAGATGTGCAAAAGGAGTTCTGCAAAGAAATCCTGTGAGTCAAGAAAGCTGAATGACAGCAAAAGTTAGTATTGAGCTGAAATATAAGTATTAGTTCTGCAAAAATACTTTGTGTAGGTAAACAAAGTTATGACTTGAGATGAGCTGAAAAGTACTGCAACACAAGCAAGAGGCAACAGCACAAAATAATCAAGCAAAGGTGTGCTGTAGGAATTGAGGTTTTATAGCCAGGTAAAAAAGGAAGTGAAATGTCTTAAAGGGAATTCACAAACCTCCCCCTTCAAGGCATCCTGTCCGAGGATGAGGGTTTTGCAGGATAACGCTGATGGAACTCTTTCAGTAGTTGCGGCGCATGTACCTGTGACTTAGGTACCCAGGAATCCTCCTCTGGTCCATATCCTTTCCAACGTAAGAGATATTCCAATCGTCCTCGCATGATACGTGAGTCAAGGATAGTCTCGAGTTTATATTCCTCGTGATCTTCTAGCTGGATTGGTGGAGGTGGTACCTTCTTGTGAGTAACATTGGTATGTGCTACAAATGGTTTAAGAAGTGATATATGAAATGTGGGATGGATTTTATACCATTTTGGCAGATCTAACACTACAGATGTTGGATTTAGTATGCGTTTAACGGAAAATGGTCCAATAAATTGATGTCCCAATTTCCTGTAAGGTGATGCAAGCTTCAGATATTTCATTGAGAGCCAAACTTGATCACCTAATTTGTAGTTGGGGCATGGCCTATGTTTCAGATCATAATAGTGTTTCTGGCCAACTTTTGCTGTATACAAATGTTCTTTTTGGACCTGTAAGGCCTCTTTTAAATTGGTAAGATATGAAGTGGCTGCAGGATTTGCAGATCAAGTTTGAGTGAGATGAATGGATTGTGGATGGAAGCCATATGTTGCATAGAAAGGTGTTAATTTGGTAGAGGATGATACAGAGTTATTGTAGGAATATTCTGCTATTGGTAATAGTGAAAACCAATCATCCTGTAGATGGGTTACATAACAGCGTAAGTATTGTTCTAGGATTCCATTTACTCTTTCGGTTAGGCCATTCGCTTGAGGATGGTATGATGATGTCAGTCTGGATCGAATATGTAATGTTGTGCAAAGTGCTTTCCAAAAATGTGAGGTAAACTGACTACCTCGATCAGTGATGATGCTCTTTGGCAGACCATGAAGACGTACTATATTATTCAGAAATGCATCTGCAGTTTCTTTTGCAGTTGGTAAGGATGTAAGAGGGATACAATGTGCTAGCTTTGTGAGATGGTCTATCACTACCATTATTGTATTATGATTTTGCGAAGGAGGTAGCTCAACTATAAAGTCCATGGAAATCATGGACCATGGAAGATCTGGTATAGGTAACGGAGTAAGAAACCTTATGGGTTTTTTCTTTTCTGTCTTATTCCTTGCACAAACTTTACATGAATTTATATATTCTTGGATTGATTGAGCCATATTTGGCCACCAGAAATCCCTTTGAATAAGTTCTGTGGTTTTGTTTATACCTTGATGTCCAGATAATGGAGCATCGTGACAATAAGTGAGGATGACATTTCTAAGTTGTGATGGAATATGCAATTTAGCATGATATGTGAATAATCCTGTGCTTTCCTTTATAAGATGTTTCGAGTTAGGTAAGTTATCTGTTTGAAGTGCTTTGAGAATATCTTGTTCAAAGGTTGTTAAAGTACCTATTATTTTGTGAGGAGGGATTAGACTCATCTCGTTTTCTGGCCTAGAATTTTGTTCATGGAGACATGATAATGAATCTGCCTTTTTGTTTAGTTTCCCGGGTCTATAAGTAATTAAAAAATTTAATCTATCTAGAAATAATGCCCAACGTACTTGTCTGGAAGAAAGTGTTTTACTTTGTCATAGATACTGAAGATTTTTGTGATCAGTATAAATTAGGAAGGGTGTGTTAGTTCCCTCTAATATATGTCTCCGAATTTCCAGAGCTGATTTTACAGCTAGTAGCTCCTTATCACCTACTGAATAATTTACTTCTGCAGGTTGTAAGGTTCTTGAGTAGTATGCTATGGGGTGTTATGTTTTTCATGTTCTTTCTTCTGAGAAAGAACAGCCCCAATACCAGTGTAAGAGGCATCTGTCTCTAGTATGAATTGGCATGTGTGATCAGGAAGACTAAGTATAGGTGCGGACTTGAATCTTTGTTTCAGTGTGTTAAATGCTTGTTCAGCTTTAGGCGACCAAATAAATTTAGTATGTTTTTTAGTTAAGTTAGTTAAAGGTTTGATAAGAGTTGAGAAGTTAAAAATAAATTTATGGTAAAAATTGGAAAAGCCTAAGAACCGCTGGAGGGCTCTCACAGTGTTGGGTCTTGACTAATCTCTAATCACAGATAGCTTATCTGGGTCCATTTGGATCTTATCTGGTGTAATAATGTAACCCAGAAACTTTATTTCTTTGACATGGAAGAAACATTTTTCCAATTTGGCAAACAATCTATGTTTATGGAGACGGGTTAATACCCACCTGACATGATTTATGTGGTCAGATGCTGTCCTTGAGTATATAAGAATATCGTCTAGATAGATTATAACGCAAACGTCAATTAGGTCTTTGAATATCTCATTTATGAAATATTGAAATGTTGCAGGGGCATTGCATAGCCCAAATGGCATAACCTTATATTCAAATAGGCCATAATGAGTTCTGAATGCAGCCTTCCACTCATCGCCTTTTTTGATCAAAATCAGATTGTATGCACCCTTTAAATCTAACTTAGAGAAGATGGTAGCTCCAGTGAGGTGCTCTAGGAGTTCAGGGATGAGTGGGAGTAGGTATCGTTTTTTTACTATTACTGCATTCAGAGCTCTATAGTCTATAATGGGCCTTAGTGATTGGTCTTTGTTTCTCACAAAAAATATACCCACTACTGCGGGGGAGACAGAGGGTACAATAAATCCCTTCCTAAGGTTCTCGTCTAAGTATTCCCTTAGATGACCTAATTCATTTTGAGAAAGTGGGAACATTTTTCCATATGGAACTTTGGTACCTGGTATAAGATCAATAGGACAATTGTATAATCTGTGAGGTGGAAGCATCTCAGCTTCTTTTATATTGAATACATCACTTAGGTCTTGATAACAAGTGGGTAAGATAGTGTCTAATGTTCCTATAGTCTGATGTGGGAAACAGGTAGCTTGGCAGTAGTGAGAGTTAAATGAAATCTTGGCATGTCCCCAATCTATGTCTGGATTATGTTTAAACAACCAAGGGTAACCAAGAATGACTGTGTACAATGCTGTAGGTATTATGTCAAAGCTTTGGTATTCAGTGTGTCCATCTGTAGTTGTTACTAATAAAGGAATGGTGTTTTGTGTTATAGGACCTTTGTGGATTAAAGACCCATCTATAACTTTAATAAAGAGAGGTTTTTGCTTGATAACATAGGGAATTTTATTTTTATATACATAAGTGGCGTCCATGAAACAACCGAATGCCCCAGAATCTACTATGGCATCAGTCTTGACTTGCTAATGATCCCACTGTAAAGACAAAGGTAATGTGAGTGCATAGTTATCTTTAGTTGGTGAAGTGCTACAAATATGATATGGCTTACCTTTCTTTGATCTCTGTAGGATTGGACAGGCTGCTACAGGATGGTCTTTACTTGCACAGTAAAGACAGAGATTAGAATTACGCCTCCTGCTTTTTCCTCTGTTGTAAGAGGAGCCTTTATCACTTCTATCTCCATTGGTGTGGGCAATTGTCTTGCCCTTTCAGAATAAGAGGTTATGGTTCTCCTTTGTATAGAATCAGTAGCTAGTTTTTCTGTGCAGCGTTCCCTTAATCTACGATCCAGTGTGGTTGCTAATTTAATGAGTCCATTTAGGGAGTAAGGCATCTCCTACCTAGATATTTCATCCTTTTAGGTTTCACTAAGTCCTAATCGGAATTGATTCCTTAGCGTAATGTCATTCCACAGAGTGTCAGTTGCCCACATCTGAAACTCTGTAATAATTCCTTCCACAGGGCGTATTCCCTGCTTTAGTCCTCTTATTTAGTTTCAGCATTAATTTGGGTGTTGCTATCCTCATAGAGAGCTGCCATAGAGGAAAAAATTGATTAAGTGAATTCAATATGTCATTATTAGTCTCAAAGAAATGGTTAGCCCATGTCCTAGGTTCACCTGTTAAATAAGATATAGTTGTGCAAACTTTTACTCTCTCTGAATGATAAGTCCTAGGCTTCATAGAAAACAAAAGGAGACAAGAATTCTTGAAATCTCTAAACTCAGTTCTTTTCCCTGAAAACACCGCAGGGGTATTTATCTGTGGTTCTGGTGGGTCTGGAGTTTTGGGTGCAACTATATATTTAATTACATTCTTCAATGCTGTATTTTCTGCCTGTAGATCTGTGAGACCTCTTGCCAGATAGTCAATTTTCTGGTTTAATGTGTTAAACGTATCAATGTGTCTACTTTACCTGCCTTCGCCGGCCCAATACGCCCGCCTAAGCTCGCCTACCATCGCCGCCGCGGACCTGAAAAATCTTGCCAATGTTATCAATAAATCTGTCAAAAAGCCGCGCACCAAGTACGGGGCGATGAGCAGCGGACTGTGATAGTTATCACTCATCCGATCTCGCTGCTCTTCGGCTTTTTGACAGCTTTATTGACAAGCTGTCACTAAGCACCCACACTAACTACAATGTTCTACCCCTATACCGGCGCCCCCGGAGCCCCCCGCAACTAAATAAAGTAAGTAAACCCCTAAACCTCCACTCCCGGACACCGCCACAACTATAATAAATGTATTAACCCCTAAACCGCTGCTCCCGGAGCCCACCGCCACCTACATTATACCTAGTAACCCCTATCCTGCCCCCCCCATACCGCCGCCACCTATAATACATTTATTAACTCCTATCCTGCCGATCCCGGACCCCGTCGCAACTAAATAAATTGTTTAACCCCTAAACAGCCGCTCCCGGACCCCGCCGCCATCTATATTAAATGTATTAACCCCTAATCTGCCCCCCCTACACCGTCGCCACCTATAATACATTTATTAACCCCTATCCTGCCCCCCCTACACCGCCGCAACTATAATAAAATTATTAACCCCTAAACCTAAGTCTAACCCTAACCCTAACACCCCCCTAACTTAAATATTAATTAAATACATCTAAATAAATTTAACTCTTATTAAATTAATTATTCCTATTTAAAACTAAATACTTACCTTTAAAATAAACCCTAATATAGCTACAATATAAATAATAATTTTCCATAATTATTATTATTATTATAATATAATAATCCATAATTCGCCATAACAACTATGTCCATGTCTTTATTTTAGTTCATAGATAAGCTAAGTAAGTTAAGGTGAAGGTAATGGCAAAGGTAATTGGAATATGGCCGGTATAGGAATGAAGCCTCCAAGACCTTATGCTTATTTCCCTGAATCCCTTCACTTCCAGGAATTTTAGCTCATATTTGAATCACACATTTCTCACAATGGCAGACCAGGTATGTACAGAGGGGGTATTGTACATCTTTTTTACCATAAGAATTAAGCAATTAACACATTTATGTTACTGAGCAAATGATGTTGTCAAAATTCAAGTGAACCAAATCACCCTATGAGCTATGAACATTTCTCGGATGAAATGACAATACACTAATGATTTGTCTAAAAAACATTTTTTGATCTTGCACATATCTACTTCTAATTCTGTTTCCAATATTCAACCACAGTACAACTTTTAAGCACATTTGAGGAGAATGTACTGTGAAGTATGAAAGTTTAGCCTCATTATAAAAATAAGAGCCATATGTTGATAATTATAAGTTTCTGAACATAGTTTAGTTTAATACAATAGTCTAGTTAAATGAGACTATAAAACTGAGTGTTATCACTCAGACAACAGAACTAGGCGTTACAGGCAATTTAGCTTTGGTAATTTGAGCTAGGAGGATTCTGAAGCCAATTTTATTAGAATTACAGTGTTTGTCGTTGCTGTTGACGGAGTGTCCTGCAGGTAAGTTTGTCAGTAATTGCTGCAGCTCATAAAGTAGATATTTTGTGTGTATTTTTTTTCCATGTAATGTAGGATTTTGTCTGAAGATACATTTGGCAATAACCTGCATAGGTGCATATGTCTCAATGACAAAAAAATAAAGCAAACTTACTGATGACAGCAACCTTATGCAACAAATATACAGTTTAGTTATAAAATGAAAATATTACAAGTATGACTCAGGAATAACATCTCTGCTGAATTTGCTATAATGTTAGATACAATATTGCTGAGTTCAAGTGATATATGTACAGCATATAATAGCTTTTTTTTATTTGAGTAAATCTTTTTTATTCTTTTATCATTATGTTAACATTTATTATACCTTAGTATGGATTCCTACGTCTGCACTTAACACTCTAACATGTACCCCGAGTCTAAACACCCCTAACCTTACACTTATTAACCCCTAATCTGCCGCCCCCGCTATCGCTGACCCCTGCATATTATTTTTAACCCCTAATCTGCCGCTCCGTACACCCCCACCACCTACATTATCCCTATGTACCCCTAATCTGCTACCCTAACATCGCCGACCCCTATATTATATTTATTAACCCCTAATCTGCCGCCCCCAACGTCGCCTCCACCTAACTACACTTATTAACCCCTAATCTGCCGACCGGACCTGAGCGCTACTATAATAAATGTATTAACCCCTAATCCGCCTCACTCCCGCCTCAATAACCTTATAATAAATAGTATTAACCCCTAATCTGTCCTCCCTAACATTGCCGACACCTAACTTCAAGTATTAACCCCTAATCTGTCGACAGGAGCTCACCGCTACTCTAATAAATTTATTAACCCCTAAAGCTAAGTCTAACTTTAACCCTAACACCCCCCTAAATTAAATATAATTTAAATCTAACGAAATAAATGAACTCTTATTAAATAAATTATTCCTATTTAAAGCTAAATACTTACCTGTAAAATAAACCCTAATATAGCTACAATATAAATTATAATTATATTATAGCTATTTTAGGATTTATATTTATTTTACAGGTAACTTTGTATTTATTTTAACCAGGTACAATAGCTATTAAATAGTTAAGAACTATTTAATAGCTAAAATAGTTAAAATAATTACAAAATTACCTGTAAAATAAATCCTAACCTAAGTTACAATTAAACCTAACACTACACTATCAATAAATAAATTAAATAAACTACCTACAATTATCTACAATTAAACCTAACACTACACTATCAATACATTAATTAAATACAATACCTACAAATAACTACAATTAAATAAACTAACTAAAGTACAAAAAATAAAAAAGAACTAAGTTACAATAAATAATAAAATATTTACAAACATTAGAAAAATATTACAACAATTTTAAACTAATTACACCTACTCTAAGCCCCCTAATAAAATAACAAAGACCCCCAAAATAAAAAAATGCCCTACCCTATTCTAAATTAAAAAATTTCAAAGCTCTTTTACCTTACCATCCCTGAAAAGGGCCCTTTGCGGGGCATGCCCCAAAGAATTCAGCTCTTTTGCCTGTAAAAAAAACACATACAATACCCCCCCAACATTACAACCCACCACCAACATACCCCTAATCTAACCCAAACCCCCCCTAAATAAACCTAACACTAAGCCCCTGAAGATCTTCCTACCTTATCTTCACCTCGCCGGGTATCACCGATCGGTCCTGGCTCCAAAATCTTCATCCAACCCAAGCGGGGGCTGGCGATCCATAATCCTGCGGCTGAAGAGGTCCAGAAGAGGCTCCAAAGTCTTCATCCTATCCGGGAAGAAGAGGCGATCCAGACCGGCAACCATCTTGATCCAAGCGGCATCTTCAATCTTCATCCGATGAGGAACGGCTCCATCGTGAAGACCTCCAACGCGGATCAATCTTCTTCCTCCGACGTCCAACTGAAGAATGACGGTTCCTTTAAGGGACGTCATCCAAGATGGCGTCCCTTGAATTCCGATTGGCTGATAGGATTCTATCAGCCAATCGGAATTAAGGTAGGAAAATTCTGATTGGCTGATGGAATCAGCCAATCAGAATCAAGTTCAATCCGATTGGCTGATCCAATCAGCCAATCAGATTGAGCTTGCATTCTATTGGTTGATCGGAACAGCCAATAAAATGCAAGCTCAATCTGATTGGCTTATCTCAGTTCTTTTGACAGACTTGCATGTTAGCCAATCAATGCTCAATACTCAGTAAATTCACGTGCATGAGCTCAATGTTATCTATATGAAACACATGAACTAACGCCCTCTAGTGGTGAAAATCTGTAAAATGCAGAGGCGACCTTCAAGGTCTAAGATATTAGTATTTGAACCTCCTAGGTTTAGCTTTCACCTAGGAATACCAAGAGAACAATGCAAAATTGGTGATAAAAGTAAATTGGAAAGTTGTTAAACACTTCATGCCCTAACTGAATCATGAAAGTTTTTTTTGGGCTCCCTTTAATGTAATTGTGTAAGTTATGAAAAACTGGGGAATGGGTAATAAAGGGATTCTAAAATGGCTTCTAGTATTCCGGAGGATACAGTCAGTGCCCAGGAGACACTAGGACATAGGTGGCCTGAAGTGAGTGCGTCATGCTCTGATAGCAATTCTCGCACGGCCGCCTGTCTCTTGAAGGGACTTAAATTAGACTCTAATTGTGTGGTGAACCTTTATGATAGTAGTTATGAAGAGGGTCTTACCTGGCACCCCAAGCTTGCGTCCAGTCACTCGTGGGTGTTAAAGAATCTCAAGAATCAGATGGAAAAACCACACACTTATGGATCACTGTTTACAGCTGAACTTGCCCTGCAGAGCTGGAGAGGTAACTGTCGAAGCGGCAGCTTGGTTTTTAGGCAGAGTTATCCCACAGCTTCTATATCTTTGAACTTTAGATCTGTGGTTGGGTGAATTTGTGTTAGCTGCACAGCCATCCCCTGCAGCTAGATTTTGGACGTTGGCGACAGAGCTTACAAATGCAAGACAGAAGAGTATTGGACTTCTGATAACCATAGACCTCTAGATGACGAGTCACCACTCTGAGAATCTGAGAACTTTTCTTTGGCTGTTAAACTTCACTGATGCTTGCAAGTTCAGCTCATTATTAATTAGCTTTAGCTACATGTTACTTGTTTCCTTGTTATGGCTAAATGTATATTTTTTGTATAAGTGCAGAGATTTAGTTAAATGTCTTTATATTCATTCATGTGCATAGCGTCTTTGCTCTAGCTAAACTTAGGTTCTGACTTCAAAGGAGTAATGGCTGCTTTTTACATCAAATAATATTACCTAGCATGAGACCTATGTAAGGACAGGGGCATATAAAGCACATATAGTCCTGACTACATTATTATGGAATGTATGCTAGTATTAAAGGAGGTTACTTACATTGTACGTGTCAAACCTTTACCATCTCTAATTAGGAAAGCTCCGATGGCTGTTGATAGAGAGATCAGGTGCATTAGTTTAACATGATTCCCAGACAAAACAATGCGTATGATATTTATAACCTTGCTGCCTATATTTTAGACGAATCTGCATTATGTCAACTATATCACCAAATATACTAAGTGCTATAACTTGCACAAATGAGTTATAATATCAAATCCTTTTTTCTTCTGCTATTACCCCACTTAGAACCCGCTTAGTTCACTCTTTTGAAGAAAACTTGTTATCTCAACTGGGTGATTATATGGTATAGATACTACACTACACTATCAATAAATAAATTAAATAAACTACCTACAATTATCTACAATTAAACCTAACACTACACTATCAATACATTAATTAAATACAATACCTACAAATAACTACAATTAAATAAACTAACTAAAGTACAAAAAATAAAAAAGAACTAAGTTACAATAAATAATAAAATATTTACAAACATTAGAAAAATATTACAACAATTTTAAACTAATTACACCTACTCTAAGCCCCCTAATAAAATAACAAAGACCCCCAAAATAAAAAAATGCCCTACCCTATTCTAAATTAAAAAATTTCAAAGCTCTTTTACCTTACCATCCCTGAAAAGGGCCCTTTGCGGGGCATGCCCCAAAGAATTCAGCTCTTTTGCCTGTAAAAAAAACACATACAATACCCCCCCAACATTACAACCCACCACCAACATACCCCTAATCTAACCCAAACCCCCCCTAAATAAACCTAACACTAAGCCCCTGAAGATCTTCCTACCTTATCTTCACCTCGCCGGGTATCACCGATCGGTCCTGGCTCCAAAATCTTCATCCAACCCAAGCGGGGGCTGGCGATCCATAATCCTGCGGCTGAAGAGGTCCAGAAGAGGCTCCAAAGTCTTCATCCTATCCGGGAAGAAGAGGCGATCCAGACCGGCAACCATCTTGATCCAAGCGGCATCTTCAATCTTCATCCGATGAGGAACGGCTCCATCGTGAAGACCTCCAACGCGGATCAATCTTCTTCCTCCGACGTCCAACTGAAGAATGACGGTTCCTTTAAGGGACGTCATCCAAGATGGCGTCCCTTGAATTCCGATTGGCTGATAGGATTCTATCAGCCAATCGGTATTAAGGTAGGAAAATTCTGATTGGCTGATGGAATCAGCCAATCAGAATCAAGTTCAATCCGATTGGCTGATCCAATCAGCCAATCAGATTGAGCTCGCATTCTATTGGTTGATCGGAACAGCCAATAAAATGCAAGCTCAATCTGATTGGCTTATCTCAGTTCTTTTGACAGACTTGCATGTTAGCCAATCAATGCTCAATACTCAGTAAATTCACGTGCATGAGCTCAATGTTATCTATATGAAACACATGAACTAACGCCCTCTAGTGGTGAAAATCTGTAAAATGCAGAGGCGACCTTCAAGGTCTAAGATATTAGTATTTGAACCTCCTAGGTTTAGCTTTCACCTAGGAATACCAAGAGAACAATGCAAAATTGGTGATAAAAGTAAATTGGAAAGTTGTTAAACACTTCATGCCCTAACTGAATCATGAAAGTTTTTTTTGGGCTCCCTTTAATGTAATTGTGTAAGTTATGAAAAACTGGGGAATGGGTAATAAAGGGATTCTAAAATGGCTTCTAGTATTCCGGAGGATACAGTCAGTGCCCAGGAGACACTAGGACATAGGTGGCCTGAAGTGAGTGCGTCATGCTCTGATAGCAATTCTCGCACGGCCGCCTGTCTCTTGAAGGGACTTAAATTAGACTCTAATTGTGTGGTGAACCTTTATGATAGTAGTTATGAAGAGGGTCTTACCTGGCACCCCAAGCTTGCGTCCAGTCACTCGTGGGTGTTAAAGAATCTTAAGAATCAGATGGAAAAACCACACACTTATGGATCACTGTTTACAGCTGAACTTGCCCTGCAGAGCTGGAGAGGTAACTGTCGAAGCGGCAGCTTGGTTTTTAGGCAGAGTTATCCCACAGCTTCTATATCTTTGAACTTTAGATCTGTGGTTGGGTGAATTTGTGTTAGCTGCGCAGCCATCCCCTGCAGCTAGATTTTGGACGTTGGCGACAGAGCTTACAAATGCAAGACAGAAGAGTATTGGACTTCTGATAACCATAGACCTCTAGATGACGAGTCACCACTCTGAGAATCTGAGAACTTTTCTTTGGCTGTTAAACTTCACTGATGCTTGCAAGTTCAGCTCATTATTAATTAGCTTTAGCTACATGTTACTTGTTTCCTTGTTATGGCTAAATGTATATTTTTTGTATAAGTGCAGAGATTTAGTTAAATGTCTTTATATTCATTCATGTGCATAGCGTCTTTGCTCTAGCTAAACTTAGGTTCTGACTTCAAAGGAGTAATGGCTGCTTTTTACATCAAATAATATTACCTAGCATGAGACCTATGTAGGGACAGGGGCATATAAAGCACATATAGTCCTGACTACATTATTATGGAATGTATGCTAGTATTAAAGGAGGTTACTTACATTGTACGTGTCAAACCTTTACCATCTCTAATTAGGAAAGCTCCGATGGCTGTTGATAGAGAGATCAGGTGCATTAGTTTAACATGATTCCCAGACAAAACAATGCGTATGATATTTATAACCTTGCTGCCTATATTTTAGACGAATCTGCATTATGTCAACTATATCACCAAATATACTAAGTGCTATAACTTGCACAAATGAGTTATAATATCAAATCCTTTTTTCTTCTGCTATTACCCCACTTAGAACCCGCTTAGTTCACTCTTTTGAAGAAAACTTGTTATCTCAACTGGGTGATTATATGGTATAGATAATTTTTATGTATTTACATTATTTATTTCGTATACCAGCCTTGACTATCTACTAGCACAATAGGTTTCATGCATGGGCAGCTACTTCTGTTCTAAGTAGATTTCCTGGACATACACTATTGGTGTTTTCCTTTAGTCTAATATGTCTTACAACTCTGTGTGTGCACAATTATATTATTGTAGACCGTCCATATCGTTATCTTGGGCACTTTACCTAAATTTATTTAAGTTTATTAGTTAATATACAGACACATGGTTTGGGTTATCATTGCGGCATACAGCCTTCTAAGTATAAGAAGTTAGTACTTTTTAATATATATCATAATAACTCCACTGTCCAACTGTATATGCTATTTTAGCTATCTGGAAAGATTTAGATGATGACAACTACCTCCCCTCATTGTTTACCATCTGCTAGACTGTTCAGTTTTCACTAGCTTACGGGTCTGAGGAGTTTTATAATTACCCGTATTTTCATAATCCTACCCAGAGTCATTACTAATTCATGGGTGTATTATATATGATGAGGCTATTTTGGACTGTAACCCTATTGAATATTAGGAATCATTTTTGGTCGTTTTCCTTATGCTAATGTAAGGTCCGAGTATTCACCTTTATTACTGTTTCTTGTAGAACAATAACACTGTTATTTTACTCTTTTATGTAATATGCCTTGAATGTGCCATAGAATAGTTACTCTATGCATTGCAGTTCTAAAATAGCAGATTACATGTTTTATTGCAACGCACTGCACTGTACTAGTGTGTTAATATACTATGAGACCCTACTATTTAGTTATTGATAGGCGTATATAGCACTGTATTATCTCTTGAGTACGGTTTCACAATTTCAAGTCACGAAGAAATTAATGAGTTACTTAGGCATATGCTTATAACTGTGGAGATAGGTGTATAATGCTCTGCCATGGGCCTGTGTAATATTAGACATAGTATTGCAGAGCTATATTTTTATTAAAGCTGCTTGCCCTAACGCGGACACAATACTCCTACATAGATAACATTGGCTCTAAACACCCTGCTGAATGCGCCATTATCCAGTGATAGACAGACACCTAAGCTTCACCAAGTTAGATTTCTTGCCAATGGAGTTAGGACAGGCATGTCAACTTACCAACTTAGTTATCTCATTAACTGTATTATGGTTATAGCATTACTTACCTTTGTTATAAGTGTTTAATCTACATGCATAACGCTCTCTGAAACTGTGCAATGTTATTGTTTTCTTATTCCTATTGCTCCATTTATTTGAGTTTATAGGCATAGTTTATTAACTATTTAAAAACAAATTGATTGTTTAATGCTAATCTCCTATTCAGTAAGCTATATTAGAGACTGCATCACTGCAATTATAGCCTTGACATTTGTATGACCTATTATACACTTTCTGTCATACATAAATAACCGGACATTAGCCTGGTGAGGTTTATTTATATTGTGCATTTTAACTGGTTATACAGTCCCCAAGGATACTCCAGAGTAATGTTCCTTATAATCTCCCTTACTATACTATATTACATATAAGTGTTTGTGCACATGGCTCCACCCCTCCAACCCCCCCCCCCCCTCATTTTTAGAGTGGTGCTTACCTGCTGAAACTCACCCCCCCCCCCCATGACGTTTATTCACTCCTTCTATTGTTGCAGCTCATTAAGAGCTATCTATCTGACCACCAGTTAGCGGCTATATCAATTGGCCATTTCGCTTAAAAATGAGCCTTCACCAGGTCAGTCACTTATGCTAATATACTAAAAAATCGAGGTTCCATCTGCCTATCTATGCTGAAGTTTATAATTATTTATATATGTTGTTTAAGAGTATTTTTTATCTCTTTCTGTTATCAAAAGGCGATCTATGTCTTATGTTTACTGTACAAAACCTCAATAAAAAAAAAGGTGTCTTGTAGAATCAGGGCATTAATTAGAATAGGGGTCCTTTCCGATATTTATATTTTTACATGGGATGTCAATATAGGTGCATTTCCTTTAAGGGTGGGGGACCCTTGGGTGAGGTTGATTTGTTTTTAGCTTCTTTATTGATTTTAATGTTTCAGGGTTACTTATTGTTAGCAGTGGTAAAACTTAGATGGAATATCTTGTGGTTGGTTTATTATATTTTTCATAGGTTGGGTACATTAGTCATAGTAGGACACATGGGTATCTTTACTTGTGTTTCATGGGTATAGGTTCATAGGTACTTGTGACACTGTTGAGGTACCTGGTTTATGTGGCGAGATCATATTTAAACTGAGCATTGTTTCACTTACATTTTCTACAGATTTGTTAGTGGATGTACCTACCATTAACATCTATAACTACTTTCATTATTCAGATAGGGCATGTCATTTTTAAACAACTTTCCAGTTTACTTTTATCAAATGTGCTTTGTACTCTTGGTTTTCTTTACATAGTAACATACTGTAGTAACATAGTAGAGGAGGTTCAAAAAAGGCAGAAATCCATTGAGTTCAACCGATACAAATCTAATATACTTAAAGGGACAGTCTACACCAGAATTTTTATTGTTTTAAAAGATAGATAATCCCTTTATTACCCATTCCCCAGTTTTGCATAACCAACACAGTTATAATAATATACTTTTAACCTCTGTGATTATCTTGTATCTAAGCCTCTGCAAACTGCCCCTTTATTTCAGTTATTTTGACAGACTTGCAGTTTAGCCAATCAGTGCCTGCTCCCAGATAACTTCACGTGCATGAGCACTGTGTTATCTATATGAAATACATGAACTAACACCCTCTAGTGGTGAAAAACTGTTAAAATGCATTCTGAAAAGAGGTGGCCTTCAAGGTCTAAGAAATTAGCATATAAACCTCCTAGGTTAAGCTTTCAACTAAGAATACCAAGAGAACAAAGCAAAATTGGTGATAAAAAGTAAATTGGAGGGGGGCGGAGCCGGCCGAGGATCCTAATGGCCGCATGATTTTTAGCTCCGGTTAGAGGAGCTCTTTCCAAGGCAATATTAGGGGATATACCGGTAACTACAGAGCCGGGAAAAACAAGCAAATAGCAGGCGAAACCTAGAGGCATCGAACTAAAAGCTTTTGAGGCTTTACCAAGGGGTCTGAAAACTGCACCATATCCCGGAGCGTGTCAGGCCTAAGTGCGCACCATGTTAAAATGAAAAACCGATGCTCGCGCCATCGCTACAAGGGGTAAGATTACAGCACTCCATCCGTTACATACATGCCTTACAGTTACCCTCTTTGAGAAAAGAAACGGAGGCTTTTATCGGCAGCACACATTAATGTTTGGGAAGCAGACCAACATAGTATTAATCAATGGAGCCGGTTTAGGCCCTCTCCGGACAATTGATTATAAACCCCTGGGGCAGAAGCACTATGTCCCCCGCAACACCAGCCTTGTAAAAACCATGCAACATAACATTTGGGGGTATACTACTACTGATTAGAACTCAGCTTTGAACATGTGAACAGCTCATACCACGCACCGCTTTAAGCAGCTGAAAACGACACTGATCTGCAGAGGTACAAAAGCCTGAAAGCTATCAAACCAAACCCCAAAAGTGGTACCTAGGCAGATTAATACAGATTGGTAACGATCTAACTGTAAGGACACTGTTTCACAACTTGGTAAAAAGGACTTTTGCTTATTCAATCTTTTATTATATCTACACCTTGTGCTGTGATAACACCTGTCACCATACCTCAGCAAAGTGTACAAGCTGATCCTTAACCACACTGACTCTCTAGCGCCAGAAATGGCGTCTAGGCGCACATCCAGGCCAGACAAAATTACCAAGGGCCTAACAACTCCCAATGCTAAAATGGACAACTTCTTTAAAGTCATGGAATCCTCCATGTCTGCTACAGCTGAACAGCCAGATGCTGAACAGATCGCTACAGAGATGGATTCTCCTGCTCTCCTCACTATAGCTGATATACAGAATCTGCCGACTAAAGCAGACTTTGCCTCTTTTTTCACCCAGGTTGGGAAACTTATTAAAGATGGACTATCTGAAGTCAGGAAAGATCTCTCAGACTTGGGGGATAGAGTTATGCAAGCAGAGGAGGATTTGGAACAATTCTCCAACACTACAGAGCTTCAAAACCGTACTCTTCAAGTGCACGATGATATGATACTACAGCTCCAAAACCAAGTCGAGGATTTAGACAACAGAGGGAGACGGCAGAATCTAAGAATAAGAGGTGTCTCAGAGAAAGTTTCAACATCCCAAATCCAACAGCACCTACAACAACTGTTCCAACACATCCTACAAGAAGATACACCAGTTATTCCCCTAGACAGAGCCCATCGAGCCCTGCGTCCAAAGCCACCTGAAGATAAGCCACCCAGAGACATAATTCTGCGATTTCAAAACTTTAAGGATAAGGAGAAAGTGATGACAGCCTCGCGGAAAACACGTCGAATTTTATTTGAAGGAGATGAAATTCAGATATATGCAGACCTAAGTAACATTACACTCTCCAAACGCAGGGAGGCGAGATACCTCACAATGCATCTACAGGACTTAAAAATACCCTATAGATGGGGCTTTCCTTTCTGTATTAAAGTGCTGCACAACTCCCAGTTCGTCACATATAGTCACCCAGACGACCTAGAGCAATTTTGCAGCAGCTTAAAGATTCTGCTTCCATCTATAAACTCATCTGATTCTTCTTCAAGACCAGGAGATAATTCACTACTCCCGGCACCGAAACAACAAAGACTTGCCTGGACGAAAGTCGCTAAGAAAACTAACAAAGGAAACCAGAAAGCAGTCCAACAGGATGGTGAAATAACCTGAAAACAAAGGACTTAAGAAACTGGTCCACCTCATACTTGCCAAGTATCCAGTATAATACTATAATATAATACTATGCCAGGACTCTAGAATTTTCTAGTAACCCGTGTAGGAAATGTTTTGAATTCATATGCCACTATATTATTATTGTAGAATAGCTTTAAGCTAATATGCCAAATACTTGCCACCCCCCAGATAATCCCCACTACTTAATATTTAAACCTCAGATGGAAATGCTCCGTCATAGTAATTCCCTTTATTTACTATGACCCCCCCATCTAGTATGAGATACTGTTTTAAATATTGTTGTTTTGTTGTGTTATTGTTAATACATTATATGTTTTACTTATTTTCTCTATTGTTTCCAGCGGATCCTTACACTAGAGGAGACAGCTGTTCCCTATGCAACCTCCCTCTTCCTTCCTACCCTTTTTCTGACAGAGACGCAGCGGTAAGACATCAGCAACGAGCTTTCATACTAAGGTATTGTGCAATGCAGCACATACATGACCACACTGAACGAGCAGACATCCCTTCTAATATATATGTAGCAATTGATAGGCTCTGCAAACAACACTACATAAACAACCCTCTTCAAAACACATATGGCAGTCCCTGATTTGTTATTAATTTCCCAAAATGTTAAAGGCCTAAACTCGCCCACTAAAAAATCCATCGCCCTTATTTGGTTCCATAAACACAAAGGTGAGGTGATCTTCCTACAAGAGACACACTTTTGCAAACATCTGACACCGAAATGTTCCTCTAAACAATTTCCAACAGGATATTTTAATTCAGCTCCTACTAAGGGGAACGGAGTAGGCATTCTATTTAGACATAATATCCCCTTCCAACTCACTCAACAATATACAGACAATGAGGGACGATTTCTGATCTTAGTAGGCACCATATACAACCACCCAACCACATTTGCAACATATTATGCGCCAAACACTGGCCAAGCCCGTTTTTTCAAAAAACTGATTAGGAACTTATTGGAGGTAACACAAGGGGTGCTGATCCTGGGAGGGGACAGCAACGTAGCTATGGAACCACCATTAGATTGCTCTAACAAAAGGAGCTCAATGCCCAAAAGCTCCCTGGGCGCCATTTCTAGGGCCTTGCGTAGCGCAACGCTATTAGACTCATGGAGAATCCAACACCCCGAACAAAGATCATATAGCTTTTATTCAAACCCCCAAAAGTCATATTCCAGAATAGACCACATATTTATAGACCAGAGGAGCCTACCCCTAGTGAAACACTCAGAAATTCTGCCGACCCCATGGTCTGACCACTCGATGGTAACACTATCTCTGGCCCTACCAGATAAACCCCTGTCTGACCCTCATTGACGACTAGACGAAACGCTTCTACTGCAGCCACTAATTAAAGATAAAATTACGCGCACGCTCAAAGACTATTTTTTACATAACGCTACCCCAGACACATCCCCCGCCCTCATATGGGAAGCACATAAAGCAGTTGTGAGAGGGGAATTCCTAAAGCAGAAATCTATCGCAAAGAAAAACTATAATAGACAATATAACATATTAATCCATCAACTCCGAGATATTGAGAGATTGCATATGCAAGCTCCATCCAATGAACAGCACATAACTCAATTGACTAAGACTAGACGAGAGCTAAATAACCTACTCAATAAAGAGGCACAACGGAAGGCAATCTATTTAAACAAACTTTACTTTGTAGAAGGTAATAAGGCAGGTCCTCTACTAGCTAGAGCCCTTAGAAATCGTACAAATAACCAATTTATTCGTAAATTGTCCCTGCCAACCGCACAAGGGGAATACACCCACGACAGTAGAGAAATTGCAAATGGGTTTGGAGACTATTACAAAAAGCTCTATAACATCCCTACAACCCCGCACTCCACAGACAATGAGGCAATAGACTCTTACATTCTAGGGGCCAATGTTCCAACTCTACCTAACCACACCTCAAAACAAATGGAGGACCCCATATCCCTACAAGAAGTTATAGCAGCCATAAATGGTGCACCTCTGCGTAAGAGCCCTGGCCCTGATGGCCTATCGGCCTCATATTACAAGCAGTTCCAGTCCATCCTAGCACCCCACCTCACTAATCTGTTCAACTCCCTTGATAAAAATGGACAATTATCTCACAATCTATTAGAAGCACACATATCGATAATCCCCAAAGCAGGAAAAACCCCCACGGAACCAAGTAGTTACCGCCCTATATCCCTATTAAATGGGGATATAAAAATATATGCCAAAATACTAGCGAACCGGATTAGCAAAGTACTTCCAACTCTAGTGCATGTAGACCAAGCCGGCTTTGTTCCGCTCAGGGAGGCCAGGGACAACACAATTAGGGTTCTCCATTTAATGGAATTTGTAAAAACAAAACATATCCCTGCTGTCCTGGTCTCCACTGATGCGGAAAAGGCCTTTGATAGACTGAACTGGCCTTTTCTGCGTAGTACCCTTAAACATTTTGGTTTCGGGGAACTAATGATCAAACGAATATTTCACCTATATAATAGCCCCTCGGCAAAAGTCCGCGCAAACGGGGTACTATCACATAGCTTCCATATAAATAACGGGACCAGGCAAGGTTGCCCACTTTCACCCATACTCTTTGTCCTCACGATGGAGATCCTAGCTTGTCATATTAGGAAAAACCCAGACATACACGGCATTAACATTGGTCCAGACTCACACAAACTAGCTATGTTTGCGGATGACGTGCTGGTTACCTTAACGCTCCCTGACATATCCATGCCCAACCTGACCCTGGAATTTGACAAGTTCAGTAGATATTCACATTTTCACATAAACTACTCCAAATCAGAACTCTTAAATATCTCCATGACTCCCAATACCTTTACAACCTTCATACCAATATGTCCCTTTAAAATACAAAACCTGCACCTAAAATATTTAGGTATAGTATTGTCTTCTAACCCAGAGCGATGGTTCGCTCTGAACTACCGGCCCCTACTACACTCTATACAACACTCTCTATCCTCCTGGAAGGACAAACCTTTATCATGGTGGGGCAGAATACAGTCAATTAAAATGACAATACTTCCGAAAATTTTATATATTCTGCAGGCAATGCCAATCGCCCTCCCTAAAACATTTCTACAACAGCTCCAAAAAGCTGTGAATGCCTTTGTGTGGGGTAAATCACGCCCAAGGATAGCGAGGGGAACAATGTATAGATCCCTCCAGAACGGAGGACTGGGATTGCCAGACATAAGCTTATATTATCATGCATCGGTGCTCCAGAGAATACTAGATTGGCATTGTAGGAAAGATTCTAAGGCATGGGTGGCGATTGATTCTCAGTTACTTAGATCCCCCAATCCAGGCCCCCTTTGCTGGCTTCCTAAAACCAGACGCACCTCCTCTTGTCAATCGTCTATACTCTATCGCCATATATTTAGCACTTGGGATCACTTAATCAAAACGGCCCCGACACTGTCTACATCTGTTTCCCCACTCACGCCAATCTTTCCTAACATAGAACTGATGGGGGGCTATGATAACAGAAAAAAGGATGCACTAATCACCGAGCTGCTAGACTCTGTTCCCGTAGCAAACCTGATTACACAAGGCAAACTAAGAACTAGAGAAGAACTATCACCAATCCTATTTGGGTCCTTTGTCCCGTGGCTAAAATATGCGCAATTGCGACACTTTATTATGACAACCCCCAATAAGGTAGACCTTCTAAGAACACCGACACCATTTGAGCAAATCTGCTTAGCAGGGACAACAACCAGAGGTACACTTTCACTAGCTAAAGGGATACTCCAAAATGCACAAACCCCTTCACTCCCCCCATATGTAACTAAATGGCACAGAGAACTAGATACAGCGATAGATACTAAACAATGGCTGCAAATATATCAGAATACACGCACTTCATCCACTTCCCCTAAGGTCATTGAACTCAATTACAAAGTACTTATGCGCTGGTACTTGACACCAGTCAGGTTAAACAACATTTACCCCGCCTCCTCATCTCTGTGCTGGAGAGGCTGCAATGAAAGGGGCACCACCTTGCATATGTGGTGGTCATGCCCGAAACTTAACTCATATTGGAAGGGAATAGAATCCACACTAGGGCCTAGATTTAGAGTTCGGCGGTAGCCGTCAAAACCAGCGTTAGAGGCTCCTAACGCTGGTTTTGGGCGCCCGCTGGTATTTGGAGTCAGTGATTAAAGGGTCTAACGCTCACTTTTCAGCCGCGACTTTTCCATACCGCAGATCCCCCTACGCCATTTGCGTAGCCTATCTTTTCAATGGGATCTTTCTAACGCTGGTATTTAGAGTCGTTTCTGCAGTGAGCGTTAGAGCTCTAACGACAAGATTCCAGCCGCCTGAAAATAGCAGGAGTTAAGAGCTTTCTGGCTAACGCCGGTTTATAAAGCTCTTAACTACTGTACCCTAAAGTACACTAACACCCATAAACTACCTATGTACCCCTAAACCGAGGTCCCCCCACATCGCCGCCACTCGATTAAAATTTTTAACCCCTAATCTGCCGACCGCCACCTACGTTATACTTATGTACCCCTAATCTGCTGCCCCTAACACCGCCGACCCCTGTATTATATCTATTAACCCCTAACTTGCCCCCCACAACGTCGCCGCAAGCTACTTAAAATAATTAACCCCTAATCTTCCGACCGCAAATCGCCGCCACCTACGTTATCCCTATGTACCCCTAATCTGCTACCCCTAACATCGCCGACCCCTATGTTATATTTATTAACCCCTAATCTGCCCCCCACAACGTCGCCGACACCTACCTACACTTATTAACCCCTAATCTGCCGAGCGGACCTGAGCGCTACTATAATAAAGTTATTAACCCCTAATCCGCCTCACTAACCCTATCATAAATAGTATTAACCCCTAATCTGCCCTCCCTAACATCGCCGACACCTACCTTCAATTATTAACCCCTAATCTGCCGACCGGAGCTCACCGCTATTCTAATAAATGTATTAACCCCTAAAGCTAAGTCTAACCCTAACACTAACACCCCCCTAAGTTAAATATAATTTTTATCTAACGAAATAAATTAACTCTTATTAAATAAATAATTCCTATTTAAAGCTAAATACTTACCTGTAAAATAAATCCTAATATAGCTACAATATAAATTATAATTATATTATAGCTATTTTAGGATTAATATTTATTTTACAGGCAACTTTGTAATTATTTTAACCATGTACAATAGCTATTAAATAGTTAAGAACTATTTAATAGTTACCTAGTTAAAATAATTACAAATTTACCTGTAAAATAAATCCTAACCTAAGATATAATTAAACCTAACACTACCCTATCAATAAAATAATTAAATAAACTACCTACAATTACCTACAATTAACCTAACACTACACTATCAATAAATTAATTAAACACAATTGCTACAAATAAATAAAATTAAATAAACTATCTAAAGTACAAAAAATAAAAAAGAACTAAGTTACAGAAAATAATAAAATATTTACAAACATAAGAAAAATATTACAACAATTTTAAACTAATTACACCTACTCTAAGCCCCCTAATAAAATAACAAAGCCCCCCAAAATAAAAAATTCCCTACCCTATTCTAAAATACAAATATTACAAGCTCTTTTACCTTACCAGCCCTGAACAGGGCCCTTTGCGGGGCATGCCCCAAGAATTTCAGCTCTTTTGCCTGTAAAAAAAAACATACAATACCCCCCCCCCAACATTACAACCCACCACCCACATACCCCTAATCTAACCCAAACCCCCCTTAAATAAACCTAACACTACCCCCCTGATGATCTTCCTACCTTGTCTTCACCATGCCAGGTTCACCGATCCGTCCTGGCTCCAAGATCTTCATCCAACCCAAGTGGGGGCTAGACATCCACTGAAGAAGTCCAGAAGAGGGTCCAAAGTCTTCCTCCTATCCGGCAAGAAGAGGACATCCGGACCGGCAAACATCTTCTCCAAGCGGCATCTTCTATCTTCTTCCATCCGATGACGACCGGCTCCATCTTGAAGACCTCCAGCGCGGATCCATCCTCTTCTTCCGACGACTAGACGACGAATGACGGTTCCTTTAAGGGACGTCATCCAAGATGGCGTCCCTCGAATTCCGATTGGCTGATAGGATTCTATCAGCCAATCGGAATTAAGGTAGGAATTTTCTGATTGGCTGATGGAATCAGCCAATCAGAATATAGTTCAATCCGATTGGCTGATCCAATCAGCCAATCAGATTGAGCTTGCATTCTATTGGCTGATCGGAACAGCCAATAGAATGCGAGCTCAATCTGATTGGCTGATTGGATCAGCCAATCGGATTGAACTATATTCTGATTGGCTGATTCCATCAGCCAATCAGAAAATTCCTACCTTAATTCCGATTGGCTGATAGAATCCTATCAGCCAATCGGAATTCGAGGGACGCCATCTTGGATGACGTCCCTTAAAGGAACCGTCATTCGTCGTCTAGTCGTCGGAAGAAGAGGATGGATCCGCGCTGGAGGTCTTCAAGATGGAGCCGGTCGTCATCGGATGGAAGAAGATAGAAGATGCCGCTTGGAGAAGATGTTTGCCGGTCCGGATGTCCTCTTCTTGCCGGATAGGAGGAAGACTTTGGACCCTCTTCTGGACTTCTTCAGTGGATGTCTAGCCCCCACTTGGGTTGGATGAAGATCTTGGAGCCAGGACGGATCGGTGAACCTGGCATGGTGAAGACAAGGTAGGAAGATCATCAGGGGGGTAGTGTTAGGTTTATTTAAGGGGGGTTTGGGTTAGATTAGGGGTATGTGGGTGGTGGGTTGTAATGTTGGGGGGGGGGTATTGTATGTTTTTTTTTACAGGCAAAAGAGCTGAAATTCTTGGGGCATGCCCCGCAAAGGGCCCTGTTCAGGGCTGGTAAGGTAAAAGAGCTTGTAATATTTGTATTTTAGAATAGGGTAGGGAATTTTTTATTTTGGGGGGCTTTGTTATTTTATTAGGGGGCTTAGAGTAGGTGTAATTAGTTTAAAATTGTTGTAATATTTTTCTTATGTTTGTAAATATTTTATTATTTTCTGTAACTTAGTTCTTTTTTATTTTTTGTACTTTAGATAGTTTATTTAATTTTATTTATTTGTAGCAATTGTGTTTAATTAATTTATTGATAGTGTAGTGTTAGGTTAATTGTAGGTAATTGTAGGTAGTTTATTTAATTATTTTATTGATAGGGTAGTGTTAGGTTTAATTATATCTTAGGTTAGGATTTATTTTACAGGTAAATTTGTAATTATTTTAACTAGGTAACTATTAAATAGTTCTTAACTATTTAATAGCTATTGTACATGGTTAAAATAATTACAAAGTTGCCTGTAAAATAAATATTAATCCTAAAATAGCTATAATATAATTATAATTTATATTGTAGCTATATTAGGATTTATTTTACAGGTAAGTATTTAGCTTTAAATAGGAATTATTTATTTAATAAGAGTTAATTTATTTCGTTAGATAAAAATTATATTTAACTTAGGGGGGTGTTAGTGTTAGGGTTAGACTTAGCTTTAGGGGTTAATACATTTATTAGAATAGCGGTGAGCTCCGGTCGGCAGATTAGGGGTTAATAATTGAAGGTAGGTGTCGGCGATGTTAGGGAGGGCAGATTAGGGGTTAATACTATTTATGATAGGGTTAGTGAGGCGGATTAGGGGTTAATAACTTTATTATAGTAGCGCTCAGGTCCGCTCGGCAGATTAGGGGTTAATAATTGTAGGTAGGTGTCGGCGACGTTGTGGGGGGCAGATTAGGGGTTAATAAATATAACATAGGGGTCGGCGATGTTAGGGCAGCAGATTAGGGGTACATAGGGATAACGTAGGTGGCGGCGGTTTACGGAGCGGCAGATTAGGGGTTAAAAGTGTAATGCAGGGGTCAGCGATAGCGGGGGCGGCAGATTAGGGGTTAATAAGTGTAAGGTTAGGGGTGTTTAGACTCGGGGTACATGTTAGGGTGTTAGGTGCAGACTTAGGAGGTGTTTCCCCATAGGAAACAATGGGGCTGCGTTAGGAGCTGAACGCTGCTTTTTTGCAGGTGTTAGGTTTTTTTTCAGCTCAAACAGCCCCATTGTTTCCTATGGGAGAATCGTGCACGAGCACGTTTTTGATGCCGGCCGCGTCCGTAAGCAACTCTGGTATCGAGAGTTGCATTTGCGGTAAAAATGCTCTACGCTCCTTTTTTGGAGCCTAACGCAGCATTTGTTTGAACTCTCGATACCAGAGTTAAATTTATGGTGCGGCCAGAAAAAAACCCGCGGAGCGTTAACAGCCCTTTTACCGCCGAACTCTAAATCTAGGCCTAGGAGAATTAACAGAGACGGGCTTCTCTCTGAACCCTAAATTGATCCTCTTAAACGAGACCCCCCCTCTCCAATGTAAAATCAGGAAAACACTAATACGCATTGGTCTAAACAGCGCAAAATCACTGATCGCCTTACACTGGAAATCCACCACAATACCATCACCCATCACAAGACAGTTGGCTACAAAATACAGACAAGATGCTCTCATGTGAAGAATATGGTTATTTTAAAAGGGGCAAATCTGCATTCTATGCGGATGTCCGATTTTATTGGGACTCAATTACTGCCACACAAACACAATAGACCCCCTATACGCTAGACGCATCTTTAGAGTAAGGAAATTGGGAACACTTTTCGGATCATACAATTTTTATTTATTTTTTTACACCACAGGCGCGGCGGCTTTAAAAAACTTAGTCGCAAACATTGCTTCAGGGATGTCTCTGTCAGATGCCAACCTTTCCCCCCCTTCCCCCCCCCCTGTCCCCCCTTTCCCCCACTGCTATTTATCTGTACTTATCCTCAGTTTGATTCAGTATTGATTTTAGACTTAAGTTTCAGGAGTTATAGCATATGACCATTGCTCCATACCACCTATGATTTATAGGTAAGAATTTTACTAACATCTCCAGTAAACGATTAAGGATAATAACAGTCATGGTTAATGATTGTAAAACTTAGACATTATATTCCAGAAACCCATGGATCAGATATCTGTTGTTTGAAAATTGTGGCTGCTTGCAGTCAAGTTGTTTTGATCCTTGATCTTTATGATTTTTTTATGCTGAACCTAGATCCTTATGATTTCTTTTCTTTTCTTGTGTTAAAAGGATGTTTTATTTGTTGTCAAAATCAATAAAAATTTATCTTTAAAAAAAAAAAAAAAAAGTAAATTGGAAAATTGTTTAAAATTACATGCTCTATCTGAATCATGAAAGTTTATTTTAGCCTAGACTGTCCCTTTAAATTAAATTATTCCCAGTAAAAAGGTGACCCATTTTACACAAGCAATCGTATCCCTGAATTCTGTTTCGAGCCAAAAATGTATCCAAACCATTTTTAAATGTATCTAAGATATTGGCATTCACTACCTCATTTGGTAATGTGTTCCACAATATTATTGCTTTTACAGTAAAAAAAAATGTTTTAGTTCTTTGTTGAAAGCTAAACCTAGGTAGAATCATATGCTAATTTCTAAGCCCTTGAAGGCCACCTCTCAGGTGTATCAGTATAACAGTGTTGGTTATGCAAAACTGGGGAATGGGTAATAAAGGACTTAACTATCTTTTTAAACAATTAATATTCTGGAATACACAGTCCCTTTAACAGCCTAAAACATAATATAAAACAACAGGAAAAAAGATGGCGCTTACCGACAGCGGGGGTCCGTGTTCAGGAGCAGTGTTCTCTTCAGCGACGGCACCAGTTAGAATGTTCCAGCCTGTAGCGCCTGGAGCCCAGGAAGACACGCCTCCGTCAAAGGCGTACACTTGATCCACAGATAACAGAAGTACTCCCGTGCATCACAGGTGAAGACGCTTGTTAAGTAAATCCAGTGTATGCAGATAGAAGTAACTCACTGTTCACCACCAATGTCGATATAAAAATAGCACTCTTTATTAGGGATCATTAAAAGCCTCAGCCCCATAGGTGCAAAGTAAGAGCCACAGCAAGAAGACTGCAGACATGTTTCGCATGGTATTCCACGCTTGATCACTGCTCAGTGATCAAGCGTGGAATACCACGCAAAACATGTCTGCAGTCTTCTGCAGTATTACAAAAAATAAAAAATGTAAAATTACAGAAACAAATAAACAAAGTTATCCAAAATAAAAAATGTAATCCCCTATAAAAATAAAAAATTCCCCCCAAAATAAAAACACCCCCTAATCTATCAATAAACTACCAATAGCCCTTAAAAGGGCCTTTTATAGGGCATTGCCCTAAAGAAATCAGCTCTTTTACATGTAAAAATTACAAAGTACCCCCTAACAGTAAAACCCCCCATTCGGCTCTTTTACTGCCCTTAAAAGGGCAATCAGCTCTTTTACAGCCCAAAAACCCTAATCTAATAAAAAAGCCTACCCATAAAATAAAAAAAAGTCTAAGACTAAGCACTAAATAGGTACTCACTGTTCCTGAAGTCTGGCGGTGAAGGTCTTTTTCCAGGCGGCTCCATCATCTTCTATCTTCATCAATAGAGAAGGCGGACGCAGAGCAGTGTGCAGAACAGTCTTCCCCGATGTGCGGATCTGGAGCGGCGGTCCTCAGCGGCGGTTCTCAACAGCGGTCTTCAGCGGTGGCAGTTCAAAGTGGCGTGGGGGCTCCTCTTCATATGATCTCCGTCATACACTGAAAATTTAATTCAAGGTATGTCAAAATTTCAGCCAATAGGACTAGAGCTACTGAAATCCTATTGGCAGTTTAAATCATCTAATAGAATTTCAGTAGCTCTCATCCTATTGGCTGATTTCAAAATTTCAGCCAATAGGAATGCAAGTGGAGTGCAGGGTTTTTTTTTTTGCAGACGACTACGTGTTTTTTCATTATTTCCTCTGGGAGGTTGCATGTTTTTTTTTAAGGCTTTGTTTGCCTACTCTGCCACCCTGCCATTTTCGGAATCCACGTGGATGCAGCTTCGCAATATTCTTTTGGCTGCCTCGTGCAGCCAACATTTCTTTGAGGATGCGTGCGCAACTGGCGACGTCAATGGACGCGTTACAAACGAGATTATAGTATAGATATATATGTTAATATATGTATACATTTGTTTTTATGTGTTTATATGTGTATACATGTCTGTAAATACATATATACACATAAAATACATAAATACAGATATAGACATATATTTATACATACATTTCCATCTTTAGACGTGTATATGTATGTATGTCAAGGTTAAAGCCCTTTGCCTAGCTTTCTTTTCCTAACACTTGAGAGCTCATATCTTTGAGCCCTTATAACTTTTTTGTGCAATATTTTTTTAAATAATTTTTTATTAGATAGTGTTGTTCCTATGGGGCATATTTATCAATGTGCGAACGGACATGATAGGAAGTAGCGTATCATGTCTGCTGCACATTGATAAAAGGCCGACAGCATATGCTGTCAGCATTTATCATTGCACAAGCAGTTCTTGTGAACTGCTTGTGCAATGCCGCCCCCTGCAGATTTGCTGCCAATGGGCTGCTAGCAGGGGGTGTCAATCAACATGATCGTATTCGATCAGGTTGATTTCTGTCCGCGGCCGCAGAGCAGCCGGACAGGTTATGGAGCAGCGGTCTTTAGAAGGCTCGCCGGAAACAAGGGGCATCAAGCTCTATATGGAGTTTGATAAATATGCCCCTATGAGTGTTAGTGTACTTTGTAATGTATTTTTATGTGTTTTGTGCAACGTTTTAGTAATGCAACCAGAGCTCTCAAGTTGCAATAATTATTCCTAGTGTAAATTGTGATTTGCTTAAGTGATCACGTTTACGTTCAACTTGTAATACAAGCGGTAAACCGACGAGCACAAACACCCACAAAAAAAAACCTTTATTGCTCGGGCACAAAACTTTTGCGCTCCACTTGTAATCTGGTCCTACATGAGAAAAAACTATATTAAATATAAAGCATTTGTGTTTCAGGTATGTGACTGCAGTATAATATTTATGGTGATATTTGAAGCAAAATACAAACACGGAATATGATTAACTTATACCTAATAAAATTCAAGTTTAAAAATAACTTTAATCTAAAGGGAACGCAGCTTAAGCAATTTCTTGCTGTGTCTTTGAAAAGAACAATTAAGAATGTTTTATTTTTTGGCAACAGTTTCCCTAAACTACAAGACACAATGCTTAAATCAAAGTTTGAATATTGCTTTGTAATTGCTTTAGAATTGGATAATTAGCTTTGTCGATGAGTTGCAAGGTTATTTCATAACATGTTGGTACTCATTAAAATGGAAATGCTCGACTGGTTTGAGAGATAGACAATATACAAAGAGCTTTTGAAAGTTTGAAACAAGTTTTTTTTTTAATTTTATTTAATATGCAGATGTGTATTTTCTGTAGTCTGCAAACTGTTCTCATACCTTGTATTGGTCTTTAGAAATCCTCAGATTCTGCAAGTTGTTATAACAATTATAGTAAAAGGGTGACTATGCCGATATAAAGCTTAAAGTGAAGGTCAGTTTTACGCAAATGGGCTGCCGCAATTTACAGATTAACATATCTGCATTCAAGTCGCTAACTTTATTTTTCAATATCGTTTTTACTTTTTGTATAAAATATAAATATATTATACCTCCGTTTTACACTGTGACTCCTCCGCTCCACCACTTCCTTATTCAGCACTAGTGACATAGCGAGCGGTCCCACACACTCACTACATCACTCAAAAGCTCGTGCAAAATACCTCAAGGAAAATGCGCATGCCTTTGTGAAGATTTAAAGCGCTTTCTATTTTACCTGCTGCCCAACAATTTTTACGGTAAGTAAAAAAGGGTTTATACATAAATGGACTAGCTTTTGTCAAGCATATATTACTATAATAACAATAAAATATACAAGCATTTTATATCGTTGAATCAGAGCTTGGGGACATAATCAGAATCAGGGGCTGAATCAGATCTTGAGGACATAATCAGAATGATTAGGATAAAATCTAACAGGTTGTTGGGTGTTATTTATTACTAGGGATATGTGCATATTGACATAAATAAACTGAGCAGAATGATTGTGCTAGGGCTGAAGCTGGATACGCGTCTCATGCACGAGCATGAGGTTGATGACGCTAGCGGGTCTTTCACACATGCGCATAAGTGACTAATGACGTGGGGAAAAAGGGGCTGAACGCCCCGGGGAGGGGGGGGGGAGAACAGGGATTGTAGATTAGAGCGTAAAAATCTGTAAATCAATATTGGCAAGATGGCGGGCGGACAATCAAAGTACAACGGGGGAGAATTAAAAGGTGAAATATAACATTTTCTCACAACTTTTAGCATAATTCATGAATGAACATCAAGGTTATTTATAATTAACTGCAGAAAGGAGTGAGCGACTAAGCCAGACTTGACCTTCACTTTAATGTATTAAGCAGTAAAGCAGAGGAATTTAACAACATATTACCTTTATATGTAGAATTTATTTAGCAAATGTAAAAGGAGCCGAGAAACGCAAACACATTCACATACACACACACACTGGCACACACACACACACTCACACACACATACACACACACGTGCACACACACAAACATACACATACATACATATACATACACACACACACACTGTATTTATATGTTTATAATCTATACACTCTGGTTAATGACTGCACCCATATTGCTCTGCGAGCTCCAAGGAAATAGTTTTCCGTAACCGCAAACACTTTCATTCTTTGACTCTGCAGTTTGTGTGCTATGCACACAGGCACATTATGAATGCATAAGCGTAATTTCCTAGGTCTAGTCATGTCTCCCATATACTCAGGCAGTCATCTGTCTTGAGTAAGTTTGAGGAGAGACAGCTTCCTCACGGATGGCTCATGCGCAAATGCTCATGCACAGCACGCTTACGTTTACAGTGTTTTGCAATTCCCTTTTTTTTTTTTAAATTGTAATTTTTATTGATTTTTTGTAACAAGAGAGAAAGAGATACAACAACTGTACGAGACAATTGTACATCAAATGTAAATACATCAAGACAGAAAGAGTAAGCAATACAATCATGACGTTAATACCAATTCAAGAGGGATAACGGTATTCCAATGAGAAGTAAGGTAACATTGAGAAAGGGATGGAGAAAGGGAAGGACAGGGGAAAAAGAGAAAGGGGTAGGCTAGGAGGCCTTTAGGGGAAGGGGGGAGGGTAATGGGAGGAGCCAGTTCAGGTATACAGGGATAAGGCCAGGGGTTCTGCCAAAGTGATTAGGGGTATACTTTCACCTAGGTATCAAAACTAGGGAGCCAGAGAGTGTCAAACCTGCTTTTCCAATCGGACCAGATTAATTCAAAGAAATCGGACCTACCAGAGGCATAATAAATGTTCTTCTCCATAGAGTATATGTAAGCCATAGTATATACAATATCCGACCAGGCCGGGGGGAGGGATCTTTTCCAAGATCTCGCTATGTTAAGTTTAACTGCAGACAGGAGATAGACACTTAGGGAGCCATAGTGTTTGGGTAGTTTACATGTGCCTAAGTGGAACAAAGCCGTCTCGGGTGTTCTAGAAGGTTGATACCTAAGCTGGTTAGTGTAGAAAAGCATTTATTCCAGATGGGTTTGAGTCTGGGGCAGCTCCACTAAATGTGGATCATGTCACCTATATGTGAGCAGTCTCTCCAACAGGTGGGGGAGGCCCCAGGAAAAAATTCTGCGAGTCGAGCTGGGACATAGTACCAATCCGTGAGTACCTTTATGTAAGTTTCAAGGATGGTAATGCAATAGAGGGTTTTCCGTGAGGGGTACCGAGAAGTCTAACCTCCGTTCCCATTTTTTTATATGTTGGGCTTCATCAGCTGGGGCAGCCCCTTCCATAAGGGTGTAGTGTAAGGATAATGGTTTGCCCAGCCTAAGCCCCTGTTGCCATCGAGCTTCCCAAATGGTAAGCTGCCGAGGCAAAGCGGGTTTGAAACCCCACCTTGATAGGAGGCTAATGACTCTTGAATATTCAAACTTCATGGACGGGGAGACATCAAGTTAGGGGGAAAAAGCTACTTGAGGTGAGGTAGACCAAAGGTCCGCCACTCTCGTAACACCCAGCTTAGCCCAAGCAGTCAGGTGTGAATCAGGTAGGCCTGACAGGAGGCCGGCTATGGAAGTAATTGGCGACGGGTGGCGAGCTACCTTAGGGTTATGTCGTAGGCGGTCCCAAGTGGACAGGCATTCCCGAATAATCGGGTTTGTGGCTCCTAGGTTCCTTCTATAGTGGGGTGGCGTCCATATTAGGTCCCTCAGAGCAAGATTGTGTGGTAGGGAGGCTTGTTCAATTGTCCTCCATTTGCAATCTGACCCCTTAACTCCCCATTGGGAGATGTGGGTGAGCATAGCGGTGTCCGCGTACCTAAAAATAGAGGAGGAAGCCACTCCACCGTGCATTCTAGGGTATTGTAGAATGTGGGCAACTCTAGGAGGCTTACCCTGCCAAATGTACTTAGTACAAGCGCTCTGGAACTGTATAAGAAGGGTTCTGGGCACCCTGATTGGGAGACAACGTAAGGCCTACGTAAACTTCGGAAGGTAGCTCATTTTTAAGGCCGCTATGCGGCTTAACCAGGAGACGCATTTGTAGTTCCACCTCGAAGGCAGGGACCGAAACTCGGCTAATAAGGGTTTGAAGTTATCATTGATAATTTGGGGGAGTGAGTTGGACAGTTTAACACCGAGATGAGAGATAAACTTATGACTAGGGATAAACTTGTTTTTTTCGCATAGGCTTCTGGAGACCTCTTCAGGGAACCCAGATGTGAATAATTCTGATTTTGAGTGATTTAGCTTATAGTATGACATGGCACTAAACGTCTCAAGGAGGGACAGGAGTCTCGGGATCTCTCTCAAGGGTCTGGAAAAAAACAGAGTAGTATCATCGGCAAATAGGGCCACTTTATGGACCGTACCATGTAGGGTAATTCCCGATATCTCTTTATCCGCCCTAATCGCTGCGGCCAAAGGTTCCATGGCTAGCGCAAACAGAATCGGGGAGAGGGGGCAACCCTGTCGAGTGCCATTGGTGATAGAGAAGGGGGTGGGGTCAAACCCCAATCCTCTTACTGAGGCTACTGGGGAGGAATACAAGGCCTTAACTGCAAGTATGATTTGCGTGAGGAACTGGAAGTTCTCTAAGACCCGCCATAGGTACTCCCATCTGACCCGGTCGAAGGCCTTCTCAGCATCAAGAGAAAGCACCGCAAGCGGCCTATCTAGTCTCTTGGCTTCTAGGAGGATGTCAAGGAGCCTCCTCGTGTTGTCCGGGCCCTCTCTCCCTGGGATAAAGCCGACTTGGTCTGGGTCAATAAGTGTTGGGAGCAATTTTGCTAACCGGTTTGCTAGAATTTTGGCGTATATCTTAACGTCAGTGTTGATGAGCGAAATGGGTCGGTAATTAGCGCAAAGGGTTGGGTCTTTATTGGGTTTAGGGAGAGTGATGATAGAGGCCTCCAAAAATTCCCTGTCAAATTTCCCTGTGGACATTGCCTTATTAAAGAATCTGGTGAGCATAGGGACAAGTTCTTCCAGGTATGTTTTGTAAAAAATAGCCGTAAAGCCATCCGGCCCGGGGGCTTTAAGGGACTTCAGCTTCTTAATGACCAGCTTGACCTCTTGGCCAGTGATCGGGGTGCCAATACACTCTATATGAGTTTTTTCAAGGGTGGGGAGTTTTAAGGATTGGAGGAATGAACTTATGGCTTTCGAGGGGGCTTTCCCGGGTGTCGTCACGTCGCCTATATTATAAAGTTCAGAATAAAACTTATTAAACTGTTGGCCAATTAGGGAGGGGAGTCTAAAGGACTGTGCACCCTGTTTGATTTCATGGATGTGGGAGGCGCCCGTACGCTGCCTAATTTTGTTGGCAAGTAAAAAATCTGCTTTATTGCCCTTGGAATACAGGACATTTTTCAAACGGAGGAGATTGGATTGTGTCCTATGGAATTCTAGCTAGCAGATGTGCCGCCTAATATCTTCCACCTCAGATTTGTATGCTACGGGATCTAAGACCCGTCGTTGGGTTTCAAGAACCCGCAGTCTACAATGTGCCTGGGATAGGGAGAGGCCTGCCTGCCTCTTGAGATGAGCCTGCTTGCGGATAAAGAGGCCTCAAAGGGTAGCCTTAAACACTCCCCATATTGTGTTCTCGCTAATGTCTGGGGTATAATTTATCTGGAGGGTGAAGCAGATCTGCTTCCTGATCTCCTCCCTGAATGGGACATCTGAAAGGAGATGGTGCGGCAGCCTCCAAGGGGCTCTAGCCTTAGTAGTGTGGCTGGAGTCTATGTCTAGGGTGACAAGATCATGATCCGACCACGGGCAGGAATGTATGCTCGCGGAGCGGATCAGATCCAGATCCATGGGGTGGCAGAAAAAGTAGTCCAACCTAGAGTATGTAGCGTGTGGGTGGGAGAAGTGGGTAACGTCCTTGTCTAGAGGGTGTAGGGACCTCCAAATATCAAAATAAGTAAACTGGCACATAAGTTCCCTGAATCTACGACTGGTTGGGTCATGGCTGGAGGAAAGTCTCTTAGAAGGGCTAGTCTTCCTATCTATCTTCCCATCCCACACCATATTTAGGTCACCTGTAAGGATTACCTTGCCCTGTTTAACTTTATCGACATGCAGGAGAATTTTCCTTAGGTAACTAGGCTGGAGCGAATTCGGGAGATAGACTGAAACCAGAGTATATGTGACGTGGTCTAGGTTGCAAATAAGAATGAGGTATCTGGCCTGGGGGTCTCTAAATATGAAGAGGGGCTCATAAGCCACCCTTTTGTGTATTAAGATGGCTACTCCTCTGGCTTTTTTGGTGAAGGAAGACGCCTCAAAAACTGGGTATTCCCTAGATGGATGGAGGGGAGGAGAGTCCGCTAACAGGTGCGTCTCTTGGAGAAAAGCTACATCCGCCCTATGATGGGGCAGGGAGCGGGACAGAAGGCATCTCTTGCCCACAGTATTAAGGCCTCTAACATTATGGGTAAGGAACCTGAGGGAGGCCATTCAGAAACCTTATACAAGAATGGAGGGAAGGATAGGGATCAGAGATTGGGTAGGGGGCAAGGGGGATGGAAGGAAACAAGTGGAAGTAGTCCACCTATGTGGGGCCCTGGGATGGGCACCGAGAATTGGGGGGGAGTTAACCCTGTCTGAGAGGTAGAGGGACTAGTGCGAGTAGCCCCACTCTTCTGCAAAAAGTAAAGTAACAAAGTAAACATAGAAATACTCGAACTCTAACTAGAGCTAGTTACAATAACATTAAAAAAGTAAACAAATAACAGTACATGAGAATAACATTGGTAGCTAAGTATAGTTCAACAACCTCAAGTGGGTGAGGCTTGAGGCCTCTGAATGTGGTCAGGGGGGGTTTGGTCATTTCGGCCTCTGTTCTTTAATAGACCACTCCGGAGCTGTGACCCGCAATCTGGAGCAGACTTCTTGCTGATTGTCAGGGGCGGTTTGGAGGCCCCAGTTGGCCAATAGGGTGCCCCGCATAGAGGGTGAGGAGACTATGTGGGTTTGGTTGTCCCTGGTCACAATCAATTTAGTGGGGAATCCCCACCTATATTTGATCCCTGCTTTCCTCAGTTGAGTGGTAATTGGGGCGTAGAGTTTTCGCTGTTGCAATGTATGGGAAGAGAGGTCGGGCAAGAGTTGGATATCTTTAAAATTATCAGGTAGGGTGGGTTTGCTGTATGCCGCTTCCATCAACCGGTCTTTAAAGGTAAAGTGGTGGAAGCAGACCACCACATCTCTCGGCTTGTCTGATGATACTGAACGTGGCCTGAGAGCCCTGTGTGCCCTTTCCATAGCATGCATGTTGCCCTCCAACGGGCCCAAGAATGCAGTAAACAAAGAGATGAGGTACTCCTGTAAGCTACCCGTGGCAACCGTCTCTGGGATGCCTCTGAACCTGATATGGTTCCTCCTAGCCCTGTCCTACATATCTGCTAGCTTTAGCTCAAGTTGGGAGATTTGTTCGGCCAGATTTTCCGCATAGGCTAGCAGGTTCGAATGATCAGTAGCCAAATCGTCTTGTTGTCGTTCGAGTGAGTCTACTCTATCGCCTATTTCCAAAATTTCTTTTTTAAGTTCAGCTGAACTTCTCTGGATCTCAGTGGTGATAGATTTGGTCTGAGCCGCAAGGAGTTTCTGCAGGGTACTTTCGGTAATGTAATGATTGAGGTGGGCGACTGACTGAGAGCTCGATTGGGAACCCTCATCCTGCGACTCGGGGTTGCTAACGTCCTTGTTCACTGGAGTAGACATCTTGCGTGGCTGAGAGAAATAGTCTAGAACAGTCTTTTTTGAAGCCGCTTGGGACTTTCTGGCAGAGTGCGACATACTTGGCAATGTAGGAGGACCAAAGGGTGATTCGTTAATTTACAGTGGAGGCCCACCCTGACCACTTATACACAGATGAGTCGTTAGACCACTGGACTAATTACATAGACAGATAAAGGTATCTAGGTTATCTCATAAGTTAAATTTCAACACTTAGTTAGAGCATTGATGGCAAATGTTACACTGTAAGAGCGGGGCTAGCACAGCCCTCGGGCATGAATTACACCTGGTACATGATATTTAACACTTATATTAATGATAGAGAAGGCCCAACAAGTGGACCATCTGATTGCGGTTGTAGCGGCTCCCAAGAGCCCCCACGCACCTCAGGGAGAGGGGATATGACCAGGAGGAAAGGGAAAAGGAGAGTGGAAGTGACCAGACCAGACAAGCTGGGCCGGAAAAGGGGGAAGCACGAGGGGGACCAAAGCAGCCAGTCCCGTTTAGCGAGGCTCACAGGTATACCTCAGCAAACACAATGCAGGAGAGACAGGAAATATCATGCACTGGTATTTAGAGTAATACTAGATATGATAGGCCCTGCAAATGGTTAGGACAAAATGGTGGGAAACCAAAATTAAACAAGGGGGAGTCTTAGGGGATTACACCAAAAATATTTCCTATTCTACTTAACAACTACAACCCCTACTGCAGGGAACACCTGGAAAGAATGAGTATGGTTAGGTAGGCAGCAAAGCAGAACAACACTCCACTTTGGGTTGGAGGCCCAAAGACACATAGGCTGACGCAGCAGCTAAAATTTGCAAATTAAATGGTCAAGCTGATACAATACAAAGACCATGGAGGGGGTCAAGTGTAATAAGTTTGGTAATGGCTGTGCGCCTGAGTCAGGAGCACAGGGGTCAAAAGTATCCACGGGGAACTGTTAGGCTGTGGAGTATGAAGTGGGTTTAAGCATCAAAGGAGGGTGATGCAAATGCTGACAATTCCACCCGCCAATTAAATTGGATTCCCTGCCAGAAAAGAGATTGTAGGTTTTACACACTGCTGCGTCAAAACATGCTCTGTGGCCGGTAATACTAATCTATTTGCATAGACAATTTGAGAGAACAGAGTCCACAGTTAGTGAAGGTCCAGCTGAGACTTGCATAATGTGTTCTGGGATAAGTGGAGCAGAGGCAAATCAAAACAGGGTTAATCCAGGTGTACAGTTCACAGCAGGGAGCTAAGTTCTGCTCTGTTATTCCCCTCTGAAGGTACCAGCTAGCACACAGAGGGATATGATCCCAGAGTATAGATAGATATTGGATGTCTATGTGCAAGTGTAATGTTTACCAGCTCTGTATGTCTGCTGTGGCGTTTGGCTGCTATAAACTCCAGAGACCCAGGGAGACAAGTTTAGATAGAGTCTTACTTAAGCAATAGGAACTGTTTAAAATGTAGAGCTTACTTGTGCTTCCAGAGGTATATGCATCAGTACTGGCTGTAGTGTGTCCTGGCTTGCACAGGTAGGGCCACTGCAGGATAGTGAAGAGAGGGGCTCTAGCCCTATGGGCCTTGTGGAGCTGCAGATGGGCCTGTGAAAGTCAGACTGGGTAGGTCTTGGGGCCCTTAATCCAAATGTGATCCCAAAGTGCTTTCACAACCAGAAATGACCCACCTGTGTCCAGTAGATGAGGGAGAGGTACAATGGACTGTGTGACTAGCTCAAAGGCTCTGTCGGCTTGTGGTCAAGGCCCTATGTGTAGCTTTAAGTAGATATGAGTACTGGTTTAAGTGGGCAATGGATGACCAAGCTGCTGGTATCTATAAAGATAAACTTGAGCCTAGGGCAATGAGGCCTAGTGAATACAATGATCATGCAGCCATAACATAGAGAAGTACGGAGAAACAGAGCTGTAGATGAAAGAGCACTATGTGCAGCCACGTGGGTGTCTTGCAATATAAATATGAGTGAGACTACAGGTTACAGGGGTTAGATTTGTTTGATAGATAGGCAGTCTGTAAGCCCCCTTTAATGTTCCATTAATTAGATCCTTTGTTTGGCTCTCGGCCAGACCCCCGCTCAGCAATAATGTGACTGAGCTGTTCGGGAGCGGGGCCCCGACCCTCCGGAACAGAGGTGCAAACTGTCTTAGCCTTTAGCAGATGTCAAAAAGTACATTTAGAGAGCCAGTGATGAAGAATAAGTGCCCCAATGTTACTTCTAGCGCAATCAGCAGATAGGGCAAGGGACAATATGGCTTGAGCAGGTATTGCCGGGAGTTTGCCAGTTAGTTGCGGTATATCTCACCGCTATTTCTCTAGTGTTCGAGTAGTGGCAGAGGGGTAAGGTGTAGTGCTAGTCGCAATAGTAAGTTCTTACCTCCGCTTTCGGTGCCAGATGGTGATCTGGACTTGCCCTCTTAATCCCAGAGTTAGAAGCGCTGGGGGTAATTAGGCCGCAAGATGGTGAGGATTTCGCGCCAAATAACAAATGGCACAGCACAGTCTGCGAGGTCTCTCCGAAGGCTCTCCCCAATCTCAGCTGGAACCAGGATCTGGCCGGGATGGTCCCCCGAGCAAGTCGCCTCCCTGGCATAAAAATAAGTCACAAGTGAAGTGGGTCTTTTCTAGCCAGCCGCTCAGTGTAGCCTCTCAGTCCTGGGCCTGTTTCTAGTGCTTGGCTGCTGCACCGGAGCAGAGCCCCGGCCCTCCGGGCAGTTGGTGCTTCAACTGGGACTCGACAGTAAGTGTGACTACAAGGTTGCTAGGTGTATTAACCCCCTATGTCGGAAAGACCTCTCTCCTGCACCCGAGCAGTGTTTTATGGATCAAGCCGGGTTTTTTCTTCCTCCTGGTATGGGAAAAACGTGATCTTCCTTGTCGACTGTCAGAGTTAGGTCTAGTATAAGGCAGATTAACTTTTAGGCAGAGAGAATAAGTCAAATTAAGCACTTTTTAAACTATTTAATTAGCCAAGACAGCAGGAGCTCTTAAAGTCTGCGTTCGTTCTCCTCACAGGCTAGCTCCGCCCCCTGCAATTCCCTTTTTAATGCTCTCATACATATATGTTTGGAAGTTTGCCTTAAACTAACGATACATTTACCAACCTCACCGGCTCCCATGAAACAGGAGTTAAGAAGTAGCGTTCTTAAGAATGCTGCTCCTTAACTCGTCTGCGACATCGGAGGTGGCTGACTGCAATCATCCCGATCAGATACGATCGGGATGATTGACACCCTCTGTTAGTGGCCGATTGTCTGCGAATGTACAGGGGGTGGCATTGCACAATTGTTTCACCAAAAATGCTTGTGCAAGAATAAATGCAGACAGTGTATGCTTTCTGCTTTTAGCGATGTTGGGCGGACATGATACACTACAGCGAATCATGTCTGCCCGACAATTGATAAATAGGCCCCATTGTATGTGTTGAAGCTGCTAACAACTTGCTCAATGACAGAAAGGAGGAAACACATTTAGACAGAGCAATGGAGCACACTCATTAAGGCCCAAGACTTGTTGGGGGATCTTAGTTTTTTTTAGATTAGGATTTTATTTGGGGGGTTGGTTGTGTGGGGGGTGGGTTTTACTGTTGGGGGGTTGTTTGTATTTTTTACAGGTAAAAGAGTTGATTTCTTTGGGGCAATGCCCCACAAAAGGTTATTTTAAGGGCTATTTGTAGTTTATTGTAGGTTAGGGTTTTTTTTTTGGGGGGGGGGGCTTTTTATTATCATAGGGCCCTTAGATTAGGTGTAATTAGTTTAAATCTTTGATAATTTCTTTTTTTATTTTTTGTGTTTATTTTTTTGTGTAATTTAGTGTTTGTTATTTGTAAGTTTTTTGTAACTTAGTAATTTTTTAGTGTAGATTTTAATTATTTGAGTAGGGTTAGTTTTTTAAACATATAATATAGTTAATTTAATTTGTAGTTTATTGTAATTTTAGCATAAAAGTTAGGGTAGATTAATTATTAATTTAATATAGTTTATTGTAATTTTAGCATAAAAGTTAGGGTAGGTTAAATATTAATTTAATATAGTTTAATGTAATTTAGTATAATAGTTAAGGTGGATTAAATTAATTAGTAGTTTAAGATAGTTTAATTTAAATCTAAAGGTAAGTTTAAATTTATTATAAGATAGGGATGAGTTTATATTTAATATTTAATATAAAGTTAGCGGGTTGTTAGGTTTAGGGGTTAATAGTTTAATTTAGTTTATGGCGATGCGGGGGTCTGGCGGTTTAGGGGTTAATAGGTTTACTAAGTGCTAGTGATGTGGGAGGCCAGAGGTTTAGGTGTTAATACATTTATTTAGTTGCGGTGGGGTCCGGGAGCGGCGGGATAGGGGTTTATAACTTTATGTAGGTGGCGGCGGTGTCAGACGGCAGATTAGGGGTTAATAAGTATAATGTAGATGGAGGCGGTATAGGGGGCGGCAAATTAGGGGTGTTTAGACTTGGGGTACATGTTAAGGTGTTAGGTGTAAACTTAAATTTTATTCTCCCATAAGAATCAATGGGATATCGAACAGCAACGAACATAAGCTTTCGCTGTTTTCAGACTCCCATTGATTCCTATGGCATCCGCCACCTCCAGGGTCTGTGTCGGACTGAAACCGGCGTATCGTATGTTACGTCACAAAATTCTACTTTTCCTGGTCTGTAGGCTTTGATAAATAAGGAGAATCAAGCTCTCCACAATTATGCTGCGGAATTGCAGCGTATTTGCGGTTGGCGGCTTGATAAATAGGCCCCCAAATATTAAATCAATACTACTTTGTTTTATTTCTATAAATGATGCTTCGTTGTCCCTTTGTTTCAGGTCTGCCTGAAAAGGAAGTTAAGAAGCAGCGGGCTGAAATTATCCCGATCCAATCGGGATGATTGATGGCCCCTGCTAGCAGTCGATTGGCCACCAGTGAGCAGGGGGCGGCATTGCACAAGCATTTCACCAGAAATGCTTGTACAATGATAAATGCCGTCAGCGTATTTCACCAGAAATGCTTATGCAACGATAAATGCCAACAGCGTATTTCACCAGAAATGCTTTTGCAACGATAAATGCCGACAGCTTTTGCTGTCGACATGTAGCGAGGTTGAGTGGACATGATTCACTACAGTGATTCATGTCCGCTTGCCTTTTAATAAATCTACCTCTAAGTCTGAAAAGAGAGGTTATGAAGTTACAAGAGTTATGTCAGTAGATTGAGTTTAATACTTTGAATAAAACATGTCTGATTTGTGTAAATATACAAATATACAGTAATAGTAATGACCATTAGCTTTATATAAAATATATTAGTCTTAGTACACAATATTTAATCAAGGTTGTTTTCAAAATAATCATTACTTGACAAAATAGTTGGAAATAAAAACATTACACAAACACTACTTTGGACGATTGCTTTGTGCATGAAGAAGAGTGTTCCCAGTTATTGGTTTAATATATACTTCTGTATGTATTTTTAAATCTATTCTCCCTGACAATTTCACATCTAAATAATTCATAATTTGGTCATTAAATTCTGAAGTAAATCTGATTCCTACTTCATTTCTATTCAAAAGATTGACAAAATCATCAGCTTTCTCCTTTCCTCCTCTCCATATAATAATTAAATCATCTATAAATCTACGATAATAGACAATATTAACTTTGAGGGGATCTCCACATCCATAAATGTGGGACAGCTCCCACCACCCCATAAAGAGGTTGGCGTAAGAGGGGGCAAATTTGGCCCCCATTGCTGTCCCACATCTCTGGAGGTAGAAGATCCCCTCAAAGGAAAAATAGTTGTGAGTCAAAAGAAATTTTGTAATCCTTAGTACATAATGTTTAAAGGAATCATTAACATCAGTTATTCTGTTCAAAAATAATTCAATGGCCTTTAATCCCATAGTATGGGGAATTGAGGAATACAGGGCCTGCACATCAATTGTCAGCCAACCATATTCGGATTCCCAAGGTATTTTGTCAATTTCCCTTAGCAATTGCTTGGTGTCACGCAAGTAACTAACCAACTTTTTAACCAAAGGTTGTAAAATAACGTCCAACCACTGGGACAGGTGATCAATTATTGATCCTATGCCACTCACTATGGGGCAGCCAGTCACATTTTCTACCCCTTTGTGGACCTTAGGTAATAAATTAAAGACTGGTATAATTGGTTGTTCAACTTGTAGATAATCTTTGGTCTGACTGTTAAAATGCCCTTCTTCAAAACCTTCATCTACTAGATGATACAGCTCTCTTTTTAATCTCTGGGTAGGATCTGACATTAATTTAATGTATTGTGTTTCATCACTTAGTTGGCGATTTGCTTCCTGGATAAAATGGGACCTGTCCAGGATGACAATTGAACCCCCCTTATCCGCTGCTCTCACCACTATATTATGGTTATGTTTTAGGGAACTGATGGCACCTTTTAACTCTTTTGTAAGATTGGATCTAGATGATTCTGATTTGTAGGCCAAAGTGGTTAAATCATGTTCTATTCTTTGTTGAAATTTTTCAAGGATTGTTCCTCTGCTTTGGATGGGATAGAAAACAGAGGGTTTTTTAAAACTAGGAACACCCAAACCATCAGAACTGTGTTCTGTAGTTCCACCCTCTGCTGCCAATTCCTCCAGTGCAGCTAGATCACAGGCTTCACTAAAGGACAAATCAGTAATAGTATGTAACATAACATCATGTGTCGTTTGTTCTAATTCATTAACATCTATATCACTTGAGAAATGCTTTTTGAGTGTTAGGTTTCTAATGAGCTTATTGACATCTATTAATGTTTGAAAAAGATTGAAATTCTCACCTGGGACAAAACCTAGGCCAAACCTCAACACTCTTTCTTCTGCATCTGTCAATTGATATTTTGAGAGATTCACAATTCTTTTCAATTGTATTTCGTTTGATTCCTGCCTCTCCTGGTGGGGTATCTGTTTGTTCCTGAATGATCTTTGCCTCTCCCCCCCCTTCTGGTCTTGTGGGGGGGGGGGGGTTGAAAAACCAAAGCTATATCTCTATGATCAGACTCCTTTAAAATACCAACTACAGTGCTGTTAGTGGAGGGAAGTGACTGACATTTTGGAATTGCGCCTGTACTTTCTTGTGTGGAATCATATTTACTAACATTACCATTATTTGTAGGTCTAACAGAATGTGCTTCATAAGCAGAATTATTGGTATTAACTTTTAATCTTTCATCTTCACCTGAGGATCCGCCATCTCCTGAATATTCTCCTTGTGACTCACCTTCACTGTCTGAAAATGTTACCCTTCTATGTGTGGAAAGGTTGTCACTATGTTGTCCCCATCTATTGGCATTCCCCCTATTGTTAGATCTACCTCTGCCTCTACCTCTGCCTATTCCTCTTCTATAATTTTACCTATATTTTCTTTGCCAAATATAAACCTTTCTTGTGTAATCAGATTGATCTCTCAAGTATTTGCTTTGTTTGACCTCCATAATTAATTTCTTAGTTTCTGCTATTGTGTTTTCGAGAATTTGATCAAATTTAATAAACTGTTCTTCCTGACTTCGCACACTCAAAACCTCTTGTATAGCATTAATTTGTTTAGAAATTTCCTTAAGTAACTTTGTCTTATAATCAATAATAATACCATCAATTTTAGTGAACAGTCTGCTAATGTTCTATTCCTAACCTTAACAAATTCTGCATCCTCTGTACTAAAGGTAGGAAATTAAGCTGATGATTTTGTCGATCTTTTGAATAGAAATGAAGTAGGAATCAAATTTACTTCAGAATTTAATGACCAAATTATGAATTATTTTGATGTGAAATTGTCAGGGAGAATAGATTCAAAAATACATACAGAAGTATATATTAAACCAATAACTGGGAACACTCTCCTTCATGCACACAGCAATCATCCAAAGAGGGTGTTTGGATCTGTTGCCAAAGGGCAATTTATTAGACTCAAGCGTAATTGAAGCATAGAAGAGTCATACAATACACATTCTGAATTATTGATAAACAAATTAAGGAGTCATGGATATTCAAAAAATATAAAAACAGCAAAATCAACAGTAGATAAAATCAATAGGAGTGATCTTCTCAAAGATAAGATTAAAACTGAGACACAAGAAAAGGTTACATTTGTTATGACTTATAGTAACCAATTCCACGAAATATGTAACATTATAAACAAACATACACCACTGTTGCAAGCTGATGAGAAATTGATAAGAATAGCACGACACGGACTCAGATTTACATTTAAGAAAGGGATGTCAATAGGCAATCATATAGCCCCTACTAGGTTGCCTATATGTAAAAATGAACAGAGCTAATGGCTCAGATTCAGAGGTACATACCGTTGCAGTAATATAAATTGTTGAGCATGTGAGTTTCTATCAGAGGGGGATGGATTTAGATGTTCTGCAACAGGAGAATGGTTTAAACATAACATGTGTCACAATTGTAGAGATGTATATTCAGTATATCTGTTAACCTGCACATTGTGTGATATGCCATATGTAGGGTTCACCTCACGAGAGTTGCGAGAGAGGATTAGAGAACATGTTACTAATATTAAAAATGGTGTGTTAACCACACCGTTAGTACAACATTTCAAAGAACATCATTCAAAAAGATCAGAGTCCATGAAGTGGACTGTCATTGAAAACGTATATAGTAAAAGAGGTTCATCTAGAGATTCTAGACTAGCACTTAGAGAAGTTTTGTGGATACACGAACTGAAAACAAGAGTTCCACAAGGGTTAAACTCACAATTTGATGTAATAAATTTCTGGTATTGAAACAACAAATTGAAATGTTAAAGTCCATATGTATATTAATGCATCATTTGACAACAGACATGGCAGAATTGTTATATAGAAATAGGTTATGTATTTAAAGCTTGCACTGATGTTGCTCAGATGCATGGATTTACCTATGTGTTTATTTTTTCGAAATGTCTTTGTTTGTGAATGCTCCCGAACGTGTCTAGTCTTAAAAGAACGTTAATAATATGATATTGTGTATTGAAGTGTATCTTTAAATACATTGTAAAATTTATGACAATCATGTTTTGTAGGAATTTGATATGAAATTGTATATTTTATATTTAGTATCAGAATTGTTATTTTCAAAAACAGATTAGCCCATTAGCAGCATAAAATGTTTTGACAAACAAATAATACACACAAAAGCATATGGTTTAAAATGTACACAACAGCATATGATTTATCTATGTGTTTATCTTCTCATATATTCCTGTTGATGTTTGTACAATTTTTTCGCTTAGAGATAACATATAGATGGCGGTATGTACTGGATTTTGTCTCTGCATATACTGTAGAGGTTATTTATCTTTATATTGTGCAGCAATATGATATGAAAGTTTATGTTTTGCATTGTAATGTATCTCTTTTAATATTATTTAATTCAATAGTAGTTATCCAATGTTAATAATATGTGTAATAGACCATGATACTTAGTTTGTCCATCTCTATGGAGAGCCATGGAAATAAGGGGTCATCTGTTTGTACCATTTAAATATTAACTAATTGACTAGATGTTATAAGTGCTTATTTACTCCGGCTATGAGTGCAGTAAGGGGTTAAATGATCAAACATATGCTCCTTGATTCAGCGTGAATTGTTTAGGGAAGGTAGCTTGAAAACCAAGCAATCAGTGAGCAGGGTTCAATGTTTTAATTAACCTATCAAGAAAGAGAATATCTTTTAAATGTTTGTGCAAACTGTGTTCCCATTATGCTATGATTACGGCTGTTGCTGAAACATGTTAGCCATAAGAACACTGCATATGCCACTGACTGGTGGTTTTTGATCTTGTATGTAACTTTTTTAGCTGTTTATCTCCTTGAATAAAAGTTACATTTTTTTATACTATTAGATGGACCGGTGCTCTTTGTTTTCTTTAAACTTTATCCTGGATCTGGGGCGAAGAGAGCACGGTATTTCTGTTATCCAATACAGACCAAAGAAAAGGCTACAGAGGGATTTGCTGCATTCAGACAACGGGGTGAGAGAGATACTTTGTTGCTGGTTGAAAGAGGGAGACGAGCGTGTGTGCACAGCGAGCAAAAGTGCTTGACACAGAGGTGCAGAACGGATACCTGAATCGGAAGTGGACCCACTTAGCGACTCTCCTTAGGACCGACCGGAGCAACCGAGACACAGAAGAAAGCCACGGGTAAGAGCTTAGTAACTCTCACGATTGTTGCATCTATACTGACCAGTTGTCGTTAACGCAAAGTATTGCCCAAATCCAGAGCCTATTTTACATGATTTTGTCACATGCCTATATGGACAGTGCTGAGGCTGACTCTTCTTGACTGTTGTACATACAACACAACACATTGTCTTTGTGGATTAGTGCAAAACCAAATTATGAGATTGGACATAATGAAAGCACAATGTCACTTTCTTATGAATGTTGATATGTTCGAAAAATAACATTTATTAATTCTGATTCATATTTCTCATTATAGGAAGCATCTCTCCTTCCTCTCTTGCCCCTGTCCCCCCTTGTACCCCTTCCCCAGTTCTTCCTGTTCCCACCACTGCCCAAATTGTGTCTGCTGAGTCCCGTGTTGTCCTGTATCCCGGTGTGTGAGCCTGTCTATGTCACCGCTCTTCGCTCCTTTTCCTTTCCATCTGCTCCCCCTGTTGTTTGTGTTGTGACCTCTGCCTCTGCTTCTGTCCTCTATTCCTTTTCTCTTTCCCATTCACCCTCCTCTCTTGTCTATGCTCATTCTTCCTGCAACTCCTCTGTCCTATCCCCCTCTCATTCTTATGCCCCCTCCACCTCTGCTGCTCCTCCTCCTCCTGTAGAAGGTACTTCCTCCTCTGATGCTCCTCTTTCTCCTGTACCTTCCTCTTCTGCTGCTCCTCCTCCTCCTGTACAAGGTACTTCGTCCTCTGATGCTCCTCCTTCTCCTGTATCTTCCTCTTCTGCTGCTCCTCCTCCTCCTGTACAAGGTACTTCCTCCTCTGATGCTCCTCCTTCTCCTGTACCTTCCTCTTCTGCTGCTCCTCCTCCTCCTGTAGAAGGTACTGCCTCCTCTGATGCTCCTCCTCCTCCTGTGTCTGTACCTTCCCCCTCTAGTGGATGTTGTTTTCCTACTCCCCCTGTGTGTTTGTCTAATTCCCCTGACCCTAACATATCTTTTCCCTAAGGGATTTACACTTTAACTATCTTCACAGGTACCTGCTACCCAAATGCTCCCACTTTACCTTTAGTTTGGTAACCCCTTTTACCCAATTTTCATATACCAATAATGACAGACACAGATTTGGCGTTAGAAAAGGTCACATTTATTAAATTCAAATCTAAATTATGAAAAATGAGCGATCCTCAACTACTAGGATAATAACATATCCTTAATCCAATTTGGATTTGAATTGATAACACAATTCATGCAACAGCATGACGAGAGAACTGGGCGTCCCCACGTAACCAAGGAGCGTGACCGCGCGCAACTCAGGGGCGTCAATTTGCTAGTAACGGGCCGAAAGGTCTGCAGACTAGGAGGGCTTGTGGGTTTGACCGACAGACCAATACCCCGCCCCCGTACCCTACACACCTCCCCCCATTACTGCATTACCCACGTGCCAGGACGCCCACTTCCCGCCGCGTCATGAAATATACCACTAAAAATGCCATGATTTCTCTATGCCATCCACCAGCTCTGACCGACAGACCAGTAGCTGATTTCCTGCTTCGTGGCGAAAAAACCCTTAAGGGGCGCTACACGGGCGGTCTTAATCTGAGTGGCGGAAACACCACAGCATCTGCCCTTAGCCGTGTCGCTTGTGATCGCTCTTGTGCGTGACCTCTTCCTTGGGCTTGGCTTCGTCATTTCTAGGGAGGGAGGGAGGGCAAAAAAATAATAATTATTGTGAGCTCCAAGCATTGTGCAATCATCTTTATAGGCAGTTAATTTCCTCAACTCCTGTTCATACCCCCTCTCCCCCTCCTGGCCAATCCCTGTGCTAGCCTATTTAGGATCAGCTAGTTGCAGCTTATCTACACTGCCCATCCCTTCTTCTATTGTCCTGCTATAGCTGTGCTATCCAAAGGAAGGGGCTACGCCTAGCCCCCAACCCCCTATAACCTTCCCAGTCAGTAAAGTCAATCTCCCTTAAGCTGTTCCTCTCCTATTTTAGTCGATACACTTTGCTAAGGGATTTACACTTTAACTATCTTCACAGGTACCTGCTACCCAAATGCTCCCACTTTACCTTTAGTTTGGTAACCCCTTTTACCCAATTTTTATATACCAATAATGACAGACACAGATTTGGCGTTAGAAAAGGTCACATTTATTAAATTCAAATCTAAATTATGAAAAATGAGCGATCCTCAACTACTAGGATAATAACATATCCTTAATCCAATTTGGATTTGAATTGATTACACAATTCATGCAACAGCATGACGAGAGAACTGGGCATCCCCACGTAACCAAGGAGCGTGACCGCGCGCAACTCAGGGGCGTCAATTTGCTAGTAATGGGCCGAAAGGTCTGCAGACTAGGAGGGCTTGTGGGTTTGACCGACAGACCAATACCCCGCCCCCGTACCCTACACACCTCCCCCCATTACTGCATTACCCACGTGCCAGGACGCCCACTTCCCGCCACCAAAAGAGGACCCTCTTGCTGCCAACCAAAGCACACCTAGTGACCTTTTCTTACCTTGTAAGGGTCTTTACGATGGCCCTCAGATCTCAGACCTCAGAACAGATCATAACAGCCTGATTTACCTTTTTCCTACTCTTGTCGGATCATAACAGATCATAACAGCCTGGTTTACCTTTTCCTACTCTTGTCGGATCATAACAGATCATAACAGCCTGGTTTACATTTTTCCTACTCTTGTCGGATCATAACAGATCATAACAGCCTGGTTTACCTTTTCCTACTCTTGTCGGATCATAACAGATCATAACAGCCTGGTTTACCTTTTCCTACTCTTGTCGGATCATAACAGATCATTACAGCCTGATTTATCTTTTTCCTACTCTTGTCGGATCATAACAGATCATAACAGCCTGGTTTACCTTTTCTTACTCTTGTCGGATCATAACAGATCATAACAGCCTGGTTTACATTTTTCCTACTCTTGTTGGATCATAACAGATCATAACAGCCGGGTTTACCTTTTCCTACTCTTGTCGGATCATAACAGATCATAACAGCCTGGTTTACATTTTTCCTACTCTTGTCGGATCATAACAGATCATAACAGCCTGGTTTACCTTTTCCTACTCTTGTCGGATCATAACAGATCATAACAGCCTGGTTTACATTTTTCCTACTCTTGTCAGATCATAACAGCCTGGTTTACCTTTTTCCTACTCTTGTCGGATCATAACAGATCATAACAGCCTGATTTACCTTTTTACTACCCTTGTTGGATCATAACAGATCATAACAGCCTGGTTTACCTTTTTCCTACTCTTGTCCAATCATACAGATCAAGGCACCAGCATTGTAAAGAAATAGGCGGCCCCACGTGACTAAGAAGTTGTAGGACATAGCAAATAACACAAGGTTTGAAGAGCAGGCGAGCATGTTATTTTTACCGGCAGACCACCACTCAATGTCCATCCTTCCTGTGTGACACTATCCATCCAAGACAGAGACCAGACTAGTTCAGTCCCCACCCATTTTAGCTTGAACCAGCTGAATATTTATTTTACCTGCTCCTGTAGCTCAATTGAAGGAACCAAACCTATGTCGTTCCCACCCAGGTGTATAATTAAGATATCGGGTAGACCCCACTTTCTCGTAGAGATCTGAGCTGACCCCAATAACTGGTTTCATTTCACCCCTCTCTTCCCAATCCACCTACTTCCTGCTTCTTTAAAACTAAAACCTAAGTTTGCTCCCTGTCTGGTTGCAGCTGTGTGTGAAGCTGCCCAGTGCACGTAGGAGTGTCTGATTATCCATAATCTTGTGGCTCTACCTGAAATGGACACACCAAACAACACATTATCACCACAACGTAACCTAGCTTCTCCACTACTAATGAAAAAACCCTTTTGAACTGGAACCTGGTTAAACTACTACCATTCTTGTGCCTAAAGAACATGACGCCCTTAGCAGGGGCCACACCTAAATAGCCTCTCACGTGTGAAACAGGACATATTTACCCCCTGTTGCTTTAGAAGTTATCCAAGCCCCTTTCCCTTCCCTATCTGTCTGATCTTCATATGAATATTAGTCCTGATTCTACAGGCATTCCATCCTCAATGCTTTCCCAAAGCCAGCATAAATATCGTCGCAAAAATTGTATTCTCAAAACCAGCAGTACAAACCTTGTTTAAAATTTTTTCTAAGATTTCCAATCTCTCCGCTGACCAACCTCTAACCCTTTTCCTAACCAGGAATCTTTTTTGTCGCATCCACTTCCTCCAACAGCTGCGCAAAGGAGATTCCTGCCATTACAGTGCTTAAGTTGCCTTTCTTGATACCTGCGTGCCTAGGTTATACCAAATTGTCCAAAAATATCCATGTCCGTGTTGTCAATGATTGTCTGACCAAACCATTGATTACCTCTAATTGCTCCCAATCTGCCAAAGATAAATGGGGCAATCCTTGCCTTTCTGCGCCGCATTGGGTGCAAGCTTCCTAAAGGCCTCCCATTTAAACCTTGATAAAGCATCAGCTACGACATTCTTAACTGCTGGTATGTGTTTATAACTTTATATTATGCTCTAAACATTTTGAAACTAGAGGCTGCGTGAATGCTATGGCCTGAGGGGAAGATGCTGATAGGTTATTTAATACAATTACAACTCCTCTATGTCAGACTGGAACAAAATGCTTTTGTTAGCCAATTCTTTCCCCCATAGTTCTATCGCTGTCACAATTGGGAAAGATTCAAGTAACACCAACCCTTTTCATGCCAAGCCTGCGGCCACTTACCCACGCATCTTCTGCCATCCAAATAAGCCCCAAACCCTGCCCTTCCTGCAGCATCTGTATATAACCGGATTTCATTAGCTGTCACCTTCTGCTCCCAAATCCTGATGCCATTAAAACTACTTAGGAAATGTACTCATACTTTTAAATCCCCTTTTTATTGACTGTTCAGTCAAATCATGTGACTAGGCTTTACAACCCCTCTGGTACTCACTTCCAACCTTCTTTTAATGATTCTTCCCACTGGAATCACCCTGCATGCAAAATGTAACAGCCTCAGTAATTTCTGCATATTCCAAGTGATACCTTCTTTTATAAATCACCTGCCGTATGGCCTCCCTTATCTTCACAACCTTATCTTGGGGCAATCTGCAATGGGGATTACTGAATAACTCTAAATGCCTAGAAAGAATAACTTAGAACAGGGACACTCTGATTTGTCATCTGCCACTGGAACCCCCATCTCTACAAACATTTTCAGCAGTACATTAAGAACTCTATCACATTCTCCTGTACCCTTTCTACCTACTACCATGAAGTAATCAAGGTAATGCACGATACTACTCTCACCTGCCCTTCTCTCTACCAGCCAATGCAAAAGTGCTGGACATTTCAAAATCCACACAAGATATAGCGCACCCCATAGGCAGATATTTGTCAATATAAAACTTGCCCTCAAATTTGCATCCCATCAAAACAAAACTTTTTGGCTTTATAGGTAGTAATCTGAATGCAGATTCCATATCAACTTTTGCTAAATCAGGACCCAGCCTGCCAACCTAACCAAATTTACTGCCTGGTCAAATGCTGGTAGGATACTGATGCATAATTTACTGACTGACCCTTAGGGTAGGATAATCGCTGAATCATTCAGAATTTACCAGCCTCTTTTTTGGTAACCACTCCCAAAGATGATTTAATCAAATTCTTTAGCTGTTTGTCATTAAAGGGGGGGCCTGCCATCCTTCCTAAGGCTACCTCCTTCCCTAGTTTTTCTCTCAAAACTTCTGGGAATTTGTAAGAACCCCCCATATGCCATCCATGTAACAATCAGCGAACAAATGCAAATACCTCATCATCCCTTTTGTCTGTGCATAGAAAGCAAAACCTATAACCCATTCAGGGCCTTCTCAGCGTTTTCCACAAATTTTGTCTTTAAATGCCTAGATAACGGCAGCAACCTTGTTGCTGAGACTTCATCATCTGCATCATATTCCTGATCAGATTGTTCTGTATCCTTATCCTTTAAACCCCCGTTCTCTCCCCTCCATTAGATATTTTGCTTAATAGAATATTTCAGCTGTGTATTCAATAAATATGAGTACAGTTTAGGAGTGCCCTCCCAACGAGATTATTTATGGATTATGAATATTAATAACAACAATAAAATTATTGTCAGCAATACCCCCAATTCATATAGTAGAATCTTAGCAGTGCACCCCAGAAAATTGTTATATAATTCCAGAAGCGCACTCCAAAATCACACTATTGAGATATTTAGCAATTAATGACAACAAGCTTACTATCAAATATCAAATTAAATAAATAAATATCCCAAATTAAAATAATTGCTTTGGAATATGGCTTATATAACATATAGCTAGTAAATATTAAAGCTACTATAATTTCCAGGAGGTATAATTTAGCTATCTAACCGAAATAGTTATATATGACCTAAATTAGGTCTCAACAATCCCAGGAGCCTGAGAGCCACTGGCTCCTAGAATTTTTACCCCCGGCTCCTAAAGGGTTATTATCCATATATCTATATACAAATCTAACTGTCTGGCTCCAGAAGATATGCCTGGCTCCTAAATATTATTACTGGCTCCTAATTTTAAACAAACATGTAAAAACACTGACTAAATAATCAACCAGAGCATTTTATACCTATTAACAATTCAATATATCAACAAGTACAGCATAATGAGTCTGATCTGGCCACAATCAATTTCAAAATATTTACCAGTAACTAAAAATAGCTTATGAGTATAAAAAACAAAAACCCTTTCTACAGTGGTAAATTGAATCAATGCTAGCATGAATATTATATAGGATACAATGATCTATTTGATATTAAATTATAGATATAAAATACACTATTAAATCACAGCTTTAAGCTGTAGAACCTATTTATACATTACCAGCTAGAAATGTAACAATTAATGAGACTTTGTTTGAAAAATGTACATTATATAAAAAAAATGGAAAAAAAATATTAAAATGTTATTGTTCATATGTGGACATTGTCCCCCTTGAGCACTGCCTGTTGAAATGGTGCTCTGATAGTGTTTGTTCTACAATGGACTCTTTCTGGCCTTCTCAGTGCACTCTGGCCACGTACATTTTTTAATTATTCTAAAGAGGCTAATTTAATTAATACATGTATTGATTGTTAACATTGGTGTGTTTATTTATTAACACCAAAAATGTTATTTTTAAAAAAGATAGACAATCCCTTTATTTACCATACTCCAGTTTTGCATAATCAGCCCTGTTATAGAAATATACTTTCTACTTCTGTAATTACATTGTCCTTATCTCAGATCTTTTGACAAACTTGCATTTCAGGCAATTAGTGCTGACTCTTAAATAACTTCACGTGCATGAGCACAGTGTTATCTATATGAAACACTTAAACTAACGCCCTCTAGCTGTGAAAAACTGTCAAATACAGAGGCGTCCTTCAAGGTATTAGAAATTAGCATATGAGCCTACCTAGGTGTAGCTTTCAACTAAGAATAACAAGAGAACAAAGCACATTTCATGATAAAAGTAAATTAGAAGTTGTTTAAAATTACAAGCCCTATCTGAATCATGAAAGTTTTATTTGGACTTTACATATGCACACTCACAGATACACTTACAAACACCCAGAGATAAATACAAACACAAATGTGCACATTCACACACACACACACACACACACACACATATATGTACACATACACTTACACACATATGCAAAGTAACACATAAACTTACAATCACCCAGAGATAAATACACACAAATGTGCATGTTCTCACACACACACACACACACACACACACATATATATTATGTACACATACACTTACACACATATGCAAACTCACACATAAACTTACAAACACCCAGAGATAAATACACACAAATGTGCATGTTCTCCCACACACACACACATATGTACGCATACACACATATGCACACTCACACATACACATACAAACATCCAGAGATAAATACACACACAAATGTGCATGTTCTCACACACACACATATATCTAAACATACATACAGTGGGGCAAAAAAGTATTTAGTCAGCCACTAGTGATGTCTCGAACCTAAAAAATTGGGTTCACGAACGGCGAACGCAAACTTCCACAAAAGTTTGCGAACGGGCGAACTGGGTGAACCTCCATAGACTTCAATAGGCAGGCGAATTTTAAAACTCACAGGGACTCTTTCTGGCCACAATAGTGATGGAAAAGTTGTTTCAAGGGCACTAACACCTGGACTGTGGCATGCCGGAGGGGGATCCATGGCAAAACTCCCATGGAAAATTACATAGTTGATGCAGAGTCTGGTTTTAATCCATAAAGGGCATAAATCACCTAACATTCCTAAATTGTTTGGAATAATGTGCTTTAAAACATCAGGTATGATGTTGTATCGATCAGGTAGTGTAAGGGTTACGCCCGCTTCACAGTGCGCAGTGTAGGTGATATACTTGCCCTGACCATGCTTTGCAGACCAGGTATCAGTGGTCAGATGGACCCTTGCCCCAACACTGTGTGCCAGACATGCCATTATAGCAGACTTATATGGCTTTGGCGTTGCTTTTTGGTAATTAGAAGGCTGCTAAATGCCACTGTGCACCACACGTGTTTTATGCCCAGCAGTGAAGGGGTTAATTAGGGAGCATGTAGGCAGCTTGTAGAGTTAATTTTAGCTTAAGTGTAGTGTAGTAGACAACCCAAAGTATTGATCTAGGCCCATTTTGGTATATTTAATGCCACAATTTCACCGCCAAATGCGATCAAATTTAAAAAAAAACTTAAATTTTTTCGCAATTTTAGGTTTCTCACTGAAATTATTTACAAACAACTTGTGCAATTATGGCACAAATGGTTGTAAATGCTTCTCTGGGACCCCCTTTATTCAGAAATAGCAGACATATATGACTTTGGCGTTGCTTTCTGGTAATTAGAAGGCCGCTAAATGCTGCTGCGTATCACACATGTATTATGGCTAGCAGTGAAGGGGTTAATTAGGTAGTTTGTAGGGAGCTTGCAGGGTTAATTTTAGCTTTAGTGTAGAGATCAGCCTCCCATCTGACACATCAGACCCCCTGATCCCTCCCAAACAGCTCCCTTCCCTCCCCCATGCCACAATTGTCCCCGCCATCTTAAGTACTGGCAGAAAGTCTGCCAGTACTAAAATAAAAGGTTTTTAAAAAAATGTTTATTTTTTAGCATATTTACATATGCTGTGGTGTAGCATCCCCCCTTAGCCCCCAACCTCCCCTGATCCCCCAAAACAGCTCTCTAACCCTCCCCATCTGCCTTATTGGCGGCCATCTTGGGTACTGGCAGCTGTCTGCTATTATTTCACACTCAAATTTTTTTTTTTTTTTAAATGTACACTACTGTTACACCAGATATGAGTGGTGGCACTGGGCAAGTGGGCACAGTATACGCTGTGAGCCTGACACACACGCTGGCAGGCAGGCTACTGCAATTAGTTTAAACAGGAAAAAAAAAAAAGCAGACTGATGTTCTAGCCCTAAAAAGGGCTTTTTGGGGTGCTGTTCTTATAGCAGAGATCAGATGAGTCCTTCAGGACTGTAGTGGACACTGAATACACTTGCCTAGCTATCGATTTCCCTATTAAATCAGCAGCAGCTACACTGTCCCTCCTCTCACTAAGAATGCAGCTTCCAAATGAATCTAAAATGGATGCTGTCCAGGAGGTGGGAGGGTCTGCTGCTGATTGGCTGTAATGTGTATTCTGACTGTGAGGTACAGGGTCAAAGTTTACTCAATGATGACGAATAGGGGGCGGATCGAACATCGCATATGTTCGCCCGCCGACGCGAACTTCAACATGCTATGTTCGCCGGGAACTATTCGCAACATCACTATCAGCTACCAATTGTGCAAGTTCTCCCACTTAAGAAGTTTAGAGAGGCCTGTAATTTTCATCATATGAGAGACAAAATGTGGAAACAAATCCAGACAATCACATTGTCTGATTTGGAAAGAATTTATTTGCAAATTATGGTGGAAAATAAGTATTTGGTCAATATCAAAAGTTCATCTCAATACTTTGTTATATATCCTGTGTTGGCAATGACAGAGGTCAAACGTTTTCTGTAAGTCTTCACAAGGTTGTCACACACTGTTGCTGGTATGTTGGCCCATTCCTGCATGCATGTTTTGGGGCTGTCGCTGGGCAACACGGACTTTCAACTCCCTCCAAAGTTTTTCTATGGGGTTGAGATCTGGAGACTGGCTAGGCCACTCCAGGACCTTGAAATGCTTCTTATGAAGTCACTCCTTCTTTGCACAGGCTGTGTGTTTGGGATCATTGTCATGCTGAAAGACCCAGCCACATTTCATCTTCAATGCCCTTGCTGATGGAAGGAGGTTTGCACTCAAAATCTCACGATACATGGCCCCATTCATTCTTTCATGTACACGGATCAGTCGTCCTGTTCCCTTTGCAGAGAAACAGCCCCAAAGCATGATGTTGCCACCCCCATGCTTCACAGTAGGTATGGTGTTCTTTGGTTGCAACTCAGCATTCTCTCTCCTCCAAACTCGACGAGTTGTGTTTCTACCAAACAGTTCTACTTTGGTTTCATCTGACCATATGACATTCTCCCAATCTGCTTCTGGATCATCCAAATGCTCTCTAGCATACTTCAGACGGGCCCGGACATGTACTGGCTTAAGCAGGGGGACACGTCTGGCACTGCAGGATCTGAGTCCCTGGCGGCGTAGTGTGTTACTGATGGTAGCCTTTGTTATGTTGGTCCCAGCTCTCTGCAGGTCATTCACTAGGTGCCCCCATGTGGTTCTGGGATGTTTGCTCACTGTTCTTGTGATAATTTTGACCCACAGGGTGAGATCTTACGTGGAGCCCCAGATGCAGGGAGATTATCAGTGGTCTTGTATGTCTTCCATTTTCTAATTATTGCTCCCACAGTTGATTTCTTCACACCAAGCTGCTTACCTATTGCAGATTCAGTCTTCCCAGACTGGTGCAGGTCTATAATTTTGTTTCTGGTGTCCTTCGACAGCTCTTTGGTCTTCACCATAGTGGAGTTTGGAGTGTGACTGTTTGAGGTTGTGGACAGGTGTCTTTTATACTGATAACATGTTCAAACAGGTGCCATTAATACAGGTAATGAGTGGAGGACAGAGGAGCCTCTTAAAGAAGAAGATACAGGTCTGAGAGAGCCAGAAATCTTGCTTGTTTGTGGGTGACCAAATACTTATTTTCCACCATAATATGCAAATAAATTCTTTCCAAATCAGACAATGTGATTGTCTGGATTTGTTTCCACATTTTGTCTCTCATAGTTGAGGTATACCTATGATGAAAATTACAGGCCTCTCTCATCTTCTTAAGTGGGAGAACTTGCACAATTGGTGGTTGACTAAATACTTTTTTGCCTGACTGTATATCCCTCATCATATGGTTTTACATGTTTTCATCTACTTAACTGCAAAGGGCTCCAAAACCCTTATATATGTGTATATATGTGTTTATCTGTTTATACAAAAATACACATATAAATTCATAAATACTTATGTACATATATATATATATATATATATATATATATATATATATATATATATACATATTCATATATCTTTATATTAAAGCCCTTTGCATGCCTTTTATTTCTAACATCTGACACCTCATATCTTTAAGCCCTTATAACTCATTTGTAAAATATTTTCTTTGCAATCATTTTTATTAGATGGTGTTATTATGAGTTTAACTGTACTCCTGTAATGTATTTTTTATATGTTTTGTGCCACTTTTTTGTTTTGTGAAACAGGTTAACCAGAACTCTGAGGTTACGCTAATCTGAAGCATGTTAATTTCAATAGCGCTCAAACAATAGTGTTTACTTTAAACTTATAATACAAGTGAAAAACACAATGAGAGCAAACAGCCACGATAAGCCCTTTATCGTATGCGTGTAATTGTTAACGCGCCATTCGTTATCTTGCCCTTAATTAGCAAGCTTAGAAGATATATTTTTTTTAGAATGTAATGTTTAAGTGTAAAATAAAATTTTTATTGACAAAGTATTTTAAGAAGCCTTTTTAATATGGTATGATTTTATTTTATTAAGCGAAAATGTGTGTTTAAAACTTCGGTTTCCAAAAAGGGCTGCAAAACTTTGCCATCGAGTAGTTAATATCCATGTAGCCTTTGATAATGAATTTTGATCCTTGAATTAGGGTTATTAGATGCAAGTCATTGAAAGGGTAGTCTTTGTTGATTTTATAATTAACATTGAAGACCGGCTACAACTAATTTGATTATATCAATTACTTGTGGATTTTCTGTCTAGCATATGGAGGGATAATTCAGTTATAAATCTAATAAAAAAGGTTTCTGCAGTGACTCAACATATTAGGCGTTTTGAAAGCCTGTGCTAAAAGATTTTCTATTTAATTTGGTAATATAATCATTCTTTCTACATTATTTATAGCAAGACAACAAGTATTGTTAATGTCAGAAATATCATATTAGTAAAGGTTGAATGCTCTTTAACTCTTGCTATTATGGTTAAAAAATACTTATCTGCGACGGTGCCAGGAACATATTTCATTAATATTGGAAACTTATAAACAGCTGAATCCAAGTGTATTTTTTTAAAGACTAATGTGGAATAAATATATTAATTTGGGGCACAACCAAAGTATTTCTTAACAATTTGTCACTTATAACACATTTAATGGTAAAGATTCTAAAAAACAAAGTTAGGATCTCTTGTATAAATAATAACAATTTACTAAATAATAGAGCATCAGCCATTTTAATTAGGTAAATACTGTTGTGATATCTATCTATCGATCTATCGATCTATCTATCTATCTATCTATCTAGTATCCATCTATTTATCTATTATCTCACATTGGACCCAATGATCGAAAGTTCTGCGAGGCGGTAATATATATAAAAGGGATCCGATGCGATGTTGAGAAGGCTGGCGTAATATTTAAAAGTGCTGTCATTACTCTTTAAAGGCAGCTTCACAGAGAGGCATTTTACAATACATCGCAATGGGTGGTGATATAGGTGAAATATTCCAAGCAGCATCGACACTGACGTTGGCGACGTAAAGTAAAGGATCCCTTTTAAATATATAGAATTAAGCCTCATAAATATAGCTATGTACCCTTAAACCAACATAATTCCACATCACAAACTAATCCTACACTACTCAACCCCTATACTTCCAGTATCTCACAGCAATAAACTTCCTAACCTGTTAAGCCTTATACCGCCAATAGTCCACCGCAAGAATCCCAACAGTACTTAACCCCTGATCTGCCAAGAGCCCACCACAATAATCCCTACACTACCTAAATCCTATACAACCAATAGCAAACTGCAATAAACTTCCTAACCTATTAACCCCTTTACAACCAAAAGCAAACCACAAACACTGTTAGACTACTTAACCCATATTCCACCAATGGCACACTTCAGTAACCCCTACAATACTTAACCCCTATACTGCCAATACCCCCTAACCTATTAACACCTATACCGCCACAACCGTCCAATGCAAACTACCCCTACACTACTTAACTACCTAACACCTAACCCCCCACCTCACAAGCTAACACCCCCTAAGTTGCAAAAAAATAACAAACACTAATTTACAAAGAACCTAAAAACTATAAACTAACACTAAAAGTTACTAAATTAATAACCCTAAAGTGACATAGCTCTTTTGTAAATAAAAACTACAACCCCATTCTACAATAAAAGTAACCCCCAAAAAAGCCTAATCTAACACAACAAAAACAAATAGCTAAACATTAACCCTATCCTAAAAAAAGAGTGCCCAAAAAGAGGACCAATAAATTGACTCCAAAGTTTCCTTGAAGGGACATTAACCTTGAGATGTTTTGTGCTAAGCCAAACCAAATTGCCAATTTTGTGATTAGGAGTTGGTCTTCGCCCTAAGTCATAGTAATATTTTTGATCTGTCTTTGCATTATTTAAATGAACCTTTAGAAGATCAATTCCTTGCTTTAAATTTGTAACATAGTCAGTTGCAGCAGGCAATTTCATATCTGTGTTTGTGAAAGTTAAACTTTTGGGATGATAGCCAAATGTAGCGAAAAACGGACTGGTTTTACTGGAACTGGAAATGGAATTATTGTAGGAAAATTCTGCCATGGGTAAGTATGTGAACCAATCATCTTGTAGATGGGATACATAGCATCTAAGATATTATTCAATAATTTGATTAACTCTTTCGGTAAGCCCATTCGTCTGTGGATGGAAGGCAGTGGAGAGTCGGGAGTAGATCTTGAGAATTTTACACAATGCTTTCCAGAAAAATGAGGTGAATTGAGTACCTCTATCTGTTATTATGGTTGTTGGTAAACCATGTAGTTTTACAATGTGCGTAAGAAAGTAGTAGCAGTTTCTTTAGCAGTTGGAAGATGTTTTAGGGAAATAAAATGTGCTAGTTTTGTTAAAAGATCCACAACAACTAAAATTGTGTTGTATTGCTGTGATGTAGGGAGGTTAACAATGAAGTCCATTGATATAGTTGACCATGGACAGTCTGGAATTGGTATTGGGTTCAAATAACCGAATGGTTTTCTGCAGTCAATTTTATTCCTGGCACAAATGTCACAAGATGTTACATAATCATGTATATACTGATTCATGTGCGGCCACCAGAAATATCTTATGATTAATTCTGTGGTCTTAATGAACGCCAGGATGTCCAGACATAGGAGCATCATGAAAATGAGATGTGATTAACTTTCTGAGGGTAGAAGGCAGATATATCAAGTGTTTGTTATAATATAAACCAGATGAAGCTTTTGTCAGGAAGATCATATTGGAGAGGTTCTCTTGTTCTAAAGCTTTGAGAATTACTTTTTTGAAAGAGGTTAAAGATCCTATAATTTTGTTTGGGGATATGATGAATGTTTCTGTCTCAAGATCAGGAGTATGATCATTCAATCGGGACAAAGCGTCTGCTTTGACGTTCGAAGTACCAGGGTGATAAGTGATATAGAAATCGAACCTATCTAGAAAAGGAGTTCATCTTACTTGTCGTGAAGAGAAGGTCTTATTCCTTTTTAGGTATTCGAGATTTTTGTGATCAGTGAAAATGACAAAAGGTTTGGAAGTCCCTTCTAGAATGTGTCGCCATGTCTCCAGGGCAGATTTAATGGTGAGCAATTTTTTGTCCCTGATGGAATAGTTTCTTTCTGCTGGTTGTAGAGTTCTAGAGTAGAAAGCAACCGGGTGCATTGGAGAGGAATCATCTCACCGTTGTGATAGGACGGCACCAATACCTGTGTTGAAAGCATCTACTTCTATGATGAACTGGCATGTGTGATCTGGGAGACTAAGGATAGGTGCTGAAATGAAACTTTGTTTCAAAAGTTGAAAGGCTTCTTCTGCAGCAGGTATCCATAAAAACTTTTGATTTCTTTACAGTTAAGGCAGTTAACGGTTTAACTATTGTTGAGAAATTGAAAATGAATTTTCTATAGAAGTTTGAAAAGCCTATAAATCTCTGCATGGATTTGACTGAAGTTGGTCTAGACCAGTTTGTAATTGCCATTACCTTCTCTAGATCCATTTGTACTGGGGTTAACGAAAAGGAATTTTATTTTGTTAACATGAAATTGGCATTTTTCTAATTTAGCAAAAAACCTATGGTCATGAAGTCTGGTGAGGGCCCAACGAACGTGTTTTACATGTTCTTGTCTGTTTTTAAAAAATATCAAAATATTGTCGAGATAGATAATAACGCATATGTCAGTTAAATCTCTGAAAATGTCATTAACAAAGTGCTGAAATGTGGCTGGGGCGTTACAAAGCCCGAACGACATTACTTTATATTGAAACAAACCATACCGTGTTCTAAAAGCAGTCTTCCACTCATCTCCCTCCTTCATTCTGATTATGTTATAGGCACCCTTTAAATCCAACTTGGTATATATCGTGGCCCCATTAAGGCGTTCAAGAAGTTCGGGGATGAGTGAAAGTGGGTATCGGTTTTTTATAGTTACTGAATTTAAAACTCTATAATCTATGATTGGTCTAAGTGTATTGTCTTTATTTCTGACAAAGAAATAACCTGCTGCAGTCGGAGAAGTGGAGGGTTCTATGAAACCCTTTTTTAGGTTTTCATCAAGATATTCTCGTAAATATTGGAGTTCTTTCTGTGAAAGGGGAAAGATTCTGCCAAATGGTATGTCTGAACCAGGTTTTATGTCAATGGGGTGGTCATAGATTCTATGTGGGGGAAATGTTTCAGCTTCCTTAATATTTAACACTTCTTGCAAATCATGATAATCAGGAGGTAAAACGCTTTCAATGTTTGCTATAGAGGGATGTGGATAGCATGTTGTTAATCAATAATGAGAAAGAAGAGTAACAGTGTTTTGTGTCCAATCTATGGTAGGATTATGTTTACACAACCAAGGGTAACTAACTATAACAGTATGAAATGAAGTAGGGATAACATCAAAAGTGATAAATTCAGTATGACCTTGAGTTGTGAGTAGGAGTGGTATGGTTTGGTGAGTGATTGGGCCATTTTGGATTAATGAACCATCAATAAATTTCACAGAAACTGGATTCTGCTTCAAAACAATTGGTATTTTATTGTGTTTTATGAACACTGAATCGATGAATAAGCCATAAGCTCCAGAGTCGACAATGGCCTCACTCCTGACCTCTTGTTGATCCCACTGTAATTAAAAAGAGAGAGTGAGTTGACATGGTTTTGTATCAGATGTAAGTGTTGTTAAGAGATATTTCTTACCCTTCATTTGTCTGTATAAAATGGGGCACATAGAAACAACATGTTCTTTATCAGCACAATACATGCACAGGTTTGATATGGGTAGTCTATTTTTCTCTTCTTGAGATAGGGGCCCCTTTATCACACCAATTTCCATAGGGGTAGATGTTAAAGTAGGTCTCTTGTTGTAATGAATGGAGGTCTCTTTTGTGTTATATCAGTCTGTAATTTTTCTGCATGTCTCTCTCTTATTCGTCTGTCTAAGGTTATACTTAGTTTAATTAAGGCTTCAAGAGTTTCTGGCATGTCCAACCTTGAAAGTTCGTCCTTTAGGGATTCAGACAAGCCCAATCTGAACTGTTTTTTTAGGCTTATCTGGTTCCACAAGGAGTCAGTGGACCACATCTGGAACTCTGTTATGTACTCTTCAAAGGGACGTTTCCCTTGCTTTACTGCACGTAATCTGGTCTCAGCTTTTATCTGTTTATCAGAGTCCTCATATAAACTGGCCATTGCTGATAGAAAATGATCTAGTGATTCCAATATTGGATCGTTTGTTTCAAAAAATCGGTTGGCCCTTGCTCTGGGCTCCCCTGTGAAGAAGGATATGGTAGTACAGACCTTAATTTTTTCGGTATGGTATGTTCGTGGCTTCATTGTGTACAGGAACTCTAACCTTTTACCTGAAAAAGGTGTTGGGGGGTTTATATGTGGTTCAGGGATATCAACCGGTCGAGGGGAGGCTATATTTTTAAACATTGATTTTAGAGAAGTGTTTTCTGCTTGTACCTCTGTGAGGTCTCTGGCAAGATAATCTAACTTTTGATTGATATTGGCAAACTGATTGCTAATCTTGTTTGGATCCATTCTGATCGACAAATGTGTCAGTTTTTTTTTTTTTTTTTTTTTATATAGGCTTGAATATTATGTAAGGCTATTAAACAAACCTTCTTAAAACATGATGTTGTAGCTAGAGAAAACCTTAACCCAAGAAACAATATGAGGGTTTAATGGGCTAGAGGTAGGTAGCAGTTAATACATTTGTAATAATTATACACACACTGTTTAGGCTGACAGATGAGTCTGTGCAGCTGTGGAGCAGGGTGAAGGCAAACAAAAGTGGTGATACAGCAGGAGGATGATTCTATGCAGAGTGAAACTTTCCTGAGCAGGCAGACAGCGTCTGTGTGATGATAGGATAAGTAGAAACACAGGAAGCTTTAGGCAGTCTAAGGTACATCTAGACAAGGATCCACAATCACATGGAGGCATGAATAAAATATTCAAGCAATAATAGGAAGCAGGAAATGACCTTATAAAGAGAATACAGGAAATAGGAGGAGTAATACTTAAGGTGGTGTTACCGAGATCTTACAAATACTTAAGGAGGTATTACAGAGTTCTTACACCAAACTTGAGTGCAAAATCATTAAAGATCTTCTCAGCTACAGTCTTGGCGGCTTTGTTTCTTGTGGCATAGGCCTGTGTGAACTGGGTTAGTGATCCACGACTACTAGGATGTATTCATATCCTTGCTTACATGTCTCCAAATGCAGAGAGTTGATGGATACCATTTCAAATGGATAAGTTGTGGCAATGGTAGACAACGGTGCTCTAGTAGGCTTATTGGGCTTCTTTTTCTTAAGGCATTCACAGACTCTGGTCACAAAGTGTTCAACATCCTTTTGCATATGTTGCTAGTTGAATCTATCTCTAATTAAAGTAAGTGTCCTTTCAACACCAAGGTTTCCGATTTCTTGATGTAATTCTTTAAATACGAGTGGGTGGTATTCTTTGGGCAGGATCAGTTGGTCTTATTCCAAAGTTTTCCTGCGTAACACTCCATCTTTGTTCACATACAATTTTGTCCATTGTTTCAGTAATGACCGGACATCTGGGTGCTCTGTCTTCTGGACTTAATTTCCTGGATATTGATTCTTTGACTTGTACCTCAGAACTCTTCCAATGATGGGGTATTTTTCTTGAGACTGCTCCATAGTCAGGGGGCTAGTAACTGTACTAGAGGGTGCATCTTGTAGCAGTTCCAGTGCACTTGTGAAAACTGTTCCTATCACCTGGGACGGTCCATCCCACTCTACAGATATTCTCAGTATTGAAGAGCTGATATCTTGTTTGATTTCTTCGGTACATTGATTTATGTAATTTATCTCTAGCGGCATTTAGGATAGACCATCTGCCTCTGCATTTGACTTGCCTGGACAGTATCAAATAGTGAAGTTAAAATCTGGCTCCTCAACTCAATTTCTAGATCACTTGTCTGCCTACCTTATTTCCTTTCCTCAGACAACCCTGCCCTCATTCTTGGTGACTTCAACATCCCTCTTGACAATCCCACTGCCTCATCTGCAAAACAACTTCTGCAACTCACTTCCTCTTTCAGTTTGTCACAATGGAGTGATTCTCCCACTCACACAGATGGTCACTCCCTTGACCTGATCTTTAGCTATCGATGCACTCTCTCAAACTTCACAATCTCCCCCTTTCTTCTTTCTGACCACCATCTGCTTACTTGCAACATATCATCCCTCCCTACAACTCTCCCTCCTTCTAATCCTCAAACCAAACTTCACAGAAGCATTATGTCATTAGATCAGCAACAGTTTGCTAATTCCATGGAACCTGTCCTCTCATCCTTCTCCTCCTTTTCCTGCCCTGACCAATCTATCTGCCACTATAATTCCACCCTTACATCCATCCTTGACAATCTGGCCCCTCTTACCATAGCTCGGAAATCACACACTCATCCTCAGCCCTGGCATTCTCCTCTGACATGGTACCTACACAGATGTTCCCATACTGCTGAGCGGCACTGGAGAAAATCTTGGAGTTCAGCTGATTTTCTTCATTACAAATTCATCTTGAACTCCTACTATTCTGCCCTTAATCTCCATAAGAAACACTACTTCTCTACTCTTATCTCTAATCTTTCTTCAAAACCAAAACGTCTGTTCTTGACTTTCAATACTCTTCTCCGCCCTCCCCCATCTCCTAAATCTACTTCTCTGTTAGCTCAAGACTTTGCCAGCCACTTCATTAACAAAATTGACTCCATCAGAAATTAAATCAGCTCTCAACATAATTCAATTCTCTCACCCCCTCAAATGCTCTGAATCAACCACAACCCACATAGCTTTAAACTTAGCTCATTCTCCCCTGTTACTGAGGAAGAAGTTTCGGCACTTATACTGTGCTCTCACTACCTGTCCCCTTGACCCTATCCCCTCACAGCTACTCCCCTCCCTTTCTGCTACCCTTAACCCTATACTCACATGCATTTTCAACCTCTTCCTCAGCACTGGTATATTTCCCTCATCTCTGAAACATGCACTGGTCACACCTATCCTCAAAAAAACCTTCCCTTGATCCTACCTCCCCATCCAACTACCGCCCTATTTCCCTACTACCTCTTGCTTCAAAGCTTCTCAAAAAACTAGTATATGCACGTCTATCCCACTTCCTTACATTAAACTCCCTCCTTGACCCACTGCAATCTGGATTTTGTCCTCATCACTCCACAGACACAGCAATTGTTTAGGTTACCAACAACCTACTTATAGCAAAATCAAAAGGCCACATCTCTCTGCTTATCCTCCTTGATCTGTCCGCAGCCTTTGACACTGTTGACCACCTTCTTTTGCTCCAAACCCTCCAATCCTTCGGCATCTGTGACACAGCAATCTCGGGGCTCTCTTCCTACCTGTCAAACCGTACGTTTAGTGTAGCCTTCTCTGGGGCCTCCTCTGTCAGGGTACCGCAAAGCTATGTCCTTGGTCCCCTTCTCTTCTCAATCTACATGTAATCACTAGGTTCCCTAATAAAGTCCAACGGTTTCCAATATCATTTGTATGCAGACGACACCCAAATCTACTTCCAGACCTATCTCCTTCCTTGCTAACCCGTGTCACTAACTGTCTTTCTCACATCTCTTCTTGGATGTCCTCTCTCTACCTCAAGCTAAATCTCTCCAAAACTGAGATCCTTATTTCCCCCCCTTCTTCCAAAATCTCCACCCCCAATCTCTCTATAACTGTCGACAACTCCATAATTACCCCTACCCTGCATGCCCGATGTCTCAGGCTCACATTTGACTCAGATCTTTCTTTCACTCCTCACATTCAGTCCTTGAGGCCTATGTATCAAATTTCTTGTGGACCTGATCCGACAGTGCAGATCAGGTCCGCAAGACCTCGCTAAATGCAGAGAGCAATACGCTCTATGTATTCAGCATTGCACCAGCAGCTCACAAGAGCTGCTGGTGCAACGCCACCCCCTGCAGACTCGCGGCCAATCGGCTGCCAGCAGGGGGGTGTCAATCAACCCGACCCTACTCGATCGGGTTGAATTGTGGGGATTCCTCCTGTCTGCCTGCTCAGAGCAGGGTTATGGATCAGCGGTCTTTAGACCGCTGCTTCATAACTGCTGTTTCTGGCGAGTTTGAAGACTCGCCAGAAACACGGGCCCACAAGCTCCATATGGAGCTTGATAAATGGGCCTCCTTGGCTAAAGCCTGCCGCTTCCACCACAAAAACATCTCTAAAATTAGACACTTCCTTGCACAAGACACAGCTAAGATTTTAATTCACTCTCGCATCCTTTCCCACCTCGATTACTGCAACTCTGTCCTCTCTGGTCTCCCCAGCTGCTGCCTAGCTCCTTTACAATCCATAATAAATGCCTCTGCCAGGCTCATCTTCCTTACACGTCGCTCTTCATCTGCTATCCCTTCACTGGCTTCTCTTGCCTCTAGGATAAAACACAAAATTCTGACTCTGACATACAAAGCCCTCAACTGCACTGCTCCCCCCTATATCTCAGACCTTTACAGTACTTCTCCAGACTGACTCCCATCTTGTGGAACTCTCTGCCTCACTCCACAAGACTCTCCCCTAGTTTTGAAAGCCTCAAGCGCTCCCTAAAGACTCTACTGTTCAGGGATTCATACAACCTATGCTAACCTTTCTTTATACCAGTTCCTCTACTCCATTGCTATCCCCTGAACCCCCTTAGCATGTAAGCCTAAGAGTCCAGCTGTTTGTAGATCACCTTCTTAAGAGATGACTACAACAGTGCAACTCTTGGCAGGGCCCTCTTCCCATTTGATCCCTATAATTGTTTTGTTGTACTCCGCCTCTGTTTATAGCGCTGCAGAATCTGTTGGCACTCTACAAATAACTGATAATAATAATAATAATAAAAATAATAATAATCTGCAAGCTGTGCTACCCATCTGTGGCCTGTGACATTCAATTTGGCTGTAGTGAGGATATAGGTGAGAGAGTTGTTGTCTTATACACCACAAATGAGGCTGTATTGTACAAATAGTCTCTGAATCAATCACAAATGGCCCATTTCAATGCCAGGAATTCTAATTTTCCAGAGTGCATGTGGTAATTCTTCTCCGGTGGTGTCAGTGTTCTGGAGCCATATGCAATCACTTCCATTTTGCCTCCTTGCCTTTGGTATAATACTGCTCCAATAACTTTCTGTGATGCATCACAGTGTAACACGAAAGGCTGTGTGAAATAGGCATATCCCAGGACAGGTGGTTTCAACAAATAGTCGATGAGCTGGTTTAGAATTTTCTCATGGCTATTTGTCCAGTTAATAGGTCTGTGAGATGGTAGATGCCCTTGCTGCTTGGTTGTTCATCCTTTCTTCTTTGCTTGGGGGGTTCCCTCTTGTACTGATGCTGTGTCTTTCCCATTTAGCTCAGATAGGACCAGAGATAGCAACTCATATAAGGGCTTGGCAATTCTAGAGAAGTTTGCAATGTAGGACCAGTAGTATGAGAGAAATCCCAACTTCTTCCTCAAATCTCCTATTGTTTCAGGCTTTTTTTTCTTTTAATTTCTGTACTGGTGCAATCTCAGCTGGATCCATTGTGTAACCTTCTCCTGAGACCATTTTTTCCAGAAATCTCACTTTTCTTTTGAATAGTTTGCACTTCTGAGGAGTTAGCTTGACACCATGAAAGACAGTTTAAACATGCTTCAAGTGATCTTTGAATGTACTGCTATGAACAAGATTATCATCCAAGTAAGGTTGGCAGCTAACATCTCTCAGGACTTAAAGACAATCTTCCATACTCCGTTGGAACTCGGCAGGAGCTGCACTAAGCCCCACTGATAAAGTCCCCAGGGAGTAATGATGGTGGTTAATGGGTGACTTTCGGTGTCTAGGAATCCCTGATGATAGGCCTTCCCTTGGTCAAGAACAGAGAACCACGAGCTGCCACTCAAGGAGTCCAACATGTCCTGTATTCTTGGGATTGGATGGCGATCAGGCACTTTCTGTTCAATTCCCTGTAGTCACAGCAGAGCCTTAGACTTCTTCCTGACACAGACCACAGGTGAAGAGTATGATGATGTTGACTGAGTTATCCATTGCTTGTTTAGCAGATCTTGGATGTACTCCTTCACTTCTTGATGGAGGGGTTTTTGAACAGACATGTATGTCTTCTGGACAGGTGTGGTATCTTTAAGAGTGATGTGAATGTTGAGAGATGGGATGCAACCAATTTCTGCTTTATTTTTCTGTTACTGAAAATGCGGTGCTCATCTGTATAATCTTGACTAATGTTCTTGCTACCCTCTTCTCTTGACTGACTAATTCTTCAATTACATTGACCCCAATAATTGGATCTTCAGCCACTTTAGGGTCACTTGCGTCTAAAATAAGGACTGTCAGTTTCTCTGCTGATGCTGGTTCACAATCCAATTGAAATCTCACCTCAATCCATCCAAGAAATGGTATTTCTGTCTGGTTAGCTGCTAGTCCCATCAGAGTTCCAGGTTCAAGCAGTTCTGCAATGGGTTGGCTTGTGGAATGTGGGAGATATAGTTTTCTCCAGATGTCATTGACACTGCTGACTTGTGCCCCAGTGTCCCACAAAGCTTCAATGGTGACATCATCAAGTCGGCAACAGACAAGGCACAGTCTTCAAACCAGATCTAGCAGCTTGGCTTAATGCTGTGGTGGTAAATAACTTACTGTGTTTATAGGAGAGGTTCCTAAAACGTTATTACTGGACACCGTACCCTGCTGTCTTGAATTATTAGTAGGATGATAGTGTCCTCGCTGTTTCTAACGGGTGTGTTCTAACGGGTGTGTGTTGATGTTGGTGGGACACGTGGTACGGAGCTACTGTGGGTTCAGTCTCAGCAACCCGTTCCGGCGGCTGTGTCTTTACTCTGCATCCCCGTGACAAGTGTCCTGTTAGAACACAGCGGAAACAGTGAGTAAATGAGGTATTCCTTACTTGTGTGTGGATCATTTGAAACTCTCTTGGTTGTGGTCGACTGCTGGTCTCCATGGCTGTGAGGAACATTTTCTTCATTTCAAACACATCTCCCTTGAGATCTTCAATCATGTATCTGGACTAGATTCTTTGAGATTTACTGGCATCTTCTTCAAGTCTTTTGTGTGTACATCCCTTATATACAGCGTACCATGCTTATGCTAAACATAACATAACAGCTTAGTTCCTGGAAAGGTATCAATACCTGCCCCCTACGCTAAGTAAATCTGATACAAGAGTTAACTGACTTACTGTCATAAGTCCATTGATTTCCGACGTTAGCTGCAGGCTAGCCTCTAAACCAATCTGTTTGAGGTTATGTTAGTCTATTTACTCTTCTCGTGTAGTTCCATTTTCCAACCAGGTCTCCTCACGACAATTTGCTCCACCTGCTCCACCTGCTTACCACTTCAAAAACCATCCACTAGCAAACCGCTTCAAAAGGGGATTCCCAAATCCGTTAGTATGCAAAACAAAATACTGTATAGCAAGGCAGTGGATGTAAAAAGTTAAAATTTAACTTTTATTAGCAAATGTAAAAATCCAACAATGCAGGATCAAGAGGCCAGTGCAGCACAGGTCTTATGCATTTCAGCTTGCCTTCCTCATAGACCGTGCTGCACTGACTTTACAGCCTCATTATAATCAAGTGTGATCCCATGTCATCACATCTTCTTTAAGTCTCTAGCAGTGTCACCCCTGTCTGCTGCACATATCTCTTTTTAAATCTGTTGATATTCTAGACAAGGATTTGCTGTCATGGGAGTGTACTTCTGTGTGGAGTTCATTTAGTCATGGACCTTTTCCATAAGAAGTTTTCTTTAACTTCTGTGGTCTTTCCATCTCTAAATTAGCTGCTTCATTCACTCTTTCAATCAGTACTTCATCTGTGACAGCAATATCATTAAGGTAAGGTTTTATCTGAAATTGTATTGCATCACTCAGGAGTCCAGTTTCAATAGAACAAAGAAACTTCTGTTGAATAAGGTCTGTACTGTACTGGTCTTCAGTTTTTTTGTCACTTGACTTCCACCATAGCTTTTCTTTCAACTAAATTGCTCTGAATAAGAAGTTCTGAGCTGACTCTTTGGGTTCTTGAGAGATATTCATCAGCTTATGGAACAGATCAGAGGAGCTATCTCCCTTAAAGTGTCCCTTTAGGATAGTCTTCAACATGCTGAGAGTCCACTCTTAATCTCCAACATATCTCTGAGATGAAGTCCAGGGCTGACTGCCCGTATCACTGCCTCAATAATCTCAACTTCAGAATGTCCCTTCTGGATTGATGCTTCAATCTGGTGGGCCAGGCTTGTATAGGAAAGTTTATCTTTCTGTCCCCCTTCTCCATTCTGTCCACAGATTCTGAATTCCTACCAGAGGGTTACTTCTGGCACAGTGGCTGGCAATGGTACTGTCACTTCCCCCATTTTTCTCACACTTCCGCTGCTCACACTGATTCTATTTTCTAGTTTTATCCTCTCCTCTTCTAATACTTTGCAAGCTCCATCTTGAGATAGTTGTAGTTGTAGGTATTTATCTCTTAGATCTCTCAACTGAGTGAGCTCCATTACCATTGGTTCTGCATCTGTCACACCCTGTTTACTTTCTGTAATAAACGTCAGGAGGTCTTTTAAGTACTGGCAAACCTCATCTTCCTCTTGACTATATTCAATCTCCTCCAAAACTCTCTATCTTCCTGATAAGGGTTCGTCTGGACTTGGTGAGAAAACCTGCCCCGCTTTCGTCCGGGCACTTTAGAAATTGGCAAACTTCAACAGGATGAGCTTTCTCTAGCTGCAGTAGCGTTGTGCTCACTTCCTCTTGCAATTGCTCCATTTTCTAACTTTATTATCAAAGGATTTTCTAGTGACTTCTAATGACTTCTAGATTTGTCTCTAGTAAAAGGAGTAGTCTTTTTTTACTTTTATTTACTCCTCATGGCTGGCTCGCCAAAATATGTTGCAATTTTAGAATAAAGAGGTGGAGCTTGTTCTGGTGATTATTTTGTGATTTTCATCTGAAACAGATAAATACCTCTGCTTTTCTCTGGTACTATGTTTCTTAACTGCCTTCAGTTCTTGCTTCAGGATTACTGAACAACTGAGGCATTTCCATGGTAACAATTAGTTACTGTGGCTGAGATCATAACGATCGTCACCTGCTGGTAGGAGGTTAAAATAGCAGCACAAGAACTATGGACAATGCAGTAATGAATTTGTCAATAATAACAAAAAATTGCTTAATACTCAATTCTGCATACTGTATTCTTTTGGGGTGCAATGAGTTTAATACCCTTTTAATACACAGAGTGCCACACTATAATCTATAAATGACCAATCATTTCATGCTATCATCTATAAACAATCTAATATCTCATAGTGTCATCTGTAAATGATCAATCATCTCACACTATCATCTATAAATGACAGATAATCTCACACCATCATTTATAAACAATTTATCATCTCACACTATCATCTAAAAACAATTTATCATCTCACGCTATTATTTATAAATGACCTATCATCTAGTGATATCATCTGTAAACAATCATCTGACAGTCACTATCATTTATAAATGAACGATCATCTCACGCTATCATCTATAAATGACCAGTCATTTCATGCTATCATTTGTAAATAATTTATCATGTCACGCTATCATCTATAAATGACCGATCATCTCACGCTATCATCTATAAATGACCGATCATCTTATGCTATCATCTATAAATGACCAATCATCTCATGCTATCATCTATAAACAATCTAATATCTCACGCTGTCATCTGTAAATGATCTATCATCTCACGCTATAATCTATAAATGACAGATAATCTCACCCTATCATCTATAAATAATCTATCACGTCATGCTATCATCTATAAATGACCTATCATCTCATGCTATCAGCTATAAATGACCGATCATCTCACGCTATCGTCTATAAATAATCTATCATCTCACGCTATCATCTGTAAATGACCGATCATCTCACGCTATCATCTATAAACAATCTATCATGTCACGCTATTATATATAAATGACCTATCATCTAGTGCTATCATCTGTAAACAATCATCTGACAGTCACTATCATTTATAAATGAACGATCATCTCACGCTATCATCTATAAATGACCAGTCATTTCATGCTATCATTTGTAAATAATTTATCATGTCACGCTATCATCTATAAATGACCGATCATCTCACGCTATCATCTATAAATGACCGATCATCTCACGCTATCATCTATAAATGACCAATCATCTCATGCTATCATCTATAAACAATCTAATATCTCACGCTGTCATCTGTAAATGATCTATCATCTCACGCTATCATCTATAAATGACAGATAATCTCACCCTATCATCTATAAATAATCTATCACGTCATGCTATCATCTATAAATGACCTATCATCTCACTCTATCAGCTATAAATGACCGATCATCTCATGCTATCGTCTATAAATAATCTATCATCTCACGCTATCATCTGTAAATGACCGATCATCTCACGCTATCATCTATAAACAATCTATCATGTCACGCTATTATATATAAATGACCTATCATCTCATACTATCATCTGTAAATGATCGATCATCTCATGCTATCATCTATAAATAACCAATCATCTCACACTATCATCTATAAACAATCTAATATCTCACGCTATCATCTCTAAATGACGAATCATTTCAAGCTAAAATCAATAAATGATCGATCATCTCATGCTTTAATCTATAATTGACCAATAATCTCACACTATAATCTATAAATGATCGATCATCTCACACTATCATCTATAAAAATGTATCATCTCATGCTATCATTTATAAATTACCTATCATCTATAGATCATCTATAAACAATCTATGACGCTATCATTTATAAATGACCGATCCTATCACGCTATGTTTATAAACAATCTATTATCTCATGTTAAATCCTTTAATAGATTTTTATCTCACTCTGTCATCTATAAATTATCTATCTTCTCACGCTGTCATCTATAAATTATCTATCTTCTCACGCTGTCATCTATAAATTATCTATCTTCTCACGCTGTCATCTATAAATGATCTATCATCTCATGCTGTCATCTATAAATGATCTATCTTCTCACACTGTTATCTATTTATCAATAATATTTATGCCTATTATTTAGCTGTCATCTTTTAGAAGTAATTTGTAAAGTAGTTTAAAATTGCATGTTCTATCGGAATAATTAATTTTAAATTATTCAGATAGAACATGTAATTTTAAACTACTTTACAATTTAATTCTATTATATATTGTGCTTTGTTCTCTTGATATCCTTTGTTGAAAACCATACCTAGGTAAGCTCAAGAGCAGCAATGCACTACTTAAAGCTAGCTGCTGATTGGTGGCTGCACTCATTTGTCTAGTCATTGGCTCACAATATGTTCTCAGTTAGCTCCTAGTTATGCATTGTTGCTCCTTCAACAAAGGATACCAAGAAAATGAAGCTAATTTGATAATAGTTGCAAATTGGAATTTTGTTTAAATGATATGCTCTATTTGAATCATGAAAGAGAAAATGTGGATTTCATGGGGCTAAATTATCAAGCAGCAGTTATGAAGCAGCCATCTAAAGACCGCTGCTTCATAACTTGTCCACCTTCTCTGAGGCTGCGGACATTAATCCACCCGATCCTATACGATTGGGCTGATTGACTCCCCCTGGCTGCAAATCTGCAGGGGGCGGCATTGCACAAGCAGTTCACAAGAACTGCTTGTGCAATGATAAATGCCGACAGCGTAGGATTTACTTCAGATGTAAAAAAAATGACCTAAGTGATGTTGGTGTTTAATTTTGCACTTAATACTTTAAAGTCGAAAGTTTGAAAGTCAGAACCAAATAAATCAGTGCTGCTGAAAACTGTGTAATCAATTGGGGCTTTCACTTTGATAAAATACGAAGTAATACTTGATTCAAAGACTTAGCGGAGATGTAAGCAATTGTCACTTGCTGGTATTAAGACTCTGTGAGCAGGTTAATACTAGTAGTATTGATTGATGCCTTTAATTAAATAGAGAGCTGAAGTGGTTTTATTGCTTCATAAACCTTAATGTTTTTTTGTTTTTTTTTCAGTTTAGAATGAAAATGCAGGGGGATTTATTAGATTTTATACAGAATTTATTTGTATCTCACAATAAAATAGCACATGAAAATATACAGTGTACATGAAGTTATTGCATTTTAGCACATTTTTCTTGAAATACATTTAAAAATAAAATTAAATGTACATTTAAAGGGATACAAATCCTTTTTTTTCTTCTTTCATGATTAGACAGAACATAACTTGTCTTACCGAATTTTCTAATTTTCATTCTATTCTTTTCTGGAAGAGCATTTTGTTGATTTTAAATACACCATTTTCTAGTTTGGCGTGACTTACATCTGAAAACAAGGATGCCAAAAAAAAAAATAATAACAAGTAATTTCAGCCCTTACCAGTCCCTGCACTTGTTCAAGTACCATATACCAGTAAATTGATTTAAATTCATTAATAAACCTTGCTTTTGCATTTAGGACTAGATTAAATTGTCCCCAAAATACATAAGGGCTAAACCCCCTAGATAGCATTCCCTGGAAATTACAACCACCCCTCACCCCTTTAAATAATCAGAATGACACAGAGCTGGGGAAAAGACCAACATGGCCGTGTTTATTAAATAACATATATGTAAATATATATAACCAGAGTACTTCATGAAGTCCATCTCAAACGATGGTGGTTAAGCGAGACCCTGGAACTTCATACTGACAAGAAATGGGGGCCCCAAGGTATGCTCTGTTGACTCCCTGCGACAAAACAACCTGCAAGAGCTACAGGGGCCCTAGGGGCCTTCAGGCTAGCAGTCCACGGGGAGGAGCACTCCTAGGTCATGACCTAGGGACATCGCCCCTCCCATTAACTCAGCCATCAGCCCCATTTGGAACCTGCACTCAAAAATTTAGGAGCCCAGACCTCCTGCCGCTAGGAGATAAATCACATTACACTTCAAACCTTAAGGACACCAGTTGATTGTGCCATAAAGCACGCTAACGACTGGGGAAGCAAAACATTACCGTAAGGATTTACTGCCGAACTAGAACAACTAATCACATCCTCACCTTACTGATACCGGTAACCTGAAGGAGCCATTAAGTTTCTAGCACCTGAAATGCAAACAACAATTAGAACTGGGATGGGAGGGAGGGGAAAATCTTCGACAGCCAGCAGATGAAGAAGAGGCCTGTAAAATGGCTGCCTGCCCTTAAATACGGTTAGTAAAAACCTCCCACCCCATTGCAACAATGTAACATTCACACAGAAACCCTTTCCTTAGAATGCCTGCTTGGGTCAGGCCCTTAATTTTGTTTCATACTGACAAGCAGCATTCCCTGTCTGTATAGATAGACTCTGTTATCATTGGGCAGCTAGTACTTGTGTACAATTGGTTTTAAACTTTGCCTATTTTACTACTTTGCCTATTTTACTATTTTAACTGGACGTCCAGTCTGCTAGTATTTTTATTTGTATTATAATCATTCTTAGCTCTAGTAGAGCTCTGTGACCACTACTGTTATCATTGTTATTATTGTTCTTATTTAGGATTAACTAGGCACCAGTGTATAGGATAGTTTTAATATACTTACAGATTGTAATTTGCTTGTTCGAGCTCATCCTTAGAGCTAGGTTATTTAAATGTATCCACTACACACCAGACACCTCTTGTACAATCCTATTTAGGTTTATTTATTTCATACTATTTTATTTAATAAACATTGAAGTTTTTTAAAAAATATTTTGACTTTTGTCTCTTTTGCTATTGCTTGTGAAAAATCCATTATTAATAGACTATTGTTACCTTTCCTATTTGGGTGTAATCACTCCCTCGTGCTTATTTTGAGAATTACTCATTTATTAGTTTGATCACTACCTAGCTGTTAGCGCCAGTACTTTCTCTCCTTATAAGCAGCATTACACTGCCAGTGTAGTGAGGTTATTAAAGGGACAATGAACCCAAATTTTTTCTTTTGTGATTCATATAGAGCAAGCAATTTTAAGCAACTTTCTAATTTACTCCTATTATCAATTTTTCTTCATTCTCTTGCTTTCTTTATTTGAAAAAGAAGACATCTAAGCTAAGGAGCCAGCCAATTTGTGGTTCAGAACCATGGACAGCACTTGTTTATTGGTGCTGTCCAATCAGCAAGGACAACCCAGGTTGTTCACCAAAAATGGGCCGGCACCTAAACTTAAATTCTTGCTTTTCAAATAAAGATACCAGAGAATAAAGAAAATTTGACAATAGGAGTAAATTAGAAAGATGCTTAAAATTGCATGCTCTAGCTGAATCATGAAAGAAAAAAATTGGGTACAGTGTCCCTTTAATAATAATTAAAAAAAAATGGTAGCATCTTTATTTTATAAAAAAATAATAATAACTACATAAAGCAGTTATAAGGGGTTAAAGTGCCTTTACATAGTGGTCTATAGGGACTAAGTGTTTCCTGTAAATATATATGTATATGCTTATATACATGTATATTTATGTTTAAATATCTGTATATACACATGTAAACACATAAATATATATTCATGTACATATACATTTGCTGCTCATCTCTGTGTTACTTACCCCCTTCGATGCGCTAGGTTCTGTGCTGTGTATAATAACATCAGAACGAGACTCCCATTGGAGCCTATGGAAGTGCGTTCTAGTGAGCATTGAGGCTCACTTCTAATACCAGTGCACAATTGCGTGCGCTGGTATTACGAGTGGAAAAAGCAATTTTGCGCTCCACTCGTAATCTGATCCTTAATATGTATACATTTGAGTGAATATATTTTACATGCGTTTTGTTAAACATATTTTAAAAAGCATTAACCCTTTACATAAAACCTCCAAAAGATCTAACATTTGTAGTTCTATTTTGCAGAACACTTAGAGGGACACTGAACCCAAAATTTTTCTTTCGTGATTCAGATAGAGCATGACATTTTAAGCAACTTTCTAATTTACTCCTATAAACAAATGTTCTTCATTCTCTTGGTATCTTTATTTGAAAGGCAAGAATGTAAGTTTAGATGCCGGCCCATTTTTGGTGAACAACCTGGGTTGTTCTTGCTGATTGCTGGATACATTCATCCACCAATAAAAAAGTGCTGTCCAGAGTTCTAAACCCCAAAAAAAGCTTAGATTACTTCTTTTTCAAATAAAGATAGCAAGAGAACGAAAAAAATTATAATAGGAGTAAATTAGAAAGTTGCTTAAAGTCTCATGCTCTATCTGAATCACAAAAGAAAAAAAATTGGGTTCAGTGTCCCTTTCATTCACTACTTGTAATATAAGAGATAATATCACTCCGTGTGCTACTATAGGGTGTGCTAAAAAATGTCTGGTAACCGAATCAGATTGTGTGCTCCTCTTAGCACAAGGTCACGCCAAGAATAGCACAACCTGCCGTATCAGTTGTGCTTCACTTGTAATACAGCCCATAATGGGCCAGATTATAAATTGAGCGCAAAATATTGCTTCCGCAAAAGCGATATTTGCGATCAATTTAGTAATACCAGCGCACACAAATGTGCGCTTTAAACTGTTGAAACAACCTCTTATCTGCATTTTGACAGTTTTTCACAGCTAGACAATACTAGCTCATGTGTCTCATCTAGATAACATTGTGCTCAATCCTGTGGAGTTATTTAGGAGTCAGCACTAATTGCCTAAAATGCATGTCTGTCAAAAGCACTGAGATAAGGGGTCAGTCTGCAGAGGCTTAGATACAAGGTAATCACGGCGGTAATAAGTGTATTAATATCACAGTGTTGGTTATGCAAAACTGGAGAATGGGTAATAATGGGATTATCTATATTTTTAAACAATAACATTTTTCAAGTAGACTGCCCTTTAAATGGATTAGATAGAGCATGACATTTTAAACAACTCTCCAATTTACTACTGTTATCAATTTTGCTTATTTCTCTTGGTATCCTCTGTTAAAGAGTAATTCTAGATGAACTCAGGAGCATTCACGAGTCTTAAGCATTCTGGCAGCAGTGTTTGCAACATTGTTTATAGCAATGTTATACATAGTTACAAACACTACTGTCATAAACTGCTGTAGACACGTGCACACTCCTAAGCTCTTATCAGCCTAAATAAGTTTAGTCTTCACAAATGATACCAAGAGAACAAAGCAAATTTGCTAAAAGAAGGGAGATGTCAATCAACCCGATCGTACTCGATCGGGTTGATTTCTGGCGATGTCTGTCCGCCTGCTCAGAGCAGGCGGACAGGTTATGAAGCAGCGGTCTTTAGTACGGAGCTTGATAAATATGGACCATTGTGTGTAGTATTTTCTATACCGTCATCAAAAGCACCTCTAGTTGCTTGGTCAATAATCATGGATCCCCACAACAAGTTCCATAAAATAGGCTTTAGGTAAAATATAACCCAAAGAGCAATATAAAAAATAAATATTTGTTGACCGTGATAAATTCGTGTTTAATCAGTCTAATTCTAAATTACACTAACACCTAGATTACGAGTTTTGCATTCGTGTTTTAACGCTGAAAAAAATGGTCATTTCAGAGTTAAAACAGCAACGCAACCATTACGAGTCTTGTTGGTATAGCTGTACCGCAAGCCTTTTAGCATGTAACGCAGCGTCAGTCCCGCACTCAAAAAAATTAAATTTTTTCATTGCATTCCCATAGCACTGCCATTACGAGTTTCGTGGTGAGGCTAAAAACCTTGCGTTACAGCCTATACGACACGATCCATACCACCATCTGAGACCAGTAGTTATGAGTTTTACACAACAAAACTGTTACATAAAACTCAAAACTAAACTGTTACACTAACACCCATAAACTACCTATTAACCCCTAAACCGAGGCCCTCCTGCATTGCAAACACTATATTAAAGTTATTAACCCCTAAACCTCTGGCCTCCCACATCACTACCACTAAATAAACCTATTAACCCCTTAACCGAGGCCCTCCTGCATCGAAAATACTATATTAAAGTTATTAACACCTAATATGCCGCTCCCGACATGGCCGCCACTAATAAAATTTATTTACCCCTATTTTGCCACTCCCCGACATCATTGCCACTATACTAAAGTTATTAACCCCTATTCCCCCGCACCCCAACATTGCCCAAACTATAATAAATATACTAACCCCTATTCCGCAGCTCCCCGACATTGCCGCCACTAAATAAAGTTATAAACCCCTAAACCTCTGGCCTCCCACATCACTACCACTAAATAAACCTATTAACCTCTAAACTGCCTGCCCTCCACATCACCAAAAACTAAATTAAACTATTAACCCCTAAACCTAACAACCCCCTAACTTTAAATTAAAATTACAAGATTCCTATCTTAAAATAAATAAAACTTACCTGGGAAATAAAAAAACCTAAGTTTAGCGCTCCATGTACTAAGTAGTCAGCGAGCTACCTGCAAAAAATCTTGCGTCAAAACTCGCAAACTGATATGTACAAAGTCATCAACTATGTTCAATCCCGCATATTTTAAATTGTGAGCGTACTTATCCGCCAAAACTCACTACCTCTCCATTTTTCAATGTAAATAGACAAATTTGACCACCAACTCGCCATAAACTAATGTACTAAAAAATCTATTTGTCCGCTTGCTACATTTTCCGCTCCCACCTCGTTATTTTTGCCTCGCCACCTTTTAGGTGGCGGGCAAGGTACAAAACCCTAGGAAAGTCCATTTAGATGCCAGTCTAGACATATATAAAAGGCAGTAATACCAGCATTGTACTTACATTCTTGATTTCAGCAGCTATGGAGACACTTCTGTATTTGTTTATTCTCTGTGTGATGCAAATCCAGTCTAGAAGACAGAATACTCGAAATGTCGCTAATCGATTGGTTAGAAGAAGGAGAATTTGTGTCCCCCGTGTATTCCTTCCATGGGTTGGTTTGTACAGCCTTTCTGACTGAGAGATCATACAAAGATTCCTGGCTTGATCGTGAATCCATATTACACCTGTATTGAGAGATCAAAGATTATTTGGAGCCGATGATGGCTCGTTCACAAGCTATACCGGGACTATTAAAACTATTAGCTGCATTGCATTTTATGGCAACAGGATCCTTTCAGGCAGTTTCAATCAGCTTTTTCACGCCACTTATCAAAAGTCATAGGAGCTATGATGGTTATTTTTCCTCAATATGTTTGTTTGCCATCTAACCCAGAAGAATTGCAATCTATAAAGTCAAATTTCTATAGGATGGCTGGGATGCCCAATGTCCTAGGGGCCATAAACTGTACCCATGTTGCTGTAAGACCACTTCAAGCTCGTGAGGAGATCTATAGGAATAGAAAGCATTTCCATTCCTTGAATGTTCAGATGATCTTCTGAGGAGATCTATAGGAATAGAAAGCATTTCCATTCCTTGAATGTTCAGATGGTCTGTGACCCCAACATGAGGATAATCAGGGTCTGTTCAAACTACCCAGGCTCATGTCATGATTCTTATATCTTAAGGCAGACTGGCTTATACCGGAAGTTCGAGGATGGAGATATGCCTGAAGGATGGCTTCTAGGTAAACATAACTGGCGTCTAATTTGTAATTTTTAATTTCCATGTACATAAATTGCGCCAAGTTTGTCAACTGTAATTAAAGTGTAATGTGTTGTATATTTTTAATTTGTATCGTATTAGTTCTCAATCTTTATAATTATTTTTATATTAATATTTATATATATTTTATGTCCTATTAGGAATTGGAGGGTACTCATGTACAGAATGGCTGTTGACTCCCTATAACAACCCACAGACCAGAAATCAAGTACGTTTCAATGAAGCACATCAATCTACCAGGGGGATAATTGAGAGGACTTTCGGTCTTTTGAAAATGCGGTTTCGATGTCTTGATCATTCTGGCGGCGCTATGCAGTATGCAAGAATTATATTGGTTTGCTGCATACTGCACAATATAGCAATTAAAAGAGGCTGCCCATTAGAGGAAGAAAATATCATAGATGCTGACGATTTTGCAGAAGAAATATGTATAGAACAACCTAATAGGCGTGGTAGGGCAACAAGGGACATGGTTTCAGAACAATATTTTGATGATTACATTTTATGCCTTAAGTTGATAAAAAAAAAAATTTCCTTTATTCAATTTTCAGCTACTCTTTAAAAAAAAAAATATATAATATAATGTAAAAGAACATCTAAAGGAAAAAAAATGATCATGTTTCTCATAAAAAGACAATATAAGGTAAAAAAATTTGGTATTACAATTAAAACAAAATAAATATAAATTGTATTTATACTTAAGGGTATTAAAATCACGGTTGATAAACATATAATTACATCAAGTTGTTGCTATTCAATTATCAATGGTTTTAAATATTAATTATAAATCAAGTTTATGATCAGAGTCATCCCAAAAAATAATTTGTGGACAATATATTGTCTTTGTGGCATCACACTACTGTCTATAGCTTCTATAACTCTTTTACATAATGTGATTTGTTTAATGTAATCCCTCAATAGCTGGTGTTAATCCATTTTACTGTCTCATTGAATTGTAGACTTGCAAATCATAAATTGTATGCTTCCACATAGGAGTTGTTATTTTAAACAACTTTTCTAAAGACTTTAACAAGGTAAAGTTTTAACAGCTCCTAGGTTGGGCCATATTCAAATTCAAAAATCCTTCAGGGCTTACTCTTATCACTTATTGTGTTTATTAACTTAGCTTTCCCTTCAATATTTTTTTAAGTTCTTGTGGCTCATATAGATTAAACATTGTCATTGTACATATATATTTATGTTACATCAATCCAATTAGAATTTTGTAGGAAGCAAATAGTGACAATAGTTTTGCTACAAATTGAAAATAAAGAAAGCCCAAAAAAATTTCAACAAATAATGCAAACAAAATTGTTTTATTACAAGCTGACAAACAATACAAAAAAAATATATATTATATTTTTACAAAACTAATGTAAACAAAAATAAATTCTAATATTTATATATACACATCTGTAACACTGAAATTGTTACTAAACAAAATATTATTTTTGATAACTATATACATAGAAGCAAGTTATCTAAAATTGTTAATTTACTCCTATTAACAATACTTGTGAGTTCTATTGTTAATCTTTCATTCCATTTTTTTTATGAAGTTACAAATATAATAATTAGTATTTGACAATAGGAGTAAATTATACATTTTTCACAAATGGCATGATGTTTAAACAAATGGTTCATTTAAAAAATTGACTTTATTAAACCTTTCAACATAAACGTAATAATATTTTATTAGTGAACATTGTATTAATATTCTTTGTTTACAAACATTAACTAAATACATAAATCTACATTTAGATTATATTTTAAACATTTTTTTTGTTGTTGCTACATATCGAGATCAATGCGCTAATGATTGACTTAACGATTAATGACGTCATCGTCAAACATGTTGCGTGCTAAACCTTTTGGTGCTGGCAAATTAGTAATATTAGTTTATGCCATGGATAAATATTTTCCAAAACGTATTGGGGGTGTAAGGGCAGTGAAACAGGAATGCAGTGACAAAATTATATACGAGCTGCTGAGAAGAATGCATCGGATTTCAAAAATTAAAAAGGAAATTTATGCTTACCTGATAAATTGATTTCTTCTACGATACGACGAGTCCACGGATTCATCCTTACTTGTGGGATATTATCCTCCTGCTAACAGGAAGGGGCAAAGAGCACCACAGCAGAGCTGTATATATAGCTCCTCCTTTCTCTCCACCCCCAGTCATTCGACCGAAGATATAGGAAGAGAAAAGAAAAGCTAAAAGGTGCAGAGGTGACTGAAGTTTTGAAAAATAAAAATATAATCTGTCTAAAAATGACAGGGAGGGCCGTGGACTCGTCGTATCGTAGAAGAAATCAATTTATCAGGTAAGCTTAAATTTCCTTTTCTTCTACTAGATACGACGAGTCCACGGATTCATCCTTACTTGTGGGATACAATACCAAAGCAATAGGACACGGATGAATGGGAGGGACAAGACAGATACCTAAACGGAAGGCACCACTGCTTGAAGAACTTTTCTCCCAAAAATAGCCTCAGAAGAAGCAAAAGTATAACATTTGTAATATTTGGAAAAGGTATGAAGGGAGGACCAAGTCGCAGCCTTACAAATCTGTTCAACAGAAGCATCGTTTTTAAAAGCCCATCTGGAAGCCACCGCTCTAGTAGAATAAGATGTAATTTTTTCAGGAGGCTGCTGTCCAGCAGTCTCATATGCCAAATGGATGATGCTTTTCAGCCAAAAAGAAAGAGAGGTAGCCGTAGCTTTTTGACCCCTACGCTTTCCAGAATAGACAACAAATAGAGAAGATGTTTGACAGAAATCTATGGTCGCTTGTAAGTAAAACTTCAAGGCACTAACCACATCCAAGTTATGTAACAGACGCTCCTTCTTAGAAGAAGGATTAGGACACAAAGAAGGAACAACTATTTCCTGATTAATATTCTTATTTGAAACAACCTTAGGAAGGAATCCAGGTTTAGTACGCAAAACCACCTTATCAGAATGGAATATAAGATAAGGTGAATCACATTGTAACGCAGAAAGCTCAGAAACTCTTCGAGCAGAAGAGATAGCAACTAAAAACAAAACTTTCCAAGATAAAAGCTTAATATCTATGGAATGCATGGGTTCAAACGGAACCCCTTGAAGAACATTGAGAACTAAATTCAAACAACATGGCAGAGCAACAGGTTTAAACACAGGCTTGATTCTGACTAAAGCCTGACAAAAAGACTGAACGACTGGGACATCCGCCAGACGTCTTTGTAGTAAAATTGACAAAGCAGAAATTTGTCCCTTTAAGGAACTAGCTGATAATCCCTTCTCCAATCCTTCTTGGAGAAAGGACAAAATCCTAGGAATCCTAACCCTACTCCATGAGTAGCCATTGGATTTGCACCAATAAAGATATTTACGCCATATCTTATGATAAATTTTCCTTGTGACAGGCTTGCGAACCTGAATCAAGGTATCAATGACCGGCTCCGAGAATCCACGCTTAGATAAAATCAAGCGTTCAATCTCCAGGCAGTCAGCTGCAGAGAATTTAGATTTGGATGTTGGAACGGACCTTGGATTAGAAGGTCCTGTCTCAGTGGCAGTTTCCACGGTGGCAGAGATGACATTTTCACTAGATTTGCATACCAAGTCCTGCGTGGCCACGCAGGCGCTATCAGGATTACCGAAGCCCTCTCCTGTTTGATCCTGGCAATCAGACGAGGTAGGAGAGGAAAAAGAGGAAACACATAAGCCAGGTTGAACGACCAAGGTACTGCTAGAGCATCTATCAGTACTGCTTGGGGATCCCTTGATCTGGACCCGTAACAAGGAAGTTTGGCATTCTGATGAGATGCCATCAGAATTCCGGTGTGCCCCATTGACGGATCAATGCCACAAACACCTCCGGATGGAGCTCCCACTCCCCCGGGTGAAAAGTCTGACGACTTAGAAAATCTGCTTCCCAGTTCTCTACTCCTGGGATATAGATTGCTGATAGATGGCAAGAGTGAGTTTCTGCCCATCAAATTATCTTGGAAACTTCTGTCATCGCTAGAGAACTCTTTGTTCCCCCTTGATGATTGATATATGCTACAGTCGTGATATTGTCTGACTGGAATCTTATGAATTTGGCCAAAGTCAACTGAGGCCACGCTTGAAGCGCGTTGAATATTGCTCTCAGTTCCAGAATATTTATTGGTAGTAGGGACTCCTCCTGAGTCCAAACACCCTGAGCCTTCAGGGAATTCCAGACTGCACCCCAGCCCAAGAGGCTGGCGTCCGTCATCACTATGACCCGTGCTGGCCTGCGGAAGCACATTCCCTGGGACAGATGATCCTGTGACAACCACCAAAGAAGAGAGTCTCTGGTCTCTAGATCCAGATTTATCCGAGGAGATAAATACGCATAATCCCCATTCCACTGTCTGAGCATGCACAGCTGCAGTGGTCTGAGATGTAAGCGAGCAAACGGAACGATGTCCATTGCCGCTACCATTAACCCAATGACCTCCATACACTGCGCCACTGTTGGCCGAGGAATGGAATGAAGTGCTCAGCAAGTAGTTAGGATCTTTGGCTTTCTGACCTCCGTCAGAAAAATGTTCATGTCTACAGAGTCTATCAGAGTTCCTAGGAATGGAACTCTTTTCAGTGGAACTAGTGAACTCTTTTGTATGTTCACCTTCCACCTGTGAGTTCCTAGAAAAGCCAACATGATGTCCGTGTGAGATTTGGCTAGATGGTAAGTTTATGCCTGAATCAAAATATCGTCCAGATAGGGCGCCACTGCAATGCCCCGCGGCCTTAGAACCACCAGAAGAGACCCTAGCACCTTTGTGAAGATTCTGGGAGCTGTGGCCAACCCGAAAGGGAGGGCCGCAAACTGGTAGTGTTTGTCCAGGAAGGCGAACCTGAGAAACTGGTGATGATCTTTGTGGATAGGAATGTGAAGATACGCATCCTTGAAATCCATGGTGGTCATATATTGACCCTCCTAGGTCATTGGTAAAATTGTTCATATGGTCTCCATCTTGAACGATCAGACTCTGAGAAATTTGTTTAGGCATTTGAGATCTAAAATCGGTCTGAAGGTTCCCTCTTTTTTGGGAACCACGAACAGATTTGAGTAAAACCCCTTGCCCCTGTTCTAGTTTTGGAACTGGGCAGATTACACCCATGGTATATAGGTCTTCTACACAGCATAAGAACGCCTCTTTTTTTGTCTGGTCTACAGACAAACGTGAAAGATGAAATCTCCCTCTTGGGAGAAAATCCTTGAATTCTAGTCGATATCCCTGGGTCACGATTTCTAATGCCCAGGGATCCTGAACGTCCCTTGCTCAAGCCTGAGCGAAGAGAGAAAGTCTGCCCCCTACTAGATCCGGTTCCAGATCGGGGGCTGCCCCTTCATGCTGTCTTGGTAGCAGCAGCTGGCTTCTTGGCCTGTTTACCTTTATTCCAGGTCTGGTTAGGTCTCCAGACTGACTTGGATTGTTCAAAATTCCCCTCCTGCTTTGTGGCGGAGGAGGAAATAGAGGGTCCACCTTTAAAGTTTCGAATGGAACAAAAATTATTTTGTTTAGCCCTCATTTTAACAGTCTTGTCCTGAGGAAGGGCATCACCATTACCTCCAGTAATGTCGGAAATGATTTCCTTTAGTTCAGACCCAAATAGGGTCTTACCTTTAAAAGGAATAGCTAAAAGTATAGATTTTGATGACACATCAGCAGACCAAGACTTAAAGCCATAATGTTCTACGCGCTAGAATGGCAAAGCCTACATTTTTTTGCCGCTAATTTAGCCATTTGGAAAGCGGCATCGGTAATAAAAGAATTAGCTAGCTTGAGAGCCTTAATTATATCCAAAATATCATCTAATGGGGTCTCAACCTTAAGAGACTCCTCTAGAGCCTCAAACCAAAAAGCTGCTGCAGTAGTAACTGGAACAATGCACACTATAGGTTGTAGAAGAAAACAATTTCTTTAAAAGACCATCTAATTTTTTATCCATAGGATCTATAAAAGCACAACTGTCCTCAATAGGTATAGTTGTATGCTTAGCCAGGGTAGAAATAGCACCCTCCACCTTAGGGACCATCTGCCAGGAATCCCGAATAATGTCATATATGGGAAACATTTTCTTAAAAGTAGGAGGGGGAGAGAACTGAATGCCTGGTCTATCCCATTCCTTAGTAACAATGTCCGAAATCCTTTTAGGCACTGGAAAAAAATTAGTGTAAGTAGGGACCTCTAGATATTTATCCATTTTACACAATTTCTCTGGTGGTATTACAATAGGGTCACAATCATTCAGAGTCGCTAAAACCTCCCAGAGTAACAGGCAGAGGTGTTCAAGCTTAAATTTAAAGGCCATCACGTCTGAGTCTGTTTGAGGGAACACATTTCCTGAAAGTTATCCCTCAGACAGCAATTCCCCTACCCCCAACTCAGAACACACTGTGAGGGTACATCAGAGATGGCCAATAAAGCATCAGAGGGCTCAGCATTTACTCTAATACCGGACCTACTGCACTTACCATGTAAAGCTGGCAGTTTAGATAATACCTCTGTAAGGGTAGTAGACATAACTGCAGCCATATCTTGCAGGGTAAAAGAATTAGACGCACTAGAAGTACTTGGCATCGCTTGAGTGGGCGTTAAAGGTTGTGACACTTGGGGAGAATTGGATGGCATAACCTGATTTTCTTCAGACTGAGAATCATCCCTAGACATACTTTTATCACCTAAAATATGTTCTTTGCAATGTAAGGTCCTTTCAGTACATGAGGGACACATTTTTAGTGGGGGTTCCACAATGGCTTCTAAACACATAGAGCATTGACTTTCCTCAATGTCAGACATGTTGAACAGGCTAGTAATAACCACAAAAAGTCTTGAAAACCCTTTATTTAGTGAAAAAAACAATCTAAAAAAAATGGTACTGCGCCTTGTAGAGTAAAAAAGCATACAATTTTTCCAAAACTGCCTTAAAATGTAATAAATATCACAATTTTAGCATATATGTGTTTTATCTTGCCAGCTAAGATTGCACCACAAGTAAGGTATACTTAACCCTTTATGGAAAAAAACATTACTCAAAAACGATATGAAAAATAATATAGCAACTATAGCTCTGCTGTGGCGCCTACTTGCCCTCAGGGGTCTGTAATTCACACTATCTCCTTCGTTTAGGCTAAATCTTCAGCTTAGACCCACCGGAGCTAGACCTTGCTGCCTTCATAAGCATTTCAACTGTGCATTTGAGGTGCAAAATTAGGCCCCACCCATTTATATTGATGTCTCTCTGCCTAGTAAAAACCGCTGTAAAGCGTTCTAGAAAACTAGCCATGTGGGTTTTTCATATTCCCCATCTATATTGTTAGCCATGTGAAACCCTCCAGTGCCATCAGCCATAAAAACGTTTGTATATAAAAACGTTATGTTTCCCCTAAGCATAAAATTGTTTTGCCATCAAAACATTATTTTACCAGTGTCAACCAAATTTTTAGCCCATAATATACAGGTTCCAGTAATACCCCTTCTATTACATGTAGGATTACTGCTTACCCCTTCCCTTATGGGAACTATGTCAGCCAGTTCTGAAATACCACAGTCTCTCCAGAAAAAAATGACTGAACATACCTCAATGCTTGTAGCATGAAAAATGTTCCCCACACTGAAGCTTCTCAAGTACTCCTCAGCCATTCTGTGGGAACTTCTCTGGATCTTAGTCACAACTGCTAAGATCATCAGCCTCCAGGCAGAAATCTTCATCCATCTGCTGCCTGAGGAAAAATAGCACTCCCGGTACTATTTAAAATAAAAAAGTCTTGCTTGAAGAAAATAAAAGCTATAATTTTAACACCTCTTTCACTTTACCTCTTCCTATTACTAGTATAGGCAAAGAGAATGACTGGGGGTGGAGAGAAGGGAGGAGCTATATATACAGCTCTGCTGTGGTGCTCTTTGCCACTTCCTGTTAGCAGGAGGATAATATCCCACAAGTAAGGATGAATCCATGGACTCGTCGTATCTAGTAGAAGAAAGAACAAGACGACAATGTCTTCGAAAATATAGTGACTTGAAGAGAAGAGAACCTAAGTACTATAAATCTATTAGAAGATTGATAAGGACATGTAAGTTTAATATTGGTATATTTTAAATTTTGTTGTTGTAATAGAAACAGATAATGTAATTTGAACTGCGTCATCATTGACGAATAATCGACAATCTTATTTTTAATTTTTAATTTAGAAGTATGTGATATTGAGGATTATTAAAATCATTAGAGTATCAAATTGTATAGTTGGTTATAGTTGGATGCTCTATCATAATCCTTACATAATAAAATTGCGTTTAGTGTACCTTTCATATGTTTATATTCAACATAATAATAAAAAAATTGACTGTCAGAGAACACTAAACTGAAATTTATAGATTATATATAAGTATCAACTAATGTAAGCATGCTGAACATTGTTAGTAGATTATGTCAATTTTAGTTATTATGAAAAAGGGAACATGCTTAAAGCGACACAAAACAATTTTTTTAAATTCCTGATTCAGAACTAACAATCAATTTTAAGACACTTTCTAATTTACTACTTTTAACAATTTTTATTCGTTCTCTAGCTATCTTGATTTAAAATACATGAATGTGATGCATAGGAACAGCCCATTTTTTGTTTGAGAACCTTTCTTGCTTATTGGTTGGGAATTGGAAGCCTCCAATAAACAAGCACTATCCATGTGGCTGAGTAAAACATGGGCTGGCTCTTAAGATTTACATTCCTGCTCTTAAAAATAATATATCAAGTTAAACTAGAGAAAATATTGATAATTGTTGTAAATTAGAAAGTTTATCAGAATGGCATGCTCTATCGGAATCAGGAAAGAAAACAATTTGGTTCAGTGGCACTTTAACAATGTTAGTATATACAATTTTAAAAAGTTAGAAAAGTAAGCATGCAGAACTGTGTTAGTAGAGTAAAATATAATTGTAATTAGTCTGTAAAAATGAACTTCATGAACAATGTTAGTAGATTTTAAATTTAATTGTAAGAAAAATAAGCATGTATAACTGTGTTAGTAGAATGACATTTAAATTAATGACTAAAAAAAAATACTATTAATAAACTTGTAGTAGCATGCATAATTTCTAATTTGTAACAAATTTCTTATAAATTTTATATTTTAATTTTTTAGTTCCAATTTTTTATTTTTTATTAATATGTTTATAGATATGCGAAGTAAAACAATAAAGTATAAACAGCCACCACGCTACCTTCGGTTAATCTTGGTGGAAACACCCAGGAGTGAAGCTTTATCCCCACCTATGCCACTGACACTATTGGAAATTGAATTATCTCCCAATCCATATCAAGTTTTTCATAAAAACACACAGGTAATGATTAGTTAACATATAACATATAATATTTTTAAAATATTTTTTGGCTTCAATAGTTGTTTATCTTTATCTTTGTTATTACTGTAACATAGATATTACCATGGAAGACCTAGAAAATATGGATGAAATCGATGATTTTCCAAATCCTGATAGTGTGACATTAGGTGAAGGGTTGAGTTCAGATGATAGTCAGCCAAGAATAGAAGTTTTAAGAACAATGATGGTAGATAAAGATATGTTTCATACTCATTACTCTTAAAACAAAGAAAAAACTTAACTATTAAATATTGCATATTTTTAGGAGTAGGATCTGATAAAAGCTTTAAAGGAGTGGACATAAGTGTAGAAGCCAATATAGTCAATGAAATTGATAATACAACAGCAGGAGGTAATAATTGTGAACAGATAACCATATGATAAATTGAATATGGATATGTAAATTTAAATACTAATTGTTTTGCTTTTGTTATTCTACAGATGTATCTTCAACATCAACTACTGAAACTGAAGACAAAAGTACTCAGAGTTGTCTTGAAGATAATGTTAAACTCAAAATCGTTAAATCACTAAAATTAGGGCAACTTTGGGAATGTTATTGGAGCAAGTACATTTTCTATACCGAAAATAGACAACAGTGATTGTAGTGTCCTTTCAGTGAGACTTAAGGCTCAATTTATTTGCTGGGTTTTTTAAATCATCCATCTGCCTCTGCCACTGAAACATTTCTCTTTGAAGATTTAATTTTTGCCTTTCAATTTCCATTTTTTCTTTTTCAATTTCAATATTTTTTTCAGAAATGGTTGCCCAACGTTCAATATTATTGTTAATAACATTCTGCATGTCCCTGTGGTCCTCTCTATATTGCCTGGCAAGGGACAACATTTCCGTTAAGCCAACATCAGCCAATAGTCCTTCAGCTGGTGGATTTTCAATATTTACATCCCCTGTTTCTTGTGGTGGTGGTGGTGCCTGTGTTTCCACTTGTTCCTCCTGATTATCAGGGGTATGTATTTCCAATTGCTGGGCATCTCCAAATTCATCGAGAAAATCTGGAGTCTCACTTCCATCATGACGTCCTGTATTTTCCTCAGAATTTGGATTTTCATCTCTTATTGGTATGAGATTTATGCTGATCTCTCTTGATAAGTTTTCTTCTTCTAGATCAAACCAAAAAAATTGTTAGAAAATTACCCAAAAATTTTTTACAGACGGTTTCATAGATGGAATAGAAGGAGAGAGCAGATAAAACAGTCATACACAAAAAAATTAATTATATTATATATATATCAGTGATACATACCATCAAATAATGGAGATGAATGTCCAGTCAAACTATGCAACAGACGTCCCAAATCAGCTATAAACAAAAAAAAAGACAATAAGATTTGAGTAAATTGGAATTATTGACATATATTTGAATGCAATTACATTCCCTTTAAATGTATTTCTAAAAATATATTTAATATCAATTAAGTTTGCAATTAATGATAATCTCAGATCATTGGTATATGTCATTCAACTGATATTCCATCTCTAAATGATCTTGAAATAGATTCTGTCAATACTAACATTGTACATTTGTTATTCTTTATTAAAAAACAAATATTTGAGAATTAAATTTTGGGATTTGATAGATGAAAGACATAACACACACCATTTTAATTTTTCTTTGGGAACATTGATTTTTAATTAAAAAAAAATGAAAGTGCTAATTTGTAATTTGGTTCTAAAAAATAATTTACTTACCAGTTCCTCTTCCAACACCTGTTTCTGGAGTGCTGGTCCTTACATCAAGGAGTGTATTTGCAGATGAAGAACTGTGCGTGACAGTAGATGTGGACAATATAAATTGACCATGAGCTGCACTGGTAGATGGTCTTAAAACAGCTGCAGAAGCTCTGGAAGAAGAGGGCGCTTCATTGGTACTCCTCCCAGGCTGTGCTTGTGGTGTCGGTGTAGCTTTAAAATACATTTAAAAATATATATATTTTTATTAATACATTTTTCTATTTGTTTTTATTTGTAGTTTAAGCTGAAAGCTAATACTGGTAATAATACTCTGATCACAGCAGTGACTGCTGGCACAATCATTAAAGGGGCATGAAAACAAACATTTTACTATCATGATTTCAAAAGAGCATGCTTTGTAAAAATATTGTTTTAAATTTAATTGTATTATCTTTTTGGCTTCATTCCATTGATATACTTTGATGAAAAGCATATCTTTATAGGCTCAGTAAATAATCAATGGTTGATGCACATAGATGGCTCGTGTGACTGCGTCAACCATGTGCATCAATATGTCTCAAACAAAGAATATATATAGAAAGCAGAAAATTAGATATTATAACTAACTAGTCCTAAAGCCCGTTCACACGGGCCATTTTTTGCAGTACAGCGGTACCACCCCTTGTGCCCTCTACCTCCCCCTCTCTTTTGCTCTCTCTCCCCCCTCTCTTTTTCTCTCTCTCTCCCCCTCTCTTTTGCGCTTTCTCTCCCCCCTCTCTTTTGTGTTCTCTCTCTCCCCCCTCTCTTTTGCGCTCTCTCTCTCCCCCCTCTTTTTGTGCTCTCTCTCTCCCCCTTCTCTTTTGCGCTCTCTCTCTCCCCCTCTCTTTTGCGCTCTCTCTCTCCCCCTCTTTTTTGCGCTCTCTCTCTCCCCCATCTCTTTTGCGCTCTCTCTCTCCCCCCTCTCTTTTGCACTCTCTCTACCCCCTCTCTTTTGCGCTCTCTCTCTCTCTCCCCTATCTTTTGCGCTCTCTCTCCCCCTCTCTTTTGCGCTCTCTCTCTCCCCCTCTATTTTGCACTCTCTCTCCCCCCTCTCTTTTGTGCTCTCTCTACCCCCTCTCTTTTGCGCTCTCTCTCCACCCCTCTCTTTTGCGCTCTCTCTCCCCCCTCTCTTTTGTGCTCTTCCTCTCCTCTCTTTTGCACTCTGTCTCTCCCCCTTCTTTTGCGCTCTCTCTTCCCCCCTCTCTTTTGCACTCTCTCTCCCCCCTCTCTTTTGCGCTCTCTCCCCCCTCTCTCTTTTGCACTCTCTCTCCCCCCCCTCTCTTTTGCTCTCCCTCTCTCTCCCCCCTCTCTCCCCCTCTCTCTCTCTCCCCCCCTCTCTCTCTCTCTCTCTCTCCCTCTCTCTCTCTCTCCCCCCTCTCTCTCTCTCTCTCTCTCTCTCTCTCCCTCTCTCTCTCTCCCCCTCACTCTCTTTCTCTCTCCCCCCTCTCTCTCCCCTCTCTCTCTCTCTCTCTCTCTCTCTCTCTCTCCTCCCTCTCTCCCCACTCTCTCTCCCCTCTCTCTCTCCCCCCTCTCTCTCCCCCTCTCTCTCCCCCTCTTTCTCCCCCCTCTCTCTCCCCCTCTCTCTCCCCCTCTCTATCTCTCTCCCCTCTATCACGCGACCGCACCTGGCCACGCCCCCTTCATGCCGACCAGGCCCCTGTCTCGAACATTCACGTCTGGCCACGCCCCCTTAACGACGGTCACGCCCCGTTCATGCCCGACCACGCCCACTTCTGCTGCAGATCAGCAAGGGACTCAAAGGCCAGGTGTGTTTGTTTTTGTGCTGTCTCTACTGCGCATGACAGCTTCGGACAAACACACTTGGCCTTTTATTATATAGGATTTGGAAAGCTGTTAAAACTTGTATTCTATACTCAAATACTGCAACATGGTAGTCAATAGATAATAAATTTACAAAGGCATGTGATCAGGGGGCAGTCAGAATATGCTGATATAAAAGTTAAAGTGATATGAAACACAAAATGTTTCTTTGCTGATTAATGTCAAACTTACCATGTTACACAACATGAATAATTTATTTATAGTGTAAATTTGCTTATTTCTCTTGTCATTATCTCTTGAAGGAGTTTCAATGCAATACTGGTTTCTAAATGAACACATGGATGAGCCAATGACAATCAGTAGACATATGTAGCCAACAATCAGCAGCTAGAACTTAGGTTCTTTTCTGCTCCTGAGCTTACCTAGATAAACCCTTCAGCAAAGGATGAGACGGTACCAAACCAAAATAAATATTAAAAGTAAATTTGAAAGTTGTTTACAATTGTATGATCTTTAGAAATTATGGAAGAAAAAATGTTTGTTTCCTGTACCTTTAATATCATTATTATTTACTTGTATTGAACCATATTATAAAGCAAACCTGTTGACATGGCATTTAATTACATTAATATTACAATTAATTGCTCATAAATTTAATACAAATATTTTGAATACAAAGGCACGGCATGAGCACAATGTTATATTTAGGGATCACATTAATAGTTGTCCCCTTTATTTATAATTAACTCCTAAAAAAATAGTTTATAGGTGTCATAAAAATGTTGTTTTATTACCGAGTAAATTTTTATCTTTTTAATACACTATTGTATGCATGAACAATACCATAGATATATATCAACATTTTTCTTATATTCCCATTATAGGTTCAAACAACAGATAATTATAGAAACCCTATTATTGTACAATCCCATTTATACTTTTTTATTATTATTTATATATATATATATATATATATATTTATATTTATGTATATATACAGCAATTAGTGTATGTGCACTCTCACCAACGATAGCAACTGTCAGGGTGCTTTAAAGGTAATTGTAAAAATGCAAAAAAGAAGCACTCACTGATCCATCATCAACTGTGGCAAATTAATTTAATTTAGTTTTAGTGACGTTTTGGGGCAACAGCAGTCCCTTCCTCTGACAAGTGCAAAATCAGCCTTTAAATAGGCCCCAGATAACACTCCCCTCAAGATCAGCCAATCCAGGCTGAATGATAATCACACCCCTCCAGTGACCAATGAAAATCAGTGACAGATCTCTACATAGTTATACTGTGAAAATATCAAACAAAAACCTTAATAAAATCATACCCAGAACAATCTCTCATAGAGGTGATAATGCCCCAATCGGATATATGTTAAATGGCATATTGTCGAAAGCATATAAAAACAAAAAAAAACAAGAAAAAGCAAAAAACTAAGTGTTAGCCTAATGGCCAATCAGCATCTGTATTGCATCTTGTTCTGACACGTCATGCAAAGCAACCATGGTTTACCCTGTCACTAAGGACTCCCGGAGGAGCAACGAATCAGATCAATCCTCCTCAAATGTAATAGAAATGTTCACTCGTCCGATCTGTAAATTGCCAACTGATCAAGACTGTAAAATAAATCATTTTTATCACAGACCAGCATCCTCCAATATATCTCTTAAGCATATCAAGCTCCAATCTGTAAAAATTATAGCGATAGAGATTTATAACTGAGAGCCGCCCCTTGAATGTGCCTCCTTATTAGCACCGCAAACAAAATTATAACACCAAAGTAATGGCTGACAGAGTTCAACCAACAATACCGCATGCATGTTCCACATAGCATCAGTGGGTCATCACCGCCCGTGGCTAGCATAACGATTCAGATGTAAATAAACAAGATGGTCATGGCAACCAGAATAATATGATGGAACGCTATTATGGAGTAGGCGTGTATGAAGGCGTGTCAACAGGATAGATCGTAGGCCACACCAAACAAAACCATGCAAGGAGCTGCAATCAACCGAGCCTTATTCGTAATATTCCCAAGGCACAATATCAGCGAGTAATCAGAAATAACACTAATGAGGAGTTGTGTCAACAACAACTTCAAGAGATGACACAACGCTTTGTTCAAAGGGGATATAACAAAAGAAGTCTATCTGAAATGAAAACCCAAGTGCTCCAACCTGTGGAATCAGTAGATATTATCCCTCCTATTCCTAATGACCAATTAACTTTTGTGACTACATATTCACCTGATGTTATACCGATAACACGGATAATTAAAGATGAATGGAAATTAGTGGAAGCTGATCACACCCTACCGTTCAAGAATTGGTTTTAGACTAGGAAGAAAGCTCAGAGATTATCTTGTTAAAGCTGACATCAATCCTGAAAGTTGTCCACAAACTTGGCTTAAGACAAAGAAAAAAGGATGTTACCGCTGTATTAGTTGAGTGACTTGCAGTGGGATGCTAACTGGTACGCATTTCCATAATCTAGAGAGTAATAAGGCTAACACTGTTTTTTGCTTTTTGCTTGTTTTTTTGATTTTATATGCTTTCGACAATATGCCATTTAACATATATCGGATTTGGGCATGATCACCTCTATGAGAGATTGTTCTGGGTATGATTTTATTAAGGTTTTTGTTTGATATTTTCACAGTATAACTATGTAGAGATCTGTCACTGATTTTCATTGGTCACTGGAGGGGTGTGATTATCATTCGGCCTGGATTGGCTGATCTTGAGGGGAGTGTTATCTGGGGCCTATTTAAAGGCTGATTTTGCACATTGTTAACTTTGTCCGAGGAAGGGACTGCTGTTGTCCCGAAACGTCACTAAAATTAAATTAAATTTGTTTGCCACAGTTGATGATGGATCAGTGAGTGCTTCTTTTTTGCATATATATATATATATATATATATATATATATATATTTATTATAAAAATACATTTTTTTTTAAATGCGCCATAATTGATATGAATCAAAAATATTTGGGGCCTATGTGCGGATTCACGTACGGAAGCAGATAATTTATTTAGTAAGAAGACAGATAAGGTTATTTTTCATCCATAATATTGGAGACACTGAACTATCGTTATTTTACAAACATTTTGGGTCAATTATTACGTTATACATTTACCTCTCAAATCACTGTCACAATCGTCCGTTATGCCGGTGATGATCTCAGGTCCTAGACACTGAACAAGCTTCTGCTCATAGTCATTTAATTCGGCCACATATGCTGGTCCACCCCCGGTAGCACATGCAGAATTTTTTTCTCTTGCCAATTTAGCTTTGGCGAAACGTTTGATGTCATTATAACGTTTCTTCAGCTGTTCGACATCCTTTTTTCCAGGACCCTGGGCAGTGGGCACTAACGGCATCGCTTATCCTTTGCCAGATCATCTTCCTCTTTGAAAAATTAGTCTGTTTGACATGGCATCCAAATAAATAATCATAAGAGTCAATAATCATATTAATCAATGGATTTTGAAGTGGTATTAGATCCAGGTGAAGCCATATCAAATTTGTAAATAAATATTACAATAATAACGCATTGTAGTCACTGTTCAAAAAATTTGGAACAATAATAAAGTTGTTTAGAAAAGTTGCACTTTTATAGTAGCCAAATTATTTTCCTGCAACTACTATGACATTTCTGACACCTTGCATGTCACGTGTTAATAATTGGCCATACAATTCTACTGACATTTAAGTACATTAGCTTAGTCGAGGCGAGCGAGGCGTCAAATATATCAATAATCCGCCACTGCTCGCGGCAGGCTAGACGTGTCTATTTCTGGGTGGATTATTAGTACATAGTGACAGCAGACACCATTTCGCCTGCGGTGAGTAACGGCGAGTTTATCCGCATCTACAATGTCAGATTAATTGACGACTTAGTACATGGAGCCCTTAAACTATAAATTATAATAACATTACTATTAGACTAAAATTAAAATAACTATCAATTAAATAAATTAAATTACTCATTAAAATACCTAACACTGCTAAAAAAAATACATCTACAGTTACAAAAAATTAAAAATACTAAATAACAAAAAATAAAAAAAAATCTAAATTACAAAAAAATAACAATCGAATACTATCCAAAATAAAAAAAATTACACTTAATATAATAGCCCTAACAAAACAAAAAAGCCCCCCAAAAATAAAAAACCCTAGCCTACAATCAACTACCATTAGCCCTTAAAAGGGCCTTTTGTAGGACATTGCCCTAAAGAAATCAGCTATTTTCCCTGTAAAAAAATACAAACAGTAAAACCCACCACCCAACCAACCCCCCCAAAATAAAAAACATAACTCTAAAAAAACCTAATCTACCCATTCAGCTCTTTTTCTTGCCCTTTAAAGGGCATTCAGCACTTTTAGAATTGCCCAAACCCTAATCTAAAAAAAAAAAAAAACACCCACAAAAACCTTAAAAAACCTAAAACTAACCCCTCTTTAGGTACTCATAGTTGCTGAAGTCCAGCTTGAATGATCTTCAGCCCAGCGGCTCCATCTTCATCCAGGTGATTCCATCTTCATCCATCGAGGGACTGGAATCTTCTTCATCCCTGCGGAGGCCGAGCGATCGACTCGTGGAGGCGGAGGTCCAGACGAAAGTCCAATGCGGAGGTCCAGGCGGAGGTCCAAGGCGGAGGTCCAGGCAGAGGTCCAAGGTGGAGGTCCAGGCGGAGGTCCATCGATCCGACGTGGAGGTCCTATTCATGCGATCGTCCACTGCACACTGAGGATTCAAATGCAAGGTACCCCTTTTATACTGGGGGTACCACTGCATTCCTATTGGCTGAAAAATTTAAATGAGCCAATAGGAATTACAGCTGCTAAAATCCTATTGGCTGTTCAAATCAGCCAATAGGATTTAGGCAGCTCTCATTCCTATTGGATGAAGATGGAGCCGCTGGGATGAAGATCATACAACCTAGACTTTTTTTTTGCATTCATCTGATTTTGAATGTACATATCTAATTCTAATATAATATGTGTTTATGTGTGTGCGTATGTGAGACTATGTATGTTTGCATGTGTTTAAGTGTGTGTATGAGTACATTTAAATATGGGTGTGTATTGTAGTGTGTATGAATATCTGTGTGTGTGTATGTATATGTATGTATGTTTCTGTGTGTTTGTGAGAGCGTGTATGTATGAATGTGTGTGTGTAGATATATATACTGTATTGTGCCGACTATAGGCCGCACCCGCTTATAAGCCGCACCCTTAAAGTTTGGTGCCATTTTACAGAAAATTAAATTTTTACCTCCACACTTCTCCTCCTCTCCCTGCAAAATTTTCCAGGCACCATGACCAGGCTCCACTGACAGCTTGAGCCATCTCCAAAAAAACTAAAACGGTATATGTATAAATTATAATGTCTATATACCGATATATATATATATATATATATATATATATATATATATATATATAGTAGGTTGCAAGCAGCCGATCACTCTGTTGTAGTCAAAACCTGGGTGCATTTCTTAAGCCCATAATACAAATCTTCTCATAGAAAGGCACTCACAGAATTTAAAAATTAAACAATATTAATTTGTAATTCATAGTAAAAATAGATCATGTCGATGATATGACCCTGCATTGGGCCTTTCTCAAGACAATATGAACTAAAAATGCAAAACAAAAATAAAAACATTCCATAGCATATCAAAACACATATATATATTATACAGTAGTGTCACCCTTCACCCCAAACATAACACAAATAAAGCATACAGTAAGATAACATATTAGTAAACATACTACAAAATAGTGCATCAAATACTTTGTACTATGGTATCTGGTATAGCTAAGAGCCAATGGAATTTGCACATCAGACCTGCAGAAGCCAACACTTCTAACCTTTGTTAAAAAACGCTACCAAAAATTCTACAGTCACTAGGCCTTCATCAGGTTGCTGACCGTAACCCTAAACCCACCGACCGGGAGGGGAACCTCAACCTTTCAGCACCCGAATGGCAGCCCCTACCCAGGAGACCCACCTCACAGACAAAAAGAAAAGATACACCGGATCTCAAGAGTCCCTCCTAGCACCGCAGAAGCCAACACTTCTAACCTTTGTTAAAAAACGCTACCAAAAATTCTACAGTCACTAGGCCTTCATCAGGTTGCTGACCGTAACCCTAAACCCACCGACCGGGAGGGGAACCTCAACCTTTCAGCACCCGAATGGCAGCCCCTACCCAGGAGACCCACCTCACAGACAAAAAGAAAAGATACACCGGATCTCAAGAGTCCCTCCTAGCACCGCAGATGTTCCTTGGTACTAGGCCCGAGTTATAGACCCTGACACATTAGTGGTGCATACATAAGGGTACATATCTTACCCTCATTACTTTATTTTGCACAACTAATCATATTGAAGGTCTCTACGACAGTGGACGTAGGCCTTTGAGTTACATACTTTGTTAATATTCTGAGCTTACATACGGGTACCTTTCTTACCTTTGTCATAATGACAGCTCAACTATTCCACACTCTTTATACTCATATGATTTACCAAGACACTTCATTTATGCTGACTGGTTGCATGTTTATGCTGTGAATTTCTCTCATTACTAGGTATTAGCCCTTATATTTTCTCCATGTAAATAGAAGCCAGGGTTTATGTGACATAGAGGCCTAGACTTTACTAAACCAGTATCTGCTTAATGTAACACATGTCTCTAACACTTTTGATCCAAATTACCATTGACGATCTAGAACTGTAAAACCCCCCACACTTAGTATGCCCCCGCAGTCTAAGGGAGTTATAAACCCTTAGTAGGTGCATTCACTCAACCAAGATTATCTAACACCACTATCCTTTGTGCGGATATCAGCTAGGACCTAAAATATAAGTCTATAAGGGATAGATTCACCATATACATTCCGGAACTTTTGTCACTTTCCCTATCCCCATTAGTTAGAACATTGTTCCCATGATACTGTTATAGGTAATTATAATTGAGGTTAAGGGTTTTTACTGTTTTTGACATTTGTTCTTCCTATAGCACTTGCATACCTAATATATATATATCTTTTTAAATTGCTGTTTTTGCGATTGAACTGTTGTTGTAGTAATCTTTACTAAGACTACACCGATTGAAATTATATCCTCTGTATTCACCCGCCTTGATCTTGAGTTTTCAGACTCTTCATACCCTCTTCCTTAACCATACCCTGTACCACCTCCAGTCTGGGGGGTACCATCCCCCAGCTCCTCCTCACATCCACCTTTCTACCTCCATCCATCATAATCCATACACCTCCAAGACTTTTACCCATCCTAATTCAAGCTGCATAGCTGCCACCTCTCCCTCTTACCATTTCCTTACACCCGCTTGAGGTAACATACACTGAATTCCGCCTCCCCTCCCTTTCATCCCCACTTTTTTTTTTTTTTTAATTTTAAAATAATGTTTATTGAAGATATAGAAAAAGATACAATATTTCCCAAGTTGTTACAAAAAATTATGGGATTATATACAGTTTGACGCATACATCTTTAACATAGGTTAGCTACATGTGGCGAATTATGGGTATCTGTAAGTCTCTGGTTGGATTCCAGGAATGTCCATATTACAGTTTCATGTTACAAGTGTCCTTGAGATCCTGTTAGAGAATTATCCAATAAATCCCATTCATAGCAGAAAGATTGCCAGCAGTAACCAATACATTTGTTCCCATAAGCAAAATACAAAGCTAACAAAGATGTTCTAATTATATTAAACATACAGAAATATGCAAAGCATTTAGTCCTGTAGTAAAAGGAAAAAGAAAAATAAAGAAAAAAGAAAGTCCAGAAAGAAAACATGACTCATAACAGTAATTCAAGTTTTACATTAAAGGATCCAATGTTTCATATATGTTGTACCTTACATCTAGTTCAGACGTGTCATACAGGTTAGTTCAGTTCGGTTCAGTTCGGTGTGGCTCGGGACGGGCCCCAGACATGTTCCCCCCTCCCTCCCATTGACACAGCTCAGGCTATTTGAGGGTTCTCTCCGGGACCACATCTCCGACATCATTTCATAGGTGTCCAGCTGGCCATTTGAAAGATAGTGGTATCTTTCTAGCTGCAATGTGATATTTACTTTTAGCTTCCACTCTGAAAATGAAGGGATACAAGTGGATTTCCAGTGGAGAGGGATCAGGGCTTTAGCACAGGATAGAAGGAGTATAAGTAGAGCTTTTTGTGCCCTATTCTGGAATTTGAGTGGAAGGTGTAGTAGTAGTGTTTCTAGGGATCTAGGGATTTCCAGATCAATGATTAAGTTAATTTCTTTCCACACTTCCTCCCAGAAGGGGCTAAGTAGTGGACAATCCCACCACACATGGGCCATGTTACCCTCCAACCCGCACCCTCTCCAGCACTTTCCCGAGGTATTAGGGTAGATCCTTTTCAATCTATATGGTGTGAGGTACCACCTACTTAGAAGTTTGTAATGAGATTCCTGTGAGCGTGCTGAGATGGAAACCCTCTTCCCCAAAAGAAACATGTGTCTCCATTCCTCAGTAGTAAAGGTGTGTCCTAGTTCTCTATGCCATTGTGTGGTGTATTGAGGTAAGACGTCGTCAGATGGTATCAAAAAGAGTTTATAAATGATCGAGATCACATGTCTAATTTCCATAAGGGATAGACACAGCTGTTCAAATTTCGTCAAGTCTCTACCGAAGAGGTGTTTAGATTTATGTGAGCTGATATAATGTAGTATTTGAGAGTACGCAAACCAAGAGTTTGCTAGTGCAGGGTGGTCATCGTATAGTTCCTGTTGTGTTTTAAGTCTCCCCTGGGTCAAAATGTTGCCTATACAGTTCAGGGGGGTGGCCGGAGGGTCTGCCGCCATGGTCATATGCAAAGGTAAGTCGTGGTTATTGTAAATAGGTGTGAGAGGTGCATAACTGGTGGAGATGTGTGAGTCTGTGGTTATTATTTTGTCCCATTCATTAAGCAGTTCCTCTAACAGTGGTAGTTTGGATATATCATTTGGTCTGTGTTTTCTGTCAGTCCAGAACAGAGTAGCTGGGTTAGACCTTTTAATGGCATGTGAACCCACCTGTTTCCAGGCTTTGTCCGCTGAAGGTTGGCACCACTCTACTATTCTCTGAAGCAAGACAGCCCGCCTATAATATAGGATGTGCTGTATACCCAGTCCCCCCTGCTCCCTCGGTAGATATAGAGTTTGTCTGTTAATTCTCGGTCTCACGCCTTTCCATATGTATTCCTCAATTAGATTTTGTAACGAGGGAATGAAAGTGCGAGGGAGTGCTATAGGGGCAGCCTGTAATAAATATAATATTCTCGGCAAGACGTTCATCTTCACGACCCCGACTCTGCTGAGCCAGGAGATGGACTTGTTTTTCCATTCAGAAAAGTCCCTGGTTATCTCTTTCTTCAAGAGCACATAGTTGGCCTCAAAGACCTCTAGGTGATTTCCCGAAATGTGTATTCCCAGATACTTCAATGTTCCAGTCCTTTGCAGGAATGGGGAATGGTTCCCGAGCCAGGATTGCATTTCTGGAGTTAGAGAAATGCCCAAGATTTCTGATTTTGTGAGATTAAGTAAGAAGTTAGAGACTAAGCCAAATCTTTCAAATTCTGCTAAGACCGCGGGAATGGATGATTCTATATCAGTTATAGTAAGTAACAAGTCGTCAGCATACATGGCCAACTTGTTTTCAACGGGACCTGTCCTTATACCCTTTATCTCAGTATTGTATCTGATGTTACTGGCCAGTGCCTCAATGGTGATGGCAAATAATGCGGGGGATAACGGGCACCCTTGCCTAGTTCCATTTCCAATATGGAATGGATCAGAGAGAATGCCATTGACTTTGATTTGTGCGTTAGGGTGTGAGTATAAGGCAAAAACAGTTCTTAAAAACTTATCTCCAAACCCCATTGCAGCCATAGATTCTCGTAGAAAAGCCCAGTCCACCCTATCAAATGCTTTCTCTGCGTCCGTAGACAGCAGAGCGAGAGGGATAGACTGAGCCTTAGAGAAAGCCATGAGATGAAAGATTTTTAAAGTATTGTCCCTGGCCTCTCTGCCAGGGACAAATCCCACCTGATCGGTGGATATCAGTTGTGGCAGATATTTGTTGATACGGGTTGCTAAGACCTTTGCTAGAATCTTAATATCACTGTTAAGGAGGGAGATGGGCCTATAACTCTCTGGTTTATCTGGGGGTTTCCCGGGTTTCGGTAAGATTGTTATGTGGGCTGTCAGCATAGTCTTTGGTAAGTGTCCGGAGTCAGGTAATTCATTGAACAGCTTTTGTAGGTGGGGCAAGAGTAGCGGGAGAAAGGTCTTATAATATTTATTACTCAGACCATCCGGACCTGGGCTCTTCCCTGCCGGGAGAGCAGTTATTGTCTCAGCAATTTCTTCTTGTGTTAGGGGAGTATCTAAAGAATCAGATTCTTCTACAGTCAGAGTAGGTAGTCTTGTGTGTCTCAGGTAGTCTCGTATGTTCTGTATATGTTTATCTGTCTCACCTTTTTTGAGATTATATAACCCTTCATAGTAGGCATGGAAAATACGTGCAATACTGTAACTATCCTGTCTAGTTTGTCCCTGTCCGTCTTTCATAGAGTGTATATAAGTTTTCAACCTCTGGCGTGTAAGGGCTCTCGCCAAGAGTCTGCCTGCTTTGTCACCCCCCTCATAATACTTTTGTCTGAGTTTTAGGGCCGAGCGCTGGTTCTCTTCTTGTAACAAGGCTCGGAACTCAAGTCGGGCTTGAGATAGTTCATTTTCTAATGAAGCATTAGTGGGGTTTCTTTTATGTTTTTCTTCTAGCACATGTATAGTGTGAAGCTTTGTATTGTATTTTTCTCTGTGCTGTTTATTCAGTTTAGATTTATGTTTAATTAAAATACCTCGAAGGACACATTTGTGGGCCTCCCAGATTGTGGTGAGTGGGAGATTGTCCTGTGTGTTAATGTTGAAGTATTCCGAGATGGATCTTTCTATGTCAGTTTTTATTTCCGGATTATCCAGGAGCACATCCTCCATCCTCCACAAAAAAGGTGTGTTAGGTGAATTTGGCCATGCAATGTTGCAGGAGACAGGGGCATGATCCGACCATGTGATAGACAGAATGTCGCTATGTGTAATGTATGATATCCCCATTGAGTCAGAAAAGAGGTAGTCTATCCGGGAATACTTTCTGTGGGGGGCGGAATAAAAGGTGAAATCTCTGTCTGTTGGGTGCAATGTTCTCCATATATCATGTACAAAGAGGTGTTTGAGTATTGAGTTGATTTGTTTCAATGTATGGTGTGGGGTGCTTGATACCCCGTTAGAGGTATCGGACATGGGGATTAATGGTACATTGAGGTCTCCCCCCATAAAGAGGACACCCCTCGATATTTCCTGTATTTTTTGGGTGACCCCTTTTAAGAAGTGGTCTTGCTTTGAGTTAGGTGAATAAATGTTGACTAATGTGATTAGTTTGCCGTGAAGCTGACCTACAAGGATGATATATCTACCGTCTTTATCTTTCTCTTGGCGTATCAAGGTGAATGGTAGTTTACGGTGGATAAGGACCCCTACCCCATTCTGTTTACGTGGGCCTGAGGCTAGATACAGGTTGGGGTATGCGTGACTGTGCCAATTGGGTTCTTTGGATTTGATAAAATGGGTTTCTTGAAGAAACACAATTTCCCCTCCCATTTTCTGTAGGTCTCTCGTTACTATGGATCTTTTGCCCGGGTTATTGAGGCCTTTAACATTCACCGTTAGTAGTTTGATCGGGTGTGCTTTGCATCTAGTATGTTGTTCCCTCAATATGGGGTCCCCTCGCTGTGGGTGGTGCATGGTGTTTGTGGTATGTTGGTAACAAAATAAGTCAGGAGGAAGGGGGCAAGAGGTTAGAAATTGTGTATTGGGGCCCGTCCACAATGACACTCTAAAACCAGCAATACAAATGTACAGAAAAAATAGCAACATTGGATCAATTGTATACAAATACTTTATGAGAGAGTAAGTCTAACAGGCTGTGCCCTGCTAGGCCCATGTGGGGATGAAACTGAAAAAGGAATTAAACCAACTTTAACTGAGCCGCTCACTTTATAAATATAACAAAACAAAACTAAATAAGTCTAAATATAGGGCCTGTAGGCATATCGCCGCCCTTTATATATTTCCTGGAGCACAGTGAGGATTCCCCCGTGATGTGACAGGTGATATGGAGGTAAAAGATCAAGGATCTCAAGACCTCCATGCTGAAACATCCATTTCAGGCATCTGTGTGTTCAGAGTGGGAGTATCAATATGCGCCAGAAAATTGCATGAATATCTAGTACATTAAATTATAACTCGAAGTATTGTTATACCAGTTTCTAACAGTAGGTAAAGTGAGACATAACATGCGAGGCAGGAGATAAACAACAGATTTCAACATAACTGTGTCCATTATAAAAAACCAGAACATTTTAAATTTTCATGCAAACCTGAGCAGGAATCACAATCGGTATTGTAGATAAGTCCTCATCACTGTTCCTTTGCGGTTTTCTGGTTATGAAAGTTATTAGATGTATTAGATGTGTCTGCCGCTATGTCTTCTTGAGGTTGTCTAGGCACGGGAGGGGGGTTAAGCCCTAGTGATTTGAAGAAAGGGACAAGGTCCTCAATTGATCTGTAAATAGCTGTGTGGTCTCCTTTAGATGCTATTATACTCGTGGGGAAGCCCCAGCGGTAAATAATCTTGTGTTCCTGAAGGATGCAAGTAATAAATCTCCGTTCCCTCCTTTTCTGTAATGTGGTTGGGCTAAGGTCCGAGAAAATCTGCAGGGCTACTCCAGCATGAGTGATCGGATGTTTATTTCTACTATGTTTCAGGATCTCCTCCTTGTCTTTAAAGTTCAGAACCCGAAGGATGACATCCCTGGGGGGAGCTTTCACTGATGGTTTGGGGCGGAGAGCCCTATGTGCTCTCTCTATTTCAATTGCTGGGGACATAGGAGTACCTTTAAGTGTGCGGAACAGGTCTTGCAGGTAACCTTGGAGAGCTGATGGGTGTATAGACTCTGGGATTCCCCTGATCCGTATGTTGTTCCGCCTGCCGCGGTTATCCAAGTCTTCTACTTTGTCCATTAAAGTGTGTATCATGTCAGTGTTGTATTGCGCTCTGGATGAGGTGTCTTTCAGTTCCTCCACAAAGTTATTATGATTTTGTTCCACACTGGTAACCCTTCGTGTCAGATCTGTAATGTCTTTACGGAGTTCACTGAAGAGACTTTTAACTTCCTCCATTACCCCCTTGATGTCTGCTTTGGATGAAAGTGACAACAAGTCCTCTTTGGTGACATAGGATGGGGGCAGTGTGGGTGCCTCTTGTGATTGTGTGGTGGCAGCTTGTCTCATATCTGAGTGAGCTGTCAATGAGTCAGGAACAGAGGGGTCAGCAGGTTTAAGATAATGGTTCATGTTTCGGGGTCTGGAGGTTTTTTCCCCTGTTGTGTTTTTCTTTTGGGGCATTACAGGTGCCTGTCCCCACTAGAGTTTGTTGTTTCCCAATCTCTGTGATGAGATGTCTATTGTCAGTTCACACAAAGTTATAGCAGGTGAGTTATGCGTGTTAGGAGATATAAATCTGCTTTTTGTAATTAGAAAGAGTCCACAAAATATTTTATTCTATAAAGCTCAGATGCGCCTAATGTTAGGCCTTGGTGAGTGGCTTGTCTGTCTCCTATGATCTTTGGCACAGGAGCAGTGCTGCAGATTGAGGGGCAGCGTTAATGTAGTATTTGGGGGATGGTGGGAAGCCTGTATATTACAGCCCTCTGACCCGGTGGGGGTTCTCTTAATGTGCCCCGAGAATAATTAGTGTAGTCACTTCTGCAGTTAAGCAGTGATATCCTGTACTGGACACTTTATCTATATGAGTGTTTCTTTTGCCCCTGCACGCCTGATGCGATTACTTTAGGGCCTACCCGGTACTCCGTGCAGACCTTGTGAGGGCTGCGGCTTGTACTGATTCACTGAAACTCACCGCCAGTTCCCGGCACCTCTCCTCCTGTGCGGGCCGGGGAGGATGTGTTCCGTTGCCAACGTGTGCTGCTGGTCAGGTATCGGGTATATTCTCAGCCGGGTGGTGGGTAGTGCGATTCAAGGCAATGTGTGTTTTGCTGCTCGTTACTCGCTGACCGCGAGTATCTTCTCTGCCAAAGGTGTTGTGCCGGCTTGCGCTGTGTTTCCTTTGCCGTATGGATGCAGCTTGATCCTCTCTGGTGAGTAGGCTTATAGCTGTTAGGTATAGGATTAGCGCCGGGGTGGTTGGAGATGCTCTCAGTTAGGTGCCGCGTGTACTCCGATGCTCGCGGTTAGGCCAAAATGTTTAGTTCAGCTAACACCTTCTCCTCACTTCTGATTGTTGGTGTAGGGGTTCCCCACTGATTTTTTGTAGGTTTGAGCGGCTCAGATGGTTTCCATATTCTGATTTAATATAAAGGGCCTAGGCAAGTAGCAGGAGCTCTAAGCTATTGCGGCCATCTACCAGCGCGGCCAAGCTCCGCCTCCTTCATCCCCACTTTTAAGCAGCTACTGTCTGCTGTATCACCTTCCACTTGTACACGTACCAGCAGTGCAGATGGATCACATGCTAACACAGGTTCCTATCCAAATCTAACTCACTACCCTCACCTAAGGGGTCCCAACTTTACAGACAACCCACCTACATAGGTCTCATCCTCTTATAGCCTATTTACTCATCTCATCTTCATCCTCTTTCCAGAGCCTTCCAAAACTTTCTTCAATACGACCTATACGATTGTTGGAGAACCCTACATCCACTAAACAAGGAATACACTTTCTATTCCCCCCACACAAATCTTTTTTTTTGTCAGTGCCCAGCTTTTAGATAATATCTCTAGCATAAAAATACCTTTGGTGTCATGGTCAGACCATGACGCTGTAACCCTGGCGATGGGACCACACATCACATATACTTCCCCCCTTTATGGAAACTGAAAAAACAGCTAGTCACAGACCCAGCTCTTAAAATAGGAATCCAAGAGAAAATAATAGAATTTCTCACGATTAATGACACCCCTCAGACCTTGACCGAGATACTCTGGGTTACACTCAAAGCAGTCTTGAGGGGACACTTTATTACTATGGATGCTGACATCCGTGAAAAGAGAGGGACCCATTTAGCCACTCTCTCTACACAACTCTGAACACTAAGAAGCTCACTTAGTACTTCTTATTCTAGTACTACGGTACGTAACCTCACAGTTATATCTAAACAAATCCAGGAGTTGGAACTCCAAAGAACTCATTATACATTAGAGAAATTCAAAAGGATTTTTTACCACTATATCAACAAAGCCTCCTCAATATTAGCCACCAAACTTAGACACCGCACAGCACAAACCAAAATCATGACCATTAAAAATGTGGCTGGCAAACCAATTAACACACCTAGAGGGATCGGAGAAACCTTCAAATCCTATTACCGCACTCTTTATAACATTAAAGAGGATTTGGATTGCTATCCACCTAACCCAACAGATATTAAACTCTTTCTGAACTCCCTACAATTACCCCATCTCGCACAAGATAACTTCCCATTGCTAACTGATCCTATAACACTTGAAGAGGTACAAAAAGTAATCAAAGATATGAAATTAGGTAAATCCCCCGGGCCAGATGGTTATACGACCCACTTCTATAAAGCCTTTCAACACCTAATTGCCTTGATTCTATGTAAATTATTCGGAGAGGTAATGAAGAAAGGTTCTTTTTCTGGAGAATTCCTAGAAGCAACAATCACCACAATTTTAAAACCAGGGAAACCCTCCGAGCTATGCAGTAGTTATCGCCCCATATCCCTCCTTAACCTGGACACAAAACTTTATGCTAAAATACTTGCTAACAGACTGTCAAGAGTCATCACCTCCCTGGTTAATCCAGATCAGGTGGGATTTGTCCCACAGAGGGAAGGACCTGATACTACTAGACGAATCTTTAATATTTTATCAACTATGGCAAGTAAAAGTGTACCATTCCTTGCCCTATCTCTAGATGCCGAGAAGGCCTTTGACAGGGTAAGATGGGAGTACCTTTGGATTACGTTGCAAGCCTTTAATTTACCAGACGCTTTTATTAGGGCAGTACAGGCCCTATACTCATCCCCCTCGGCCAGAGTAAAGGGAGTGGGATTTAGGTCAGATCCCCTCCATATAACCAATGGCACCAGGCAAGGTTGGCCATTCTCACCCCTTCTTTTTGCGCTAGCAATAGAACCTCTGGTGCAGACGATTAGACTGAACCCCCAAATTACGGGAGCACAACTGGCAACTTCATCACATAGTATCTCCCCCTTACGCTGATGATATCACCTTGTTTCTCACTTACCCAGCTACTTCTCTACCCACAGTATTTGACCTAATTAGACAGCTAGCTAAGTTACTAAAAATTAAGCAAATGGACAACAAAATATCAGTGGCGCCGGAGGCTGACTGTATGTGCAATAGTCGGAATGTGTGTAAATAACTCGTTATTTAACTATAATAAATGTGAGGGATAGGAAGAGTTAATCAAGAGTTAATATATTACTCTAGGGTGATAGTACTAGTAATCCATATTGTTTGACTAGCTAAAAAATAAACGTACAAGATACAAATGTTTAAGCAATAACGGATAAATCAATATATTAAAAATATATAAACATTTAATAAATGGTTCACAATAAATTTAAAATAAGCATTCACAATAAATTTAAAATAATCATTCACACCGGTGTGTCAATAAAAGTTTAACTCAATATAAATAAAATACATATATCAGCAGATAAAAATGCTTAAAGTAATTCTTATTGCTGTTACAATTGATTAAAGAAGACTCCCCCAGATAGCATGTATTTTTGCTGCAAGTTTGAAAATGAATTGTTAAACTCTTGCTAGACTTGCCAAGCTTCACAAGTTTGCTGTACAATTGTTGCAAGTCTTTATTGAAAGTCTCTGGAATAGACTTGCTTTGTAAATTTGCAGCAAGTATGCCACAATTGTGTATAGCATTTGTTTTTTTTTCTGTAAAAATTGCAAATATATTGCTAAACTCTTGCTAGACTTACCAAGCTTCAAAAGTTTGCTGCACATTTGTTACAAGTCTGTGTAGAAAGTCTTCAGAATAGACTTGCGTTGTAAATTTGCTGAAAGTTTGCCACAATTGTGTATAGCATGTGGGTTTTTTTCTGTTAAAATTTCAAAGGAATTGCTAAACTCTTGCTAGACCTGCCAAGCTTCAAAAGTTTGCAGCACATTTGTTGCAGGTCTGCGTAGAAAGTCTACAGAATAGACTTGCTTTGTAAATTTGCTGCAAGTTTGCCACAATTGTGTATAGCTTGTGGGGGTTTTTTTCTGTTAAAATTGCAAAGGAATTGCTAAACTCTTGCTAGACTTGCCAAGCTTCAAAAGTTTGCAGCACATTTGTTGCAAGTCTGCATAAAAAGTCTTTAGAATAGATTTGCTTTACAAATTAGATGCAAATTTTCTGCCAGATTACAAGTGGCACAGCCCTTTTGGGCACACAGATAAGACCATTAATTTTGCAAGTTGAAAGTAAATGCGAACGCAAGAGTGCAATCAGGTTTTTTGGGTTAATGTGACTTCAGAGCTCTAGTTAACTGTTATACTCGACTAAATAGTTGCCCGATACACATAAAAAACATATGTAACAGTACAGTTACATTCATATTGACACTGTCTGATAGAAATTATTGCATAAAAATATTGCATTGCAAAGTTAAGAGTGCAAAAATATGAAAACACATATGACAGCTGTTATTTTTTGTTCTTGTTCAAAATAAGGCTCCATTAAAGCCTAGGAGGAATACGATCCTATGCTCTCAAATTCGCATAACCTTTTTTTCTGCACAAGGATGCGACAACGAGAGAGCAAAATTGTTACTTCCAACCTGTAATAAGGGCACAACTGGGTGCACAATAGTAAAAAATTGAGTGCAGATAACACGCTCGCAGGAGTGCAAAATTGTGCTCCACTCTTAGGGGCATATATATATCAAGCTCCGTTGCTCCATAACTTGTCCGTCTGCTCCATAACTTGTCTGCCTGGTCTGAGGCGGCGGACAGAAATCAACCCGATCAAATATGATCGGGTTGATTGATACCCCCTGCTAGCGGCCACTTTGCAGGGGGCGGCATTGCACCAGCAGTTCACAAGAACTGCTGAAGCAATGATAAATGCCGACAGCGTATGCTGTCGGCATTTATTGATGTGTGGCTGACATGATACGCTACCTCATATTATGTCCGCTCGCACATTGATAAATATGTCCCTTAATCTTGCCCTTTATGTTTCCCCTACATAATTTTAATTTTGGTATCTAAAAATTCACTATTCCTTGATTTTACATATTTATTGATTTGAAGATACTTTGCATTGATTATACTTACATTGAAGTCATAAAGTGGAAGTAATAATTTCTTTGACTCTTTTTATACTAGCTATGTCACTTTTAGCACCTTTAGGAATTATTTCAACATATACTGTATTAAAATATATTATATAAGATAATATATAATGAAACTGAATTTTACTATTTACCTTTTGAAAAGCTGCAAACTAAATATTTATTATGTAACAAAGGGCCATAATTATTCTGAATTAGAATCTAAAATATATTAAAGGGAATCATTGTCAATATTTTTTTCTGAATTTCTTCTATCTTTATGCTGGCAGGTTTTTTTTATCATCCGATAAGACAACTCTGTTTAACAATATTGCTTTCACTTTAATAAAACACATCATAATAAAAGGTCACTTCTCTTTTTGACTCATCTGGACTCCAGTCCAGTCTGGACTATTATAGTCAGGGATCAGGGTGGGGAGCAGACACCTATGCATGCAAATGCACTGAATTTGTGAAGTTTGTGCGAGTGAAGCTCTAGGGGTCGATTTATCAACACCCGTATGCATCTGTTTCTGCGCAAGCCTTTGGGCTCGCTGGAAACAGGAGTTAAGAAGCAGTGGTCTTATGACCGCTGCTCCTTAACTCATCTGCCACCTCTGAGGTGGCGGACAGCAATCAGCTCATACAGGCTCCTCCTTTTCCCCGGGATGAGAGTGGTGGGGATGAATCTCCACCTCGGAGGGAAGATGCCCCCCGTGATGAAGAGGCCCCGGAACCAGAGGAAGAGGCCCCGGAACCAGAGGAAGAGGCCCCGGAACCAGAGGAAGAGGCCGCGGAACCAGAGGCCCCTCAAGGACCCGCACCCCGCCGTGCACGGGCACCCCGCCAAGCACAACAAGAGGAAATAGCGGAGGTGCGGGTTCTACTAGACTACATAGACCAGATGCGTAACTCCCGGATACAAAATATATAGAAGGCCAAAGTAGAATAATTGAAGAGCTCAGTGGCATTCGAGAAGGCCAAACCCAAATCATACACCTCCTTACTAGAATCGAAGAAGGCCAAAACAGAAACTTTAATCTACAACAAGAGATGTTTAATTTCTTCCGGGAGGCGCATGCTGGTCTGCCTCCTGGTCCGCCTCCTGCTGCTGGGCCTCCTGCTGCTGGGCCTCCTGCTGCCGGGCCTCCTGCTGCCGGGCCTCCTGCTGCTGGGCCTCCTGCTGCCGGGCCTCCTGCTGCCGGGCCTCCTGCTGCCGGGCCTTCTGCTGCCGGGCCATCTTCTCCTGTCGGGCCATCTTCTCCTGCCGGGCCATCTTCTCCTGCCGGGCCATCTTCTCCTGCCGGGCCATCTTCTCCTGCCGGGCCATCTTCTCCTGCCGGCCCATCTCCTCCTGCCGGCCCATCTCCTCCTCCTCACCTTGGTCGTCCCAGTACTCTTCCTTCCACTCTTCCCACAACATCTCCAAGGAGAACTCGTCGGAGTCGGCAGTTGCACCTCCCAGAGCCTCAGCCCCGTGGGAAGAGGGGAAGGAAGAGGAAGTAAGTATTTGTTTTCATGTTTAATGTTTTTGGTATTTAATGTGTAATGGATAGGTATGTGATGATGTGGTTTTCATACACTTGTGGACCACACTCTGTATATAATCTACTTCTATGGGACCGGGTCCATGGAGGCAGATTGTTTGCAGAGTGTGGGTTATAAGTGTGTGAAAACCACATCATCACATACCTATCCTTGTTCATGATATTGATTGGTTTCTGTGCTGTGATGTCCTAACTGTTTCCCGAATCGCAAACAAAATTACGATTACAATTATCCATGATGGCATATTACTGTTTGAATGCCAATAACACAGCTTAAAGGGACAGTCAGAACATTATTGATTACAAAGAAAACACCGCATTATCAAGTTGGAAACAACAAAACATGGAGAAATACGTGTGACTTATGTGCTTACCCTTGTATCTATGCCTTTGAAAAATGACCACTTATTTGTTGTTCTGACATAACAACATTTTACACAATCAATGATCAATACATGGTAAAAATGCTGTATGAGCTCAAGGTTTTAGATATACAAATGCTATCCAAATGCCCTCTAGTGGTCAAATTGCATAATGATTACATGCACTCTTCAAGCTCTAAGAAATGAACACACGAACCTCATAGGTTTAGCTAGCAAATTAAAATAAACACAGACAAATTATTAATTGGTGAGAAACCTTTGATATCATTGATATTACAAAATTGAATTTTTTAATAATGCTAAACATTATTTGTTTGCTAAACTGTCCCTTTAACAAAATTACATATGCTAACATAGAATATTTGCAGATTGTTGGTATATCTACATGTACTTGTTCAAACAATAAATATTGAAAACTGATTTATATTGACGTGTTAAATAAAGTCTATTTTCTTAAAGAGACATTATTGTGTTAATTTCTTTTTACAAAGACATTTGTTTTAACAATGAATATGGTTTAAAGTCCTTTTAGGAGTGGGGGGGAAAAATATGCTAACAATAATATATTTGGAGATTAATCAATGTGGAACTCATACATGATACAAAAATAAACATTTGCATTAAAGGGACAGTATACTATATTTTTAACAGAACTGCATGTAATAGACACTACTAGAAACAACAAGATTAACATATACTGATATCAATATTACAAAGCTTTAAACACTTTCAAAGAAAATCGGGTTATCTCTATTGAAAATATAGATGAATCCCCATTACAACCGTAAAACAAGACAATACCACATCATTAACATATGAAAAGACCCTTTACACAAACAGGAGAAAGCTGGAGATGGTACTCACATGAAACTTTGAGGCTTGGCGAGGAGTCTGAAAATTACTTACATTTTATTTGAACAGAAGCAATATGAGACGTGTATTTGGAAAACAATAGACTATCTAACTAGAGACCAAATAAAATATTTTGATTTATAATGTGAGTGTCTAATGAACCTTTAATAAAATATACGACGAAATTACATTTAGAAGAAGTCGGCATCATATATTTAGCATATGATAAAGATAAATGCATATTGATTACTTTATTCTAACACAATAGCGCATATTTATGAATTAGATATCTTTAACATTAAACACAACAGTCATTTTTCATAAAAAGGAACATATTGTTGACAAACATATTAAACAACATGGACTAAAGAGATTTGCACTTGCCTCGAAATATCTTATGCATGAAAACATTTTGCTTTCGTTCGTTTATTCAACCAGACATCCAGCAAAAGAGAATGTGGTGGTCTTTATCAGCTATGGGTCAACAATGTAACATGATGCAAAAAATCCATATTCGCCATGTTTTTAAACTTGTCTTCTCATTCACAAACGTGTTTAATGTGCACAAACAAATATTGCGGAAATACGTAATACAATCAGACGTTTTTTTACCTTTGCATGTGACGTCTTAATTAACATGGCGCTTCCTTGATCACGTAAGAACGCAATCCAATAAAAGGCGCATTCTTGATCACGTAAGAACGCAAACCAAAAAAAGGCGCATCCTTGATCGCGTCAAAACGCCATCCAATAAAAGGTGCATCCTTGATCACGTAAAAACGTCAGTCAATACAAGGAATCATTGGACAGCCTGGCAGGTGACGTCTTAAGCAACATGGCGCATCCGAGATCGCTGAAAAACCGCAGCCAATACAAGGACTCAGTTGACAGCTTGGCATATCAATAAGAAACGTATTTATATTTTAGTAACTAGTATGTGTCTAGATTGCTATCTAGGAATGTCCCGAAATCATTATTCATCTTTTCGGACTTGACTGTCCCTTGAACTATAGCTATGGTGTATATCTTTAACATTTAAAAGATACACATGAGAAATACATATGCCATTGATGTTTTAAGATATGTTTAGATTGTTTTGGAATAACAATAATGACACATGTATTGATCAAACGTGTCATTTATTCAAGTTGAAATATGGTCAGCCTACCTATAGCCATATATGGGAGGAGAAGTATTTTTTAAAAATATTTGGGAAAAAATATTCCTCATCTAAAATATGCGCATTACACACAGAGATTGATTTGGTTACACTTTTACAATAAGATAGAATTGAAAATGAAATACATGTGCTGTCAACATTACAATAAGATTGTTTATTAATAAGATTATATGTCCTTGTTCATGTAAAAAGGACAAAAACGCTTTAGAAATGGAAATCCATTCATTAACAATTGTGCTCACCATCACTTAAAGGGACATGATTTTTATTTTTAAAAAGAGGATACACAGAGACAATACTATTTCAATAAAATGAACACTTTACAGGGATTATATAATTGTATCAATCCTCTGATCATTTGTTAAAGGTGCATCAATTCATGCAGAGTTTATAAATACACACATGGATGTAAAATTTGAAATATACATATATACACAAATAACAATCTATATATACATATATAAAAGAATTACTATGCTAATCATAATCATGCAATGATAAAGCTTTACGAAAAATATATAAAGACAAATAATAAAATTACATTGGAGATGTTAATCTTAAAGTCATTTACAATTGTATTACATATATGATTCTGGAAAAACCATTATTTTTGGTAGGTCCCTTTAAGGATCAACCCGATAAACTAGAGCTTTCAATCAATAAAATGAATAAGGAGGACAAAGAATCGTGCAATGACATGTCTTTTATTAGTATGTCAGAAAACATCAACAACGTTTATAAATAATCTTGTAAAAATAAGGAAAATTTGAGCCATATGACAAGGTAACAGAGTGCATCACAGTCCATGAAGAGAGTTGCCAAGGGCCAGCATAGCCCCATTGGAGCCATATGACAAGGTAACAGAGTGCATCACAGTCCATGAAGAGAGTTGCCAAGGGCCAGCATAGCCCCATTGGAGCCATATGACAAGGTAACAGAGTGCATCACAGTCCATGAAGAGAGTTGCCAAGGGCCAGCATAGCCCCATTGGAGACATATGACAAGGTAACAGAGTGCATCACAGTCCATGAAGAGAGTTGGCAAGGGCCAGCATAGCCCCATTGGAGCCATATGACAAGGTAACAGAGTGCATCACAGTCCATGAAGAGAGTTGCCAAGGGCCAGCATAGCCCCATTGTAGATATATGACAAGGTAACAGAGTGCATCACAGTCCATGAAGAGAGTTGCCAAGGGCCAGCATAGCCCCATTGTAGATATATGACAAGGTAAAAGAGTGCAACAGGCACAACAATAAACAGAAAAAAAGGCCAAATGGCAACCATAAAAAAAAAACATCAACATGTGGATGGAGGATTCTTATCTGCGCCCTTGGAGCATCTCCAGATCCTCCACTTACTGGTCATCCCCTTCATCGTCCTGTGCATGTCCAGCTCCAGATTCAGGCATTGAATTTAATCGCATGATCTGCCGCAGAGTCAAATGCTGAACCTGGAGCTGGGCCTGCATGGTGTCATTCATCCCTCTCAGGACAGCTGCGTTCCTCAACACGGCCTGCTCTACACATGCTATACCTTCTAGCGTGAGCCATGTTGAGTCACAGCCTAAAATAAAGAATAAATAAAATATTAAGGATAATTACACAACAGAAGAAAAAATAAGCAAAGATACATTGTCATCATAAAGACAAATCATTCTTTACATAAATTTGTTGAAATTGATTCTTTACACATTAAATATGTTATTCAGACAGACCAAAATCATTAAAGGGACAGTTTACTCAAACATGTGGTCCGCTTTAATTGGTTTTCGATGATCCACTTATACAGCTTGAGTGTATAAAATCTTGTTAAAGGATTTACATTGTACTTACATTAGCAATTTAAATATTTTAATTATACTGTGGTAGGCACACCTATCTTTAAACATTTTGGCATTGAGGACAAGCTGTGTAAACATAGCAACCTGAAGAAATTACATTCCCACTGGGTTAGACAAGAGATAATGTATCAACATTTGTACATAAATTGTTGGATCCAAGTAGTGGTGATTGGTATATGTAGTGATATAAAATTAAAGGGACACTGAACCTAAATATTTAATTGACTGATTCAGATAGAGCATGACATTACAAATAATAAAAAATTACACACATTCGTTAAATGTTAGAAATCTCTAGCTAGATTTTGAATGCAAGAATGTAGGTTTATAGGGCAGGCCATATTTGTTTATCAACTTTGGTTGTCCCTGCTGATTGATGGATACATTCATCCAACAATAAAGAAATGATGTCCAGACTTATTTTCGATTTAAAATTAATTCTAGGCATTTCTTTGTTTCAATAAAGATAGCAAGAGAATGAAGAATAATTCATAAGAGTAGTAAATTATAAATTTGATTAACATTGCATGCTCTATTTGAATCACAATAGAAACAATTTGCCTTCAGTGTACCTTTAAGTATCTTATAATGTGGATTTTGAATGATACTTACAGCTGTGCCTGGGAAGGACAATCCGACACCCAAGACAATGAAGGTTGAGACAGGGGGGAGGGATGGGATTGTGTTGGGGAGGGATGGGATTGGGTTGGGGATGGATGAGCTGCTGCTCCGGGGTAGGCCGTACAGCTGGGGAGTGGTGAGTTGGGGTCTGGGCAGCTGGGGTAGCTGTACGGGCCAAAATACAGGGAGAGCGGCGAAGGGGGACGAAGTGGCGTTTTTTGGGAGGGACAGGATAGGAAAAATGGGAAGGGCCAGCAGGGGTCTGGGCAGGGGCCTGGGTAGGGGCCTGGGCAGGGGTCTGGGCCTGGGCAGGGGTCTGGGCCTGGGCAGGGGTCTGGGCCTGGGCCTGGGCCTGGGCAGGGGACTGGGCAGGGGTCTGTGACTGGGCAGGGGACTGGTCAGGGGCAGAAAACAGATGACCAGAGGTGGAGGATCCATCTGAAATAAATAATACAAATATATCTCAAACATAATGGAATCAAATCAACTTATTTCAAATTGATTATGTTTTCAATATACTTAGAAGTGTGTTTGAATTTCTAAACAATTTTGACATGAGGATATGGTATGCATATAGGCACTCAGATGAATATCAATGACTGTCTGTACAATTATAAAATTATTATTGTGGTTTGGCCTGGAATATGCATGTGACATAATGATGGCATGAATTAGAAATAAAAATAAAAAAAAAAACAATCCAAGCATATTTTCATGCTGCCTGATATAGAAAGGGGGCAGTAGTGTATTTGAACAGACAAATAATATTCCTTTTTAAAGTGCAAAAGCTGTAGACTTTGAATGTCTTCAATAAAATGATTTCCAATAAAGCAACATGTTGGAAACATGATAGATATATTTCACATACCATCAGACTTCAAGGGAGCCTCTTCCTCCTCCGTCCCACATGTTAAATCTATCTCTGTAAAACATAACATGTTGTGTACACATTAAGATCAGATATTATAACATATGTTACTGTTGCTCAAAGACACACATCAATGTTGCATTAAAGATATACACACCCAAAGTTATGATTTACATCATTTTGATGGAGCATACAAATGACATTAGATTTGTTATTCACAATGATTCAGATTTTAGATTTATTGTTTGTATTAATTTTAACATTATAAAAGCATAGTACATAGAACATTTAAGATTTCTCATGTGTGTATCACTTGATGACTGTTGTCAAAAATGAACATGGAAACAAACATATGCTATACATCTTCTGAATAACAAAGGTGTAGACTAAGAAATTTTTAATTATTAAGCTTTCAATATTCCAAGAAAATTAATATATAATCAGAGGAGTAAATGATATGTTTGTTTCAAATGTTATGCTTCATCAGAATCATGCTCATAATATTGATTACCAATACACCTTCAATGACATATAAATGAGTCAATGGACTTACCAGAAGACCGCAAAGGCAGCTCTGTGTCAGTGCTGGATTCCTATGGGCTCCCCACACCAACTCTCTCTATGAATGATATAGATATATATTAGTGAACACATTTGGGATAGCACTAAATCACATCTGTAGCGATTTTTAAGAATAATCAACTTGAAAATGTGAAGAATACAGCAGTCATTATCCAAAAAAATGCTTGATTGAATCAAGGGGATTCTGTTAAAAATGATGTATTGAACATATGTTTAATTTCTGACTATATTATACATCAAACTCATCTCATACGATGCTATTGCATATCTAAATATACCCATTGTTCAATGTTCTTAAAAGAATACACACAAACCACATTTTGAATAACAGCTGTTGACAAATATAAACAAAGACATGTGGCACATCGAGCCATTTGTGCAATGTACAGTAATCTTGTTTAGGACACAACACATATTGATCACAATACCAAACCAAATTGATTAGTACAAATATGTAATCATGGTGCTGTTAGAGTATGCTTATATCTATAAAGTAACTCCAACAGTGAATATGTGAATTATATATCAATATTGTCTAATCCAAAGAATGTAAAGATTAATGAATCTATTGTTTATTAACCCCTTAATGACCGGACCATTTTTCAATTTTCTTACCCTTAATGACAATGGCTATTTTTACATTTCTGCAGTGTTTGTGTTTAGCTGTAATTTCCCTCTTACTCATTTACTGTACCCACACATATTATATACCGTTTTTCTCGCCATTAAATGGACTTTCTAAGGATACCATTATTTTCATCATATCTTATAATTTCCTATAAAAAAAATATAAAATATGAGGAAAAAATTGAAAAAAACACACTTTTTCTAACTTTGACCCCCAAAATCTGTTACACATCTACAATCACCAAAAAACACCCATGCTAAATAGTTTCTAAATTTTGTCCTGAGTTTAGAAATACCCAATGTTTACATGTTCTTTACTTTTTTTGCAAGTTATAGGGCCATAAATACAAGTAGCACTTTGCTATTTCCAAACAACTTTTTTTCAAAATTAGCGCTAGTTACATTGGAACCCTGATATCTGTCAGGAATACCTGAATATCCCTTGACATGTATATATTTTTTTTTAGAAGACAACCCAAAGTATTGATCTAGGCCCATTTTGGTATATTTCATGCCACCATTTCACCGCCAAATGTCATCAAATAAAAAAAAAAGTTCACTTTTTCACAAATTTTGTCACAAACTTTAGGTTTCCCACTGAAATTATTTACAAACAGCTTCTGCAATTAAGGCACAAATGGTTGTAAATGCTTCTTTGGGATCCCCTTTGTTCAGAAATAGCAGACTTATATGGCTTTGGGGTTGCTTTTTGGTAAGTAGAAGGCCGCTAAATGCTGCTGCGCACCACACGTAAATTATGCCCAGCAGTTAAGGGGTTAAATTAGGTAGCTTGTAGGGAGCTTGCAGGGTTAATTTTAGCTTTAGGGTAGAGATCAGCCTCCCACCTGACACATCCCACCCCCTGATCCCTCCCAAACAGTTCTCTTCCCTCCCCCACCCCACAATTGTCCCCGCCATCTTAAGTACTGGCAGAAAGTCTGCCAGTACTAAATAAAAGGAGTTTTTCTTTTTTTTTAATAAAAAAAAATAAAATGTTTTAGCTGTGATGGACTCCTGCCTTAGCCCCAACCTCCATGATCCCCCCCCCAGCTCTCTAACCCTCTCCCCTACCTAATTGCCGCCATCTTGGGTACTGGCAGCTGTCTGCCAGTACCCAATTTGCCCCCAAAAAAAGTGTTTTTTTTTATCTTTTATTGCCATTTTAAATTTTTCTGTAGTGTAGCAGCCCCCCACAATACCCCAACCCCCTCCCCCTCCCAGATCCTTATATATTTATTTTTTCCCCCCTCTTCCCTCCTCATTGGTGTCAGTGTGGGTAGCTAATCGCGCGCACGCGCGCGCCCCCGCGCGCGCACGCGCATGCGCGCCCCCGCACGCTCCCGGCACCCGGCGTGCACATTGCACTTACAGGAGCCGGATGCCGGGTAGCGATGGGCCGCCCACCCGCCTCCCTGTTGCGCTCCCACCCACCAACGAACCGGCACCATCGCTACCGGTGCAGAGAGGGCCACAGAGTGGCTCTCTCTGCATCGGAGTCTTCTGAAAGGGTATTGCAGGATGCCTCCATATGGAGGCATCACTGCAATACCCTGAGAGCTGCTGGAAGCGATTGCGATCGCTTCCAGCACTCTCTTAGACAACTGACGTACCAGGTACGTCTATTGTCATTAACTGTAAGTTAATGCATGACGTACCTGGTACGTCAGTTGTCATTAAGGGGTTAAAGGGACACTGACATGATTTATTTCAATCATTGATTTCACTGTTCAAACTGTTCCAAATGATTTAACATTGACTCCTATTATAATTTGAATGTTGCTACATTTTAATCTTAAAGGCAGATAAGCAATATTGGATTCAATAAATATTGTTTGTTGAAGGTATCCACCAATCATCACTAAAAACCCAGGTTGGTCAACCAAAATTGAGCTGCAGATAAACGTACATTCTTGATTTTAAAATACATTTAGCAATAGAATATTTCACATATAATTATAGTATTATATTTAAATGTTGATTAATATTGCATGCTCTATCTGAATGACAACATTAATAATTTTAGCTCAGTGTCCCTTTAATATAAAAATATATTGATTTGACAATGTTGGTGTTAATGAATTCTCTACTCCATATGTTGATGTAATGAATGGGATTGAGCATGCAATTCCAATCTAATATGTTATTTAAGGATATCCTAAGAATTATTTAATTTTCTAGATCTAGATATCTAGATATGCTTTTCAGCAAAGAATATCCAGAGAATGAAGCTAATTAGATAAGAAAAGTACATTAGAAAGTTGATTATAATTGTATGCTTCGAAATCATGAAAGATAAAACATTGGGTTTCATGTCCCTTTAAGGATCAGATTAATGCTATAACGTTGTTTACACGCATTCACAATTACTTTGCGGTTACATCAGTATCTAGGCTATAGGTTAGGTGTGCATTTAAACAAACTGAAAACAAACGCTAAAACGTTCAGATTGACCACAGATATCACAAACACGGTTTAGAAAATGTGGAAATCGCATTGATTGTTAGATTTCAAAGTGGATTAATGAGGCTGCATTTGTAATTGTATCGTAAGCTAAGTCATTTAAAGCTTTATTTGGAAATATGCTAATATATACATTTATTTCTTTTTCAAATATACAGAGTCTGGGGAGGAGGCAGCACAGCAAATACAGGCTCCTCCTTTTCCCCGGGATGAGAGTGGTGGGGATGAATCTCCACCTCGGAGGGAAGATGCCCCCCATGATGAAGAGGCCCCGGAACCAGAGGAAGAGGCCCCGGAACCAGAGGAAGAGGCCCCGGAACCAGAGGAAGAGGCCGCGGAACCAGAGGCCCCTCAAGGACCCGCACCCCGCCGTGCACGGGCACCCCACCAAGCACAACAAGAGGAAATAGCGGAGGTGCGGGTTCTACTAGACTACATAGACCAGATGCGTAACTCCCGGATACAAAATATATAGAAGGCCGAAGTAGAATAATTGAAGAGCTCAGTGGCATTCGAGAAGGCCAAACCCAAATCATACACCTCCTTACTAGAATCGAAGAAGGCCAAAACAGAAACTTTAATCTACAACAAGAGATGTTTAATTTCTTCCGGGAGGCGCATGCTGGTCTGCCTCCTGGTCCGCCTCCTGCTGCTGGGCCTCCTGCTGCTGGGCCTCCTGCTGCTGGGCCTCCTGCTGCCGGGCCTCCTGCTGCCGGGCCTCCTGCTGCTGGGCCTCCTGCTGCCGGGCCTCCTGCTGCTGGGCCTCCTGGGCCATCTTCTCCTGTCGGGCCATCTTCTCCTGCCGGGCCATCTTCTCCTGCCAAGCCATCTTCTCCTGCCGGGCCATCTTCTCCTGCCGGGCCATCTTCTCCTGCCAGCCCATCTCCTCCTGCCGGCCCATCTCCTCCTCCTCACCTTGGTCGTCCCAGTACTCTTCCTTCCACTCTTCCCACAACATCTCCAAGGAGAACTCGTCGGAGTCGGCAGTTGCCCCTCCCAGAGCCTCAGCCCCGTGGGAAGAGGGGAAGGAAGAGGAAGTAAGTATTTGTTTTCATGTTTAATGTTTTTGGTATTTAATGTGTAATGGATAGGTATGTGATGATGTGGTTTTCATACACTTGTGGACCACACTCTGTATATAATCTACTTCTATGGGACCGGGTCCATGGAGGCAGATTGGGCCTGCATGGTGTCGTTCATCCCTCTCAGGACAGCTGCGTTCCTCAACACGGCCTGCTCTACACATGCTATACCTTCTAGCATGAGCCATGTTGAGTCACAGCCTAAAATAAAGAATAAATAAAATATTAAGGATAATTACACAACAGAAGAAAAAATAAGCAAAGATACATTGTCATCATAAAGACAAATCATTCTTTACATAAATTTGTTGAAATTGATTCTTTACACATTAAATATGTTATTCAGACAGACCAAAATCATTAAAGGGACAGTTTACTCAAACATGTGGTCCGCTTTAATTGGTTTTCGATGATCCACTTATACAGCTTGAGTGTATAAAATCTTGTTAAAGGATTTACATTGTACTTACATTAGCAATTTAAATATTTTAATTATACTGTGGTAGGCACACCTATCTTTAAACATTTTGGCATTGAGGACAAGCTGTGTAAACATAGCAACCTGAAGAAATTACATTCCCACTGGGTTAGACAAGAGATAATGTATCAACATTTGTACATAAATTGTTGGATCCAAGTAGTGGTGATTGGTATATGTAGTGATATAAAATTAAAGGGACACTGAACCTAAATATTTAATTGACTGATTCAGATAGAGCATGACATTACAAATAATAAAAAATTACACACATTCGTTAAATGTTAGAAATCTCTAGCTAGATTTTGAATGCAAGAATGTAGGTTTATAGGGCAGGCCATATTTGTTTATCAACTTTGGTTGTCCCTGCTGATTGATGGATACATTCATCCAACAATAAAGAAATGATGTCCAGACTTATTTTCGATTTAAAATTAATTCTAGGCATTTCTTTGTTTCAATAAAGATAGCAAGAGAATGAAGAATAATTCATAAGAGTAGTAAATTATAAATTTGATTAACATTGCATGCTCTATTTGAATCACAATAGAAACAATTTGCCTTCAGTGTACCTTTAAGTATCTTATAATGTGGATTTTGAATGATACTTACAGCTGTGCCTGGGAAGGACAATCCGACACCCAGGACAATGAAGGTTGAGACAGGGGGGAGGGATGGGATTGTGTTGGGGAGGGATGGGATTGTGTTGGGGAGGGATGGGATTGGGTTGGGGATGGATGAGCTGCTGCTCCGGGGTAGGCCGTACAGCTGGGGAGTGGTGAGTTGGGGTCTGGGCAGCTGGGGTAGCTGTACGGGCCAAAATACAGGGAGAGCGGCGAAGGGGGACGAAGTGGCGTTTTTTGGGAGGGACAGGATAGGAAAAATGGGAAGGGCCAGCAGGGGTCTGGGCAGGGGCCTGGGCAGGGGTCTGGGCCTGGGCAGGGGTCTGGGCCTGGGCAGGGGTCTGGGCCTGGGCCTGGGCAGGGGACTGGGCAGGGGTCTGTGACTGGGTAGGGGACTGGTCAGGGGCGGAAAACAGATGACCAGAGGTGGAGGATCCATCTGAAATAAATAATACAAATATATCTCAAACATAATGGAATCAAATCAACTTATTTCAAATTGATTATGTTTTCAATATACTTAGAAGTGTGTTTGAATTTCTAAACAATTTTGACATGAGGATATGGTATGCATATAGGCACTCAGATGAATATCAATGACTGTCTGTACAATTATAAAATTATTATTGTGGTTTGGCCTGGAATATGCATGTGACATAATGATGGCATGAATTAGAAATAAAAATAAAAAAAAAACAATCCAAGCATATTTTCATGCTGCCTGATATAGAAAGGGGGCAGTAGTGTATTTGAACAGACAAATAATATTCCTTTTTAAAGTGCAAAAGCTGTAGACTTTGAATGTCTTCAATAAAATGATTTCCAATAAAGCAACATGTTGGAAACATGATAGATATATTTCACATACCATCAGACTTCAAGGGAGCCTCTTCCTCCTCCGTCCCACATGTTAAATCAATCTCTGTAAAACATAACATGTTGTGTACACGTTAAGATCAGATATTATAACATATGTTACTGTTGCTCAAAGACACACATCAATGTTGCATTAAAGATATACACACCCAAAGTTATGATTTACATCATTTTGATGGAGCATACAAATGACATTAGATTTGTTATTCACAATGATTCAGATTTTAGATTTATTGTTTGTATTAATTTTAACATCATAAAAGCATAGTACATAGAACATTTAAGATTTCTCATGTGTGTATCACTTGATGACTGTTGTCAAAAATGAACATGGAAACAAACATATGCTATACATCTTCTGAATAACAAAGGTGTAGACTAAGAAATTTTTAATTATTAAGCTTTCAATATTCCAAGAAAATTAATATATAATCAGAGGAGTAAATGATATGTTTGTTTCAAATGTTATGCTTCATCAGAATCATGCTCATAATATTGATTACCAATACACCTTCAATGACATATAAATGAGTCAATGGACTTACCAGAAGACCGCAAAGGCAGCTCTGTGTCAGTGCTGGATTCCTCTGGGCTCCCCACACCAACTCTCTCTATGAATGATATAGATATATATTAGTGAACACATTTGGGATAGCACTAAATCACATCTGTAGCGATTTTTAAGAATAATCAACTTGAAAATGTGAAGAATACAGCAGTCATTATCCAAAAAAATGCTTGATTGAATCAAGGGGATTCTGTTAAAAATGATGTATTGAACATATGTTTAATTTCTGACTATATTATACATCAAACTCATCTCATACGATGCTATTGCATATCTAAATATACCCATTGTTCAATGTTCTTAAAAGAATACACACAAACCACATTTTGAATAACAGCTGTTGACAAATATAAACAAAGACATGTGGCACATCGAGCCATTTGTGCAATGTACAGTAATCTTGTTTAGGACACAACACATATTGATCACAATACCAAACCAAATTGATTAGTACAAATATGTAATCATGGTGCTGTTAGAGTATGCTTATATCTATAAAGTAACTCCAACAGTGAATATGTGAATTATATATCAATATTGTCTAATCCAAAGAATGTAAAGATTAATGAATCTATTGTTTATTAAAGGGACACTGACATGATTTATTTCAATCATTGATTTCACTGTTCAAACTGTTCCAAATGATTTAACATTGACTCCTATTATAATTTGAATGTTGCTACATTTTAATCTTAAAGGCAGATAAGCAATATTGGATTCAATAAATATTGTTTGTTAAAGGTATCCACCAATCATCACTAAAAACCCAGGTTGGTCAACCAAAATTGAGCTGCAGATAAACGTACATTCTTGATTTTAAAATACATTTAGCAATAGAATATTTCACATATAATTATAGTATTATATTTAAATGTTGATTAATATTGCATGCTCTATCTGAATGACAACATTAATAATTTTAGCTCAGTGTCCCTTTAATATAAAAATATATTGATTTGACAATGTTGGTGTTAATGAATTCTCTACTCCATATGTTGATGTAATGAATGGGATTGAGCATGCAATTCCAATCTAATATGTTATTTAAGGATATCCTAAGAATTATTTAATTTTCTAGATCTAGATATCTAGATATGCTTTTCAGCAAAGAATATCCAGAGAATGAAGCTAATTAGATAAGAAAAGTACATTAGAAAGTTGATTATAATTGTATGCTTCGAAATCATGAAAGATAAAACATTGGGTTTCATGTCCCTTTAAGGATCAGATTAATGCTATAACGTTGTTTACACGCATTCACAATTACTTTGCGGTTACATCAGTATCTAGGCTATAGGTTAGGTGTGCATTTAAACAAACTGAAAACAAACGCTAAAACGTTCAGATTGACCACAGATATCACAAACACGGTTTAGAAAATGTGGAAATCGCATTGATTGTTAGATTTCAAAGTGGATTAATGAGGCTGCATTTGTAATTGTATCGTAAGCTAAGTCATTTAAAGCTTTATTTGGAAATATGCTAATATATACATTTATTTCTTTTTCAAATATACAGAGTCTGGGGAGGAGGCAGCACAGCAAATACAGGCTCCTCCTTTTCCCCGGGATGAGAGTGGTGGGGATGAATCTCCACCTCGGAGGGAAGATGCCCCCCGTGATGAAGAGGCCCCGGAACCAGAGGAAGAGGCCCCGGAACCAGAGGAAGAGGCCCCGGAACCAGAGGAAGAGGCCGCGGAACCAGAGGCCCCTCAAGGACCCGCACCCCGCCGTGCACGGGCACCCCACCAAGCACAACAAGAGGAAATAGCGGAGGTGCGGGTTCTACTAGACTACATAGACCAGATGCGTAACTCCCGGATACAAAATATATAGAAGGCCGAAGTAGAATAATTGAAGAGCTCAGTGGCATTCGAGAAGGCCAAACCCAAATCATACACCTCCTTACTAGAATCGAAGAAGGCCAAAACAGAAACTTTAATCTACAACAAGAGATGTTTAATTTCTTCCGGGAGGCGCATGCTGGTCTGCCTCCTGGTCCGCCTCCTGCTGCTGGGCCTCCTGCTGCTGGGCCTCCTGCTGCTGGGCCTCCTGCTGCCGGGCCTCCTGCTGCCGGGCCTCCTGCTGCTGGGCCTCCTGCTGCCGGGCCTCCTGCTGCTGGGCCTCCTGGGCCATCTTCTCCTGTCGGGCCATCTTCTCCTGCCGGGCCATCTTCTCCTGCCGGGCCATCTTCTCCTGCCGGGCCATCTTCTCCTGCCGGCCCATCTCCTCCTGCCGGCCCATCTCCTCCTCCTCACCTTGGTCGTTCCAGTACTCTTCCTTCCACTCTTCCCACAACATCTCCAAGGAGAACTCGTCGGAGTCGGCAGTTGCCCCTCCCAGAGCCTCAGCCCCGTGGGAAGAGGGGAAGGAAGAGGAAGTAAGTATTTGTTTTCATGTTTAATGTTTTTGGTATTTAATGTGTAATGGATAGGTATGTGATGATGTGGTTTTCATACACTTGTGGACCACACTCTGTATATAATCTACTTCTATGGGACCGGGTCCATGGAGGCAGATTGTTTGCAGAGTGTGGGTTATAAGTGTGTGAAAACCACATCATCACATACCTATCCTTGTTCATGATATTGATTGGTTTCTGTGATGTGATGTCCTAACTGTTTCCCGAATCGCAAACAAAATTACCATTACAATTATCCATGATGGCATATTACTGTTTGAATGCCAATAACACAGCTTAAAGGGACAGTCAGAACATTATTGATTACAAAGAAAACACTGTATTACGCATTATCAAGTTGGAAACAACAAAACATGGAGAAATACGTGTGACTTATGTGCTTACCCTTGTATCTATGCCTATGAAAAATGACCACTTATTTGTTGTTCTGACATAACAACATTTTACACAATCAATGATCAATACATGGTAAAAATGCTGTATGAGCTCAAGGTTTTAGATATACAAATGCTATCCAAATACCCTCTAGTGGTCAAATTGCATAATGATTACATGCACTCTTCAAGCTCTAAGAAATGAACACACGAACCTCATAGGTTTAGCTAGCAAATTAAAATAAACACAGACAAATGATTAATTGGTGAGAAACCTTTGATATCATTGATATTACAAAATTGAATTTTTTAATAATGCTAAACATTATTTGTTTGCTAAACTGTCCCTTTAACAAAATTACATATGCTAACATAGAATATTTGCAGATTGTTGGTATATCTACATGTACTTGTTCAAACAATAAATATTGAAAACTGATTTATATTGACGTGTTAAATAAAGTCTATTTTCTTAAAGAGACATTATTGTGTTAATTTCTTTTTACAAAGACATTTGTTTTAACAATGAATATGGTTTAAAGTCCTTTTAGAAGTGTGGGGGAAAAATATGCCAACAATAATATATTTGGAGATTAACCAATGTGGATCTCATTCATGATACAAAAATAAACATTTGCATTAAAGGGACAGTATACTATATTTTTAACAGAACTGCATGTAATAGACACTACTAGAAACAACAAGATTAACATATACTGATATCAATATTACAAAGCTTTAAACACTTTCAAAGAAAATCGGGTTATCTCTATTGAAAATATAGATGAATCCCCATTACAACCATAAAACAAGACAATACCACATCATTAACATATGAAAAGACCCTTTACACAAACAGGAGAAAGCTGGAGATGGTACTCACATGAAACTTTGAGGCTTGGCGAGGAGTCTGAAAATTACTTACATTTTATTTGAACAGAAGCAATATGAGACGTGTATTTGGAAAACAATAGACTATCTAACTAGAGACCAAATAAAATATTTTGATTTATAATGTGAGTGTCTAATGAACCTTTAATAAAATATACGACGAAATTACATTTAGAAGAAGTCGGCATCATATATTTAGCATATGATAAAGATAAATGCATATTGATTACTTTATTCTAACACAATAGCGCATATTTATGAATTAGATATCTTTAACATTAAACACAACAGTCATTTTTCATAAAAAGGAACATATTGTTGACAAACATATTAAACAACATGGACTAAAGAGATTTGCACTTGCCTCGAAATATCTTATGCATGAAAACATTTTGCTTTCGTTCGTTTATTCAACCAGACATCCAGCAAAAGAGAATGTGGTGGTCTTTATCAGCTATGGGTCAACAATGTAACATGATGCAAAAAATCCATATTCTCCATGTTTTTAAACTTGTCTTCTCATTCACAAACGTGTTTAATGTGCACAAACAAATATTGCAGAAATACGTAATACAATCAGACGTTTTTTTTACCTTTGCATGTGACGTCTTAATTAACATGGCGCTTCCTTGATCACGTAAGAACGCAATCCAATAAAAGGCGCATTCTTGATCACGTAAAAACGTCAGTCAATACAAGGAATCATTGGACAGCCTGGCAGGTGACGTCTTAAGCAAAATGGCGCATCCGAGATCGCTGAAAAACCGCAGCCAATACAAGGACTCAGTTGACAGCTTGGCATATCAATAAGAAACGTATTTATATTTTAGTAACTAGTATGTGTCTAGATTGCTATCTAGGAATGTCACGAAATCATGATTCATCTTTTCGGACTTGACTGTCCCTTGAACTATACCTATGGTGTATATCTTTAACATTTAAAAGATACACATGAGAAATACATATGCCATTGATGTTTTAAGATAAGTTTAGATTGTTTTGGAATAACAATAATGACACATGTATTGATCAAACGTGTCATTTATTCAAGTTGAAATATGGTCAGCCTACCTATAGCCATATATGGGAGGAGAAGTATTTTTAAGAAATATTTGGGAAAAAATATTCCTCATCTAAAATATGCGCATTACACACAGAGATTGATTTGGTTACACTTTTACAATAAGGTAGAATTGAAAATGAAATACATGTGCTGTCAACATTACAATAAGATTGTTTATTAATAAGATTATATGTCCTTGTTCATGTAAAAAGGACAAAAACGCTTTAGAAATGGAAATCCATTCATTAACAATTGTGCTCACCATCACTTAAAGGGACATGATTTTTATTTTTAAAAAGAGGATACACAGAGACAATACTATTTCAATAAAATGAACACTTTACAGGGATTATATAATTGTATCAATCCTCTGATCATTTGTTAAAGGTGCATCAATTCATGCAGAGTTTATAAATACACACATGGATGTAAAATTTGAAATATACATATATACACAAATAACAATCTATATATACATATATAAAAGAATTACTATGCTAATCATAATCATGCAATGATAAAGCTTTACGAAAAATATATAAAGACAAATAATAAAATTACATTGGAGATGTTAATCTTAAAGTCATTTACAATTGTATTACATATATGATTCTGGAAAAACCATTATTTTTGGTAGGTCCCTTTAAGGATCAACCCGATAAACTAGAGCTTTCAATCAATAAAATGAATAAGGAGGACAAAGAATCGTGCAATGACATGTCTTTTATTAGTATGTCAGAAAACATCAACAACGTTTATAAATAATCTTGTAAAAATAAGGAAAATTTGAGCCATATGACAAGGTAACAGAGTGCATCACAGTCCATGAAGAGAGTTGCCAAGGGCCAGCATAGCCCCATTGGAGCCATATGACAAGGTAACAGAGTGCATCACAGTCCATGAAGAGAGTTGCCAAGGGCCAGCATAGCCCCATTGGAGCCATATGACAAGGTAACAGAGTGCATCACAGTCCATGAAGAGAGTTGCCACGGGCCAGCATAGCCCCATTGGAGACATATGACAAGGTAACAGAGTGCATCACAGTCCATGAAGAGAGTTGGCAAGGGCCAGCATAGCCCCATTGGAGCCATATGACAAGGTAACAGAGTGTATCACAGTCCATGAAGAGAGTTGCCAAGGGCCAGCATAGCCCCATTGTAGATATATGAAAAGGTAACAGAGTGCATCACAGTCCATGAAGAGAGTTGCCAAGGGCCAGCATAGCCCCATTGTAGATATATGACAAGGTAAAAGAGTGCAACAGGCACAACAATAAACAGAAAAAAAGGCCAAATGGCAACCATAAAAAAAACATCAACATGTGGATGGAGGATTCTTATCTGCGCCCTTGGAGCATCTCCAGATCCTCCACTTACTGGTCATCCCCTTCATCGTCCTGTGCATGTCCAGCTCCAGATTCAGGCATTGAATTTAATCGCATGATCTGCCGCAGAGTCAAATGCTGAACCTGGAGCTGGGCCTGCATGGTGTCATTCATCCCTCTCAGGACAGCTGCGTTCCTCAACACGGCCTGCTCTACACATGCTATACCTTCTAGCGTGAGCCATGTTGAGTCACAGCCTAAAATAAAGAATAAATAAAATATTAAGGATAATTACACAACAGAAGAAAAAATAAGCAAAGATACATTGTCATCATAAAGACAAATCATTCTTTACATAAATTTGTTGAAATTGATTCTTTACACATTAAATATGTTATTCAGACAGACCAAAATCATTAAAGGGACAGTTTACTCAAACATGTGGTCCGCTTTAATTGGTTTTCGATGATCCACTTATACAGCTTGAGTGTATAAAATCTTGTTAAAGGATTTACATTGTACTTACATTGTACTTACATTAGCAATTTAAATATTTTAATTATACTGTGGTAGGCACACCTATCTTTAAACATTTTGGCATTGAGGACAAGCTGTGTAAACATAGCAACCTGAAGAAATTACATTCCCACTGGGTTAGACAAGAGATAATGTATCAACATTTGTACATAAATTGTTGGATCCAAGTAGTGGTGATTGGTATATGTAGTGATATAAAATTAAAGGGACACTGAACCTAAATATTTAATTGACTGATTCAGATAGAGCATGACATTACAAATAATAAAAAATTACACACATTCGTTAAATGTTAGAAATCTCTAGCTAGATTTTGAATGCAAGAATGTAGGTTTATAGGGCAGGCCATATTTGTTTATCAACTTTGGTTGTCCCTGCTGATTGATGGATACATTCATCCAACAATAAAGAAATGATGTCCAGACTTATTTTCGATTTAAAAGTAATTCTAGGCATTTCTTTGTTTCAATAAAGATAGCAAGAGAATGAAGAATAATTCATAAGAGTAGTAAATTATAAATTTGATTAACATTGCATGCTCTATTTGAATCACAATAGAAACAATTTGCCTTCAGTGTACCTTTAAGTATCTTATAATGTGGATTTTGAATGATACTTACAGCTGTGCCTGGGAAGGACAATCCGACACCCAGGACAATGAAGGTTGAGACAGGGGGGAGGGATGGGATTGTGTTGGGGAGGGATGGGATTGTGTTGGGGAGGGATGGGATTGGGTTGGGGATGGATGAGCTGCTGCTCCGGGGTAGGCCGTACAGCTGGGGAGTGGTGAGTTGGGGTCTGGGCAGCTGGGGTAGCTGTACGGGCCAAAATACAGGGAGAGCGGCGAAGGGGGACGAAGTGGCATTTTTTGGGAGGGACAGGATAGGAAAAATGGGAAGGGCCAGCAGGGGTCTGGGCATGGGCCTGGGCAGGGGCCTGGGCAGGGGTCTGGGCCTGGGCCTGGGCAGGGGACTGGGCAGGGGTCTGTGACTGGGCAGGGGACTGGGCAGGGGTGGAAAACAGATGACCAGAGGTGGAGGATCCATCTGAAATAAATAATACAAATATATCTCAAACATAATGGAATCAAATCAACTTATTTCAAATTGATTATGTTTTCAATATACTTAGAAGTGTGTTTGAATTTGTAAACAATTTTGACATGAGGATATGGTATGCATATAGGCACTCAGATGAATATCAATGACTGTCTGTACAATTATAAAATTATTATTGTGGTTTGGCCTGGAATATGCATGTGACATAATGATGGCATGAATTAGAAATAAAAATAAAAAAAAAAAACCAATCCAAGCATATTTTCATGCTGCCTGATATAGAAAGGGGGCAGTAGTGTATTTGAACAGACAAATAATATTCCTTTTTAAAGTGCAAAAGCTGTAGACTTTGAATGTCTTCAATAAAATGATTTCCAATAAAGCAACATGTTGGAAACATGATAGATATATTTCACATACCATCAGACTTCAAGGGAGCCTCTTCCTCCTCCGTCCCACATGTTAAATCAATCTCTGTAAAACATAACATGTTGTGTACACGTTAAGATCAGATATTATAACAAATGTTACTGTTGCTCAAAGACACATATCAATGTTGCATTAAAGATATACACACCCAAAGTTATGATTTACATCATTTTGATGGAGCATACAAATGACATTAGATTTGTTATTCACAATGATTCAGATTTTAGATTTATTGTTTGTATTAATTTTAACATCATAAAAGCATAGTACATAGAACATTTAAGATTTCTCATGTGTGTATCACTTGATGACTGTTGTCAAAAATGAACATGGAAACACACATATGCTATACATCTTCTGAATAACAAAGGTGTAGACTAAGAAATTTTTAATTATTAAGCTTTCAATATTCCAAGAAAATTAATATATAATCAGAGGAGTAAATGATATGTTTGTTTCAAATGTTATGCTTCATCAGAATCATGCTCATAATATTGATTACCAATACACCTTCAATGACATATAAATGAGTCAATGGACTTACCAGAAGACCGCAAAGGCAGCTCTGTGTCAGTGCTGGATTCCTCTGGGCTCCCCACACCAACTCTCTCTATGAATGATATAGATATATATTAGTGAACACATTTGGGATAGCACTAAATCACATCTGTAGCGATTTTTAAGAATAATCAACTTGAAAATGTGAAGAATACAGCAGTCATTATCCAAAAAAATGCTTGATTGAATCAAGGGGATTCTGTTAAAAATGATGTATTGAACATATGTTTAATTTCTGACTATATTATACATCAAACTCATCTCATACGATGCTATTGCATATCTAAATATACCCATTGTTCAATGTTCTTAAAAGAATACACACAAACCACATTTTGAATAACAGCTGTTGACAAATATAAACAAAGACATGTGGCACATCGAGCCATTTGTGCAATGTACAGTAATCTTGTTTAAGACACAACACATATTGATCACAATACCAAACCAAATTGATTAGTACAAATATGTAATCATGGTGCTGTTAGAGTATGCTTATATCTATAAAGTAACTCCAACAGTGAATATGTGAATTATATATCAATATTGTCTAATCCAAAGAATGTAAAGATTAATGAATCTATTGTTTATTAAAGGGACACTGACATGATTTATTTCAATCATTGATTTCACTGTTCAAACTGTTCCAAATGATTTAACATTGACTCCTATTATAATTTGAATGTTGCTACATTTTAATCTTAAAGGCAGATAAGCAATATTGGATTCAATAAATATTGTTTGTTGAAGGTATCCACCAATCATCACTAAAAACCCAGGTTGGTCAACCAAAATTGAGCTGCAGATAAACGTACAGTCTTGATTTTAAAATACATTTAGCAATAGAATATTTCACATATGATTATAGTATTATATTTAAATGTTGATTAATATTGCATGCTCTATCTGAATGACAACATTAATAATTTTAGCTCAGTGTCCCTTTAATATAAAAATATATTGATTTGACAATGTTGGTGTTAATGAATTCTCTACTCCATATGTTGATGTAATGAATGGGATTGAGCATGCAATTCCAATCTAATATGTTATTTAAGGATATCCTAAGAATTATTTAATTTTCATCTATTAAAGGGACATTAAGCTCTAAATGTGTAATTGTATACTTTTTGAAACTATGTAATACTGTTATCTGAACACATGATTTTAACTTTTGTCAAAATGCAAATTTATGCATAAAAAACAGCCCGGATAATACCAGTAATGCATTGTTTAACCTAAACCAAAATCCATTTTTTTTAGAAGAACTAAAACAATAGACTGAACCAATGTAGCTCATAAAATGTTTAAACAAAACAATAAAATCACATTTAAAAATCAGTCTATGTAAAATTTAGTTGGCATGTCCCTTAAATGACGTGATCAATTTAAAAAATGGAATCTATATTTTTAAAATAAAAACATATGCAAAAGTGTGTAAGATTAAGCAATACACAAGGGAAGAATATAAATTGGACATTCTAAAAATCTTACAATAAAATTAAGACATCCAGAAGAGATGGGATATCTTAAATTTCAAACAAAATCAGAGTGGTCTTACAATGTAATCCTATATTTTTGTTTTATTTATTCTTATTTGCAAATATTTAAAAAATCCATTTTGCAGATACACATAAATATTGAACAATGTGGATTTAGTATGTAATGTTCTGTCCATGTTTCTAAGACAAATGTCAATTAAAATGAGACATACCATACTGTGACAAGCCCTGGCTTGAGGATCCAGCACCAACATCCAGATATGTAATATATTAAATGAGGATTGGATATCATTAATACAAATCATGCCATGTTTAAAATCTTTACATTATTAGCAAATCAATTAAAAACTATTAATCCTTTGGTAGTCCCATGAGTTAATTGTTTCCTCAATTAAATTCATGATAAATATATCCTGTACTCTTATTTTCAATCAGTTGTGTTGTTTACTGTAGCTTTAATTATTTTTTTGTGTTATTTCATTCTCATCAATTGATGGGCATATGTTATAATTTATTTGTATTCTTTTTTTTTTTTTATTATGTATAATATTGAAAATAAGAATACTGTATTCTTCACATATATAATAATTCACATTTCATTTTGACCAACATGTGTCAAGCAATGCCACTTACAGCAAACCCATGTTAACGTGTATGCGCAATTCCATTTTTGCGATCATTGCGCAATGATTCCAAGCGGGATTACGCATCCGTCATTTGACCAACATGTGTAAAGCAATGCCACTTACAGCAAACCCATGTTAACGTGTATGCGCAATTTCATTTTCGCGATCATTGCGCAATGATTCCAAGCGGAATTACGCATCCGTCATTTGACCAACATGTGTCAAGCAATGCCACTTACAGCAAACCCATGTTAACGTGTATGCGCAATTCCATTTTCGCTCTGTGACGCATATTCTGTAGAGCGCAATAAACATCATCCCTATTTCATGTGTCACTAATCTAAAATCAGATATCTAAACATCATATGTAGTGTATGTTGTGAGATCTGTATAGGTTTAGTATCTGACTATATACACATTTTTAAAAAAATAATCAAATATTAAGATATTATATGAAGTTGGATAGTTACCTGGTTCAGATTCTCCATCAGCTCCTCCCAGGCCACCGGACGGAGAAGCAGCTGCCCTGGCCCCCGCGTCAGGACTTTCAAATCCCGCAGCTGGGAGGGAAGAAGAGGAGGCCGAGGATGGCGAGGAACTAAATCTTTTGGGGACCCGGAGATTGAGGAGCTCGCATAAAGTCACCTCATAAGGGAGTAGGTATAGTTTCCGCGGGGCCTTTCTTTGGCCCCCTCTTTTACGGGCTTGTACCCAGTCCCTTATGAGGTTGACTTTTTTTGTCAAGCGCAACCTCATATCTTCGAATCTCCTCATGATTTGATCCTGGCTCCTCTGGACGCCACACACCAATTTAACCGCATTGGTGATAGACTCCCAGAGGGCCTTCTTAACAGGCGCATCTGTCAACCTCCTCTTGTTCCCAAACAGCTGGGGATAAAAGTCCTTGACGGCGTGGACCAGTGCAGCACTCTCCTGCTTGGTGAACCTGGGAGGTTTCATGCCTGCTGGGTTGTAGAATAATCTAATAATTATAATAATAATATATATATATATACGCCTGCAGGCATTAGAGAACTGACAAAGATGGCAACGTGTAATGGACTTTTATATGGTGAAGTAAACATGAGATGCACCATGGGACAAGTTATCTGTACATCTGATTGGATAAAAGTTGGAAATATTGTTAGAATGTCTGTGAGACCATCCTGACTCAAGTTGTGTTTGTGTGATGAACTCTGATTGGCTGTTCCTTAATGTTTCATATCTTAGCAACTTCCATACACATACCTCCTGGTGGTGCTGTTACTTAATTTTTCATGTAGAAGTATTTGTAACTCATGGGCCTGTCATGCGGATATGTGTGACGCCGATTTAATATCCGTGATCCGTTAAATATTAATGTTTAAATTCTCTTTAAAATCTAATACTGTCACATTATTAAATGTTGTCGACATTTTTCGGTTTAATAACGGTCTGTTTCTTTAATACAAATACACATTTAATATTGTATGTCTTTATTGTTCATAAAATCGATTTGTTGACTTATTGTGAAGTATTGACATTGCTCTATTAAATGTATTTATAATGCACATTGATTGTGTGCTATTGCGTGACATTAGACTCTAATGTTTAAAGATGCAAATCTGGTGTTTCAAGATCCGTTTCCCACGCCACATTTCTGAATGTTCAAATTCAGGTTATAATGTCAGTAACTTGGATAATCTGTTTATAGATGTTAAACTACAGGTTTGTTTGTTATTAGTAAATAAACCTCGAGCTTGTATTTGTCTGAACTGCTCATATATGTTATTGTGCAATGGCGTCTTTATTTTTAAATAGACATTACAAACAAACAATTGTATCAAATGATCTGTAGAGATGGAAAATTGTTTAGACTTTAAAATGAAAAGCAATGTATCTTTGTATTTAGATATCCTCAACATAAGACATTTAAATGCACATGGTTGAGCCAATCACATAAGGCATCTCTGTGCATCCACCAATCTTCATCTACTGAGCCTATCTCAATATGCTTTTCAAGCAAAGTATGTCAAGATAAGAAGAGAAGTAAATACACTCTTTAAATCTCTTAAAGGGACACTGTCCAAACAAATGTAGCGTTCGTGATTCAGATTGAGCATGAAATGTTAAGCAACTTTATAATTTACTCCGATTCTCAAATGTTAAGAATTATCTTGTTATCTTTCTTTGCAAATCAATAATGATATTTTAGATTACGGACAATTTTGGCAAAAACCTGGGTTGTCCTTGATGATTGTTGGATAAATTAATCCACCCAAAACAAAATAAATTCTGTCCAGAGTACTGAAGCCAATAAATAATCAATTTAATGCCTTATTTTTAAAGTAATGATAGCAACATCACGAGGAACATTGATAATATGAGTCAATTTTTAAAGTTGCTTAAAATAGAATACTCGTTCTGAATGTATAAATCATTAATTTTTTAACTGTCTCCCTTTAAGTATATTTTGAGTTCATGTCCCTTTAAGGAGACATTTCACAATAATGCTTGAAAAATCATAAACCTAGGCACCTTCCTTTTTCAAAATTAGTATAACATATGAGTAAAGCATATTTAGATTAAATTATGGATTGTTTTACACACTGACTGAAATATAGATTGTAATGGATGTATTTTGCAGTCTTCTGCTTCGAGGGACATTAAGCTGTATGTTATTTATGTATTTTGGATAAGATTATAATATTTGAACAACTGAATATGTTTTGTTATTCAATCATTAGATTGTAATTATATATAATCTTGGATTAAATACATATCTACATAGGCTATTTTGATGCTGATTGTTGGTTGCACATAGATGCCTTATGTAATTGACTAAGATATGTGCATTGATGTATCTTTTTCTAAGTATATTTCAAGTCTGAATGTAATTCTATAGTACTTTATAAATATGTTTAAATTCTTTAATTATTTTTATAAATTCAAGACACAATATACTTTGTGAATGTCCCTTTAAGGACAAAAACATTCGGAATGTTGATTTAACATTGTCGAAAGAAACTAAAGGGGAATGAAAATTATACATAGATATGTGATGTCTAACCCAAGAGGTAAGATTTTAATAAATACATAATATTAATAACTATAATTAAATGTCCCTTTAAATGAATCCACTAGAAAATAAAATCTATTAACATGGCATCCAATAACTAGCTTGTTCAAAATATGAAGTTAAATGACCTACCATTTTTTAATTTAAAAATTATAAATTTAATTAAATAATGATTTTAGATACCTAAGGAAGATACAAGATCTTATAAAATTAATTTTACATTCAACAACACTGTCACTTTAATGTAAGTGAACCACTTCCCTTCTTAAAAGTGAAACCAAAAATATTTTTGTCAAATTCTGACTACATATCCGAAATTATTTTAACATCAAAGAATTTCACAAGAAAAGCATTGATGGATCTCACTCCCCAATTTTTTTAAAAAAAGATAGTTTAATTTAATATTCTCTGAATCAGTGGATTTGCTAAAATTAATGCCTAATTTGATCTTATGCATGTGCTTGTCAAATAGACAACTACCAGTCATGGGAGTCAAATTGTTTTTTATTGACAGATTATATGGATATTTATTATAATCTGTTCAAAAGAGGGTATTTAATAATCAAATGTGGATTATTACCATTTAAAAATAATTTAATTTTTTAACAAAAAAAAAATAAATATATATTCCGGGAAGTCATCAGATGACAATCTGAAATGAAAAAACACAATTTAAATAAGTTAATACACACGTTTTAAAATATTCATAAAATACATTTACAATCATCTTGTGTCTATGCTCTAACTTTGTGCATAATTTGATAAAGATATTTATGATTTGATTTTTTTTATTAAAAACCAAACAAACCATACACCATTATATTGTGTAATAAAAAATAAATTTAAATATCATATTTTCTAATTATACATAATAATGTATATCAAATTCCAATAATAAATATATATGTATGCTGAACATAAATGTAATATTCCATGTCCATTCAAATACCTCTATATCAACTATAATATGTATTCCTTTTTCTGATTGTGATCCCTAAATATCTAATTATGAACTAAGTATGACTAATGTATGTAAGCTACTAATATTCGACATTCTTGCTGTGATTCTTAACTAGCATGCATTGGTAAACCAACCTGGATAATGCATGGTCTTTGAAAGTCAATTCAGGGGTAAACAGTTGATTTTCAATAGGTGTCTTATTCATCATTTCAAAAATAGAGGACTGTGAAATACCATCTAAAAATTAGAAATTAATCTAAGTGTCTGATTGTGATCCCTAAATATCTAATTATGACTAATGTATGTAAGCTACTAATATTCGACATTCTTGCTGTGATTCTTAACTAGCATGCATTGGTAAACCAACCTGGATAATGCATGGTCTTTGAAAGTCAATTCAGGGGTAAACAGTTGATCTTCAATAGGTGTCTTATTCATCATTTCAAAAATAGGGGACTGTGAAATACCATCTAAAAATTAGAAAATAATCTAAGTGTCTCCAATAGGATACCTCCACAGCCTTATTCTATCAAATAGTTGGCACTTACCATGTGAACATGTCTTTGTATGGTTTTCAAGGTCAGCAGATTTGAAAGATAATGCCAGACATGATCCCATTGGTATTCTTCAATTTCAATCTTGTATTTTTCCACTGTCAGTCTGGGAATTATTCACTGTCATTCTTCGAATTCTTCCCTTTCAGTCTTTACATGAAGTCATCTCCCTAATGGCATAAATTTTTTAAAGAAAACTACTACTACAAGTGTGTGAATCAGTTCTGTAGCACTCTCCCACCCCCCCATTTCTGAATCAATTTCTGTCACTAGCTTACTAAGCATGTGTAGCATCTTGTGTTATGTTCTATCAAGTGTGAAGATGAGTCATATTGAGCAGAACGAACCTCTAATGTGTGACATTGAACCATAGTCATGCTAGAGGATCGTTATGCTAGAGGATCCCTTTCTGAGTATTTACATTTTAAGTAATGTGTAAACTAAATACTAGTTTAGAAAATGTATGCCATATGATGTATTTGTGTACAATTCATGCCAGCAACAGTCCATACATTTATACTTACCAGCTGATGTCCTCTTTAAAAACCAGGTGGCAAAGACTCGCTACAGGACCCAATGCACAGAGCATCACCTATATTAATAAATTAAACACATTTTTAGCATTTGATGAACAATCCTAACATGTTTGCACAATTCTCTACTTGTCATTTCCCTAGAGTTCACATCTATTGACAATACTCCAGTCTAACTTCTATTATTTACCGTCTAAAGTGGCGGTTGATGATGTCTGCTCTGACATCGAGCCCCTCGTCCCGGAATGGCCCCTCTAGAACAGGATCATCCTCCTCATCTCTGAGGAGGTTTCGGTGCGCCTGGACGCCCTGCAGCATCCCAGCCCGCTGTGCAATATTATGCAGGACACTACAGGCTATAACGATCTTAGCCACCTTCTTTGGGGTGTACTGGAGGGCTCCTCCCGACCTGTCCAGGCACCTGAACCTCATCTTCAGGAGCCCGAACATCCGTTCAACCACCGCCCTGGTTCTCTTATGAGCCCTATTGTAGCGCTCCTCAGACACATCAGTCGGGCTACGCAAGGGGGTAATAAGCCAAGGCCGGCTCATGTACCCAGAATCACCTATAAATTAAGAACAGAACATAATTCAAACTGAATCCTCAAACTTGTATTTCGATTCTAAAAAAAGTTTGTGTACACGATAATCCACTAACAAATGTTTATTTTTTAAAAGAATAATCTAGTTCAATATTATTCTCTATCTTCCCATTTCAGCTAAGACATGCTACATATGCGTATTTCGCCTAAACCAGACCTTGTGTAAAATACCAACTAAATGGTTACATAGCATTCTCTAGCTGAGCATTTAAGGTAAGACATGCTACATATCTGCATTGAACTAAAAGTAGACATTAGCGGAAAGAGACAATGACATGGTTAAATTGCATTTGCTAATATCTTCCCATTTCAGCTAAGACATGCTACATATGCGTATTTCGCCTAAACCAGACTTTGCGTAAAATACCAACTAAATGGTTATATAGCATTCTCTATCTGAGCATTTAAGGTAAGACATGCTACATATCTGCATTGAACTAACACTAGACATTAGCGGAAAGAGACAATGACGGTTAAATTGCATTAGCTAATATCTTCCCATTTCAGCTAAGACATGCTACATATGCGTATTTCTCCTAAACCAGACCTTGTGTAAAATGGAAACGAAATGGTTACATTGCATTCTCTATCCGAGCATTTAAGGTAAGACATGCTACATATCTGCATTGAACTAAAACTAGACATTAGCGGAAAGAGACAATGACATGGTTAAATTGCATCCTATAGCTGAACATTACGCTAACATTTTAAAACTACAGTGGCAATTGTCTAACTAATTAACCATGTTGTGCACAAATACTCACCAACGAGATAACCAGGGGGCATTTGTCTTTCCTCAAACGGTCTCCACAGGGACGACTGAGCGAGGATGCGGGCATCATGACAAGCTCCTGCAAAATTCGCACACACATGCATAATCCTCATCTGTGCGTCACAAACATACTGCACGTTGAGGCTATGAAAATGTTTGCGATTTCTGAAGGGCAAGTCATCAATTGGAGCATGCAGCGCAATGTGGGTACAATCTATGGCTCCCAAGACATTGGGCAATTGAGCAATATCAAAGAATTCCCGCTTCAGGCACCTCCAATCACCATCATTTTGTGGGAATCCTATGTAATGCTTACTGATCCGTACCATGGCGTCCAGAAAGTTATCAAACACCACAGAGAATGTACCTTGAGCCAGGCCATGCATGTACATTTCTCCGGATTGAAAACTCCCGGAGGCCAGGACGTAAAGACAACTTAGCATCTTACTCATGCCGGGAACAGCAGTCCTTATTCTTATACGTGGCTCCAAATGAGGTTTAAGAAGATCGTAAAGGCCAATGAGCTGTTCGCGATTGAGCCGATACTTATCATAAACCTCAAAGTCGCTCATGTTTTCCAAGGTGGGTCTCACCCTGTAGACACGAGGACCTCGAACCAGACGACCCCTTCGTCTCAGTCTGAGCCGCCGAGGCTGCCTGATTCGATCAACAGCTAGTTCGCCAATAGCAGCACCAGCAGCGTCTACCATGTCATCGTCATCCATCTTTCAAAACAGCGTAACAAGGTATGCACTTGATCTGATGTGGATCACAAGTGATGCATTGGCCATGTTGTTTGGGGGATTTATAGTACAATTAGTCCAAAGGTAGTGAGTTTGTAATGATTGCTGATTGTATTCACTTGTTTGTATGTGAGCGGCGCGAATGCTTTCACAGTGGGCGTTTTTTTTTTGTTTGCTGAAATGTTGTTTTCCCCCAATGAATCTCAATGTGAAAGTGTCAAATATCACACATACAGTGCATGTTTGTAATGTTTGATCATATGCGTAATCAATATTTCTTAAACGCGATCTTTTAGTAACAAGCGCACGTCCAGGCTAACATGAATGAAAGTCCATAGTTGTGTATAATGTGCATCTAATGTGATCGATCAATGTTGCTGCAACATTGTTTGAAAACGATAAAGTAACATCTGCCATCTGTAGTATTGTATATATAAGTGATTGCTGAGCTGTCAATATTGTACGCGTCCCTTTCAAATCGCAATAATAATTCAGAACTTCCCGTCTGCCATCTGTAGTATTGTATATATAAGTGATTGCCGAGCTGTCAATATTGTATGCATCCCTTTAAAATCGCAATAATAATTCTGAACTTCCCGTCTGCCATCTGTAGTATTGTATATATAAGTGATTGCCGAGCTGTCAATATTGTATGCGTCCCATTAAAATGGCACTAATACTGAAGAACTTCCGGCTGTCATCTGTAGTATTGTATATATAAGTGATTGCCGAGCTGTCAATATTGTATGCGTCACTTTAAAATCGCAATAATAATTCTGAACTTCCCATCTGCAATCTGTAGTATTGTATATATAAGTGATTGCCGAGCTGTCAATATTATATGCGTCCCTTTAAAATCGCAATAATAATTCCAAACTTCCCGTCTGCCATCTGTAGTATTGTATATATAAGTGATTGCCGAGCTATCAATATTGTATGCGTCCCATTAAAATGGCACTAATACTGAATAACTTCCGGCTGTCATCTGTAGTATTGTATATATAAGTGATTTGCGATCTGACAATATTTATTAATTGTCCCATTGAAATCTCCCTAATAATGCTGTTCCAAACTGTTATTTACGTATATGTTGTATTGTAGTATTGAGTGTTAAAGTTCAGAAAGGGGCGGTACAGTCGTGAATCTGTAATGTGTATGGTTGAATCTTCTAATGACGTCATCATATTATTAACCTGCCTATGTAGTTCTGAAATCCTCATTGTGTTGTTGTATTGTGCTACATTGTTATTGTGTGCTGAATAAAATATAAATGTGTGCTTTGTGGTTGCGTGATGGGTTACGCGTGTTATGTACATCTACGTATATATTGTGATTGTGTCCCACATATGCTGACTTCTATATAGCGGTCTGGCATTGTTGTTTTTTCCCATAAAGTGACATCTGTAATCTGGTGTAATGATGTTCTTCTTGTACGTAATTCTTAATGGTTTATTGTGATGGAATCATGATGTTAAAAGTACAGTAAAATCCATATGTTGTGTTTTGTGATTCCTAGAGAGAATGTAATGTGTTTTTCCCCCATCATTTGAATGCACATGTATGAGTGTATGGTAAAAGTAATGTATGTGCATCCATTACTGATCATGTGTTAAGCCTATGTAGATATGCAGTTGCTGCAAGCATATGAGTTGAATAAATGAAATGCAATAATAAAGGTAAATGAGAGGTGTTTCCCATTGTGTACTGTTTGTGAATCCTGAAATGTTTTAATGATTTTTTTGTCCGTTTAAATGTGATTTTTTTTTTATAAAAAAGTTTGTTACTAGTGATGTTGATTTTTAGTTGATGTAATGTAAAAGTATGAAACAATTTAATGCTGTTGTGAATATTCAATAAGTACAATCCATAAGTCCACCATAGGGAAATAGTCATTTCTTGATCTATTTATCATAGCTGGGTCTAACGCAGAAAAGCATGTTTTTTTTTCCTATTTCTAGCGCTGGTATTTGGAGTTTTTAGGTCTACGCTATTTGCGTGCATTATGGAAATCTGTGTTTCGCGTGCACGAGCACGTCTTCCCCATAGAAGTCAATGGAGGCTCTAAATTTTGTTATTTTTTTTTTCAAAAACTGGTTTTCCTCGTAAAGTGAGTGACGTCATGAGCTTTTGTGAAAAAGTAGCGAAATCATGTTCATTTTGTAATAAATAACTTTTTTGTGTATGTAATGTGGTGTATATTGTTTGTATGCATCGATTAGTGTATGTTTGTGATAATCTTATTAGTTAGATGTAGCTCTATGAGGGTCTTTTCCCGTGTGTCAATGTAAGTCAATGGCAAAATGGATTTGTGTTGTTTTTTTTCTAACACCCTAGATCTCGCAACTTTGATCCTTTGTATTTTGATGAAAAATTATTAAATCATAAAAATAAATATAGTGTAGTGTTTGTATGAGTGTAAGTGTACTTTGTGTAATATTTGTTTTGTGATTCGTGGATGTTTATTTTGTCTGTATATGTTTACTACTGGGTCTGAGCTGTCGGTAGAGATTTGAGCGTTGGGAGATTTTTGAGTGTCGGTAACTGAACTCTAAATACCGGAGTCCGTAAAAAATAAGCGTTAGGAGCCTCTAACGCTGGTTTTTACGGCTAACGCCCAACTCTAAATCTAGGCCATAATATTCAAAGTCCTGAAGTTAGCATGCATCAGGTTTTACTCATGTTCAAATGATTTACTTTCAACATGTAATACAAGCGCTAACCTGCCCATGTTAAAAGTTTACTTTCAGCTGTGTTTACGAGCGAACAAAATAAATATTTAACGCACCACTTATAATCTGGCCCAATATGTGGTAGCAAGGTAAATTGTCTGTAATCACCATCCTTACAATAATAAATAGAAAAAGTAGTAATCTTGCTGTCTTAGCCCACCATCCACCAGCTGTACAATATATACCTTTATCATTTCACTTACACCCAATTGTTCTGTTTGCCTATATCTTACAAAAGCATTAAAGCAATAAAACATGAAACCTAAAAAAATGTTTTCATGATTGAGAAAGAGAATACAATTTTATTTTTTTTTCCAAATTTTCTTCTATGATCTATTTTGCTTTATTATCTTGGTATCCTTAGTTGAAGAAAATCAATCATTACTGAGAGCTAGTTAACACATTGGGTGAGCCAATTACATGAGGCATATTTGTGCACCCATCAATCAGCAGCTTCTGAGCCTACCTAGGGGTGCTTTTCAACAAGGGATACCAAAAGAACAAAACAAATTAGATAAAATAAGTAAATTGAAAAGTTATTTTTAAATTGCATGCTATATCTGAATCATGAAAGAAAAAAATTGGGTTTCATGTCCCTTTAAACTGGAGACACATCAGGTCATCCATCATCCATCCCCACCCATTAGACATTAGACAACCAGGAATCATTGATCTTTAATACACATTATATAAAACAAATGGACATCATAAAATTTGCTGTTCCCCTAGTGGTGTTGATGGAATGACCTGGGCTGTAACCCTGTGTACCCATTTCACAAACTATTATTATTATTATTATTATTATTATTATTCTGAGAGTTAAAATTGTGCACTTCAAATGTATTTTGTATTTTTAAGTTCCCCATGTGCTTTTAAGATGGGATGATGAGCCACAATCAGCACTGCTAGGTACAGTTTTGTACATATCGACACAAGAGAAAAAGAAAAAACAATGGGACACACAATATAAGTGTTTGTAGAAAAGGCAGGAGACCTTGTCTGCGTTTACACAGTAATACATTATAATAAATACCGAGTTAAAGTGGGTAAAAGCCAATTAGTATATTTAAAAAATTAAATAAAAAACACTTTTTTTTGTGGGGAAAAATCAATACTGCAAAGTCCAAATCAAATACTACACTGGTAATCAACTTTAGTATCTGCAAGTCGCTTCTACCTAATGTTCAATGCTTCTCCTCACCAACACCCCATATAATTTGGACTCCTGACTCTGACAAATAGCTGCAGTACATTTAACAAGCTGAATCAATATGTATAGGCTGTGGACTCGCTCTCGTGGTTCAGAAATCTCCCATTCAAAATGCTCAGTCTCTTGTAATGGGCAACGCATGTGAGTTACTTGTTGGTGAAAAAGAAATCCGGATCTGCATAATCGCTACCATTATTTGCTGTTCTGCGTAAAGTGATGAGCGCTGTGTATGCGCAGTCATAATACTCATAAACAGGTAGCAAAAGAGCAGGGCACACACTTAAGGGGTATGTAAATAGCTTTCAGTGACAGGCTTTGCATAAAGGTCCTCACAGAGGGATAGTACAGGAGTCAGCTTTCAATTCAAATTCTCGTGAAATATATTAAAAAGGTGAGGATTCATGACGGAAACATATCTTTTTAATATTAATGAAATAATCCTTTCCACCAACATTTTATTTTGCTATCTGCCCCTTTAAATATTGAAAACTTGGTTATTAAAGGGACAGCTGCTGTTATCTTAGTGCCCTGGAGCAACATACTAAGGCTTCTATTTTCAGCCAAAAGTTTCTATGTGCACACATCTGAAGAGACAGCTGAAATGGGGGGGTTAAAGATTTTATTCGGCATCACAGGAGAAGCTTTCAAGAAGTGAAAAAAAGAAATGAAAACACATGCAGCAAGAAAATGAGATTAATAAACAAACAATGACATCTACTAAACAAAGGTAGGTAAACCTATTACTAAAAATTATCTTTCACTGTGCCTTTTGTGAGAACTTTTACTGTGAGCATGCATGCAAAGCTTACTTAAAGGTACAGTCTAGTCAAAACTAAATAATAAAAAATGCACTTTTAAACAACTTTCCCATTTACTTTTATTATCAAATTTGCTTTGTTCAATTGGTATTCTCTGTTGAAAGCTAAACCTAAGTAGGCTCATATGCTAATTTCTAAACCATTGAACCGCCTCTTATCTGTTTTACAGTTAGACACTGCTAGTTCATGTGTGTCATATAGATAGCATTGTGCTAACTCCTGTGTAGTTATTTATGAGTCAGTGCTGATTGGCTAAAATACAAGTCTGTCAAAAGAACTGAAATAAGGGGGCAGTCTACAGAGGCTTAGATACAAGGTAATCACAGAGGTAAAAAGTATATTAATATAACTGAGATAAGGGGCAGTCTGCAGAGGCTTAGATACAAGGTAATCACAGAGGTAAAAAGTATATTAATATAACTGTGTTGGTTGTGCAAAACTGGGGAATGGGTAATAAAGGGATTATCTATCTTTTAAAACAATACAAATTCTGCAGTAGTTTGTCCCTTTAAGTACACAAAAAACAGTGTACATGTGAAGCATACTTAAGTACACTGCATGTGCTCAGAGCTGGTATTGCATGTATTGCATGGGAAATTACTCAGCATGTGTCATGTACACAACCTCTGGCTCTCTTCGCAGATACACTTTTTAAAATTAGTTTTTATGCTCCTATTAGGAAAGGTAAATTTAAACAGTGATTTATTTTTTCTAGAGCATTTTTGCTAATGCATGTGTATTGGAAAAATGATTCTATTCAAAATAGAAATGCAATTCCCTTTAAGATGGCTAACTTGTATTTTAAATTCTGACTCTAAAGCTAAATAATACATAGTTTTATAGCAAGGCATTGTATATTTGTTGTGTTCTGGAATAAATTAAAGTTCATGTGTCACCCATACTACTAGCTTTTAGCTACAGTTTACATTAGACTGTGTTTAGTATATAATATTGTGTGCAGTGTGGTCTTACCACCACAGAGGGCGCTGCAGCATTTGAGTGCACTCACTGTCTCACTACCATGAACTTTCTGTGTGCTCTCTGTGCTGCAGACAAGTGAAGTCATGTGCACTCAGGTAAGATCAACCATTAGATTAAATATATTAAAAAAAAAGTATATCACTAGCTGCACACACACATGTTGTGTATGATTTGTTTAGTAGCATTAGTAAGTCACCTGCTACTGCATTACACAGAACATACAAACACAACTATCTCACTAGCTCTGCACACACGTGTAACATATAATTATACACTAATGATTTGTTTAGCAGCATTAGTAAGCCACCTGCTACTGCATTACACTGAACATACAAACACAACTATCTCACTAGCGCTGCACACATGTGTAACATATAATTATACACTAATGATTTGCTTAGTAGCATTAGTAAGTCACCTGCTACTGCATTACACAGAACATACAAACACAACTATCTCACTAGCTCTGCACACACGTGTAACATATAATTATGCACTAATAATTTGTTTAGTAGCATTAGTAAGTCACCTGCTACTGCATTACACAGAACATACAAACACAACTATCTCACTAGCGCTGCACACATGTGTAACATATAATTATACACTAATGATTTGTTTAGCAGCATTAGTAAGCCACCTGCTACTGCATTACACAGAACATACAAACACAACTATCTCACTAGCGCTGCACACATGTCTAACATATAATTATACACTAATGATTTGCTTAGCAGCATTAGTAAGTCACCTGCTACTGCATTACACAGAACATACAAACACAACTATCTCACTAGCTCTGCACACACGTGTAACATATAATTATACACTAATGATTTGTTTAGCAGCATTAGTAAGCCACCTGCTACTGCATTACACTGAACATACAAACACAACTATCTCACTAGCTCTGCACACATGTGTAACATATAATTATACACTAATGATTTGTTTAGCAGCATTAGTAAGCCACCTGCTACTGCATTACACTGAACATACAAACACAACTATCTCACTAATGCTGCACACATGTGTAACATATAATTATACACTAATGATTTGTTTAGCAGCATTAGTAAGTCACCTGCTACTGTATTACACAGAACATACAAACACAACTATCTCACTAGCTCTGCACACACGTGTAACATATAATTATACACTAATGATTTGTTTAGCAGCATTAGTAAGTCACCTGCTACTGCATTACACAGAACATACAAACACAACTATCTCACTAGCTCTGCACACACGTGTAACATATAATTATACACTAATGATTTGTTTAGCAGCATTAGTAAGCCACCTGCTACTGCATTACACTGAACATACAAACACAACTCTCTCACTAGCTCTGCACACATGTGTAACATATATTTATACACTAATGATTTGTTTAGCAGCATTAGTAAGCCACCTGCTACTGTATTACACAGAACATACAAACACAACTATCTCACTAGCTCTGCACACACGTGTAACATATAATTATACACTAATGATTTGTTTAGCAGCATTAGTAAGCCACCTGCTACTGTATTACACAGAACATACAAACACAACTATCTCACTAGCTCTGCACACATGTGTAACATATAATTATACACTAATGATTTGTTTAGCAGCATTAGTAAGTCACCTGCTACTGTATTACACAGAACATACAAACACAACTATCTCACTAGCACTGCACACATGTGTAACATATAATTATACACTAATGATTTGTTTAGCAGCATTAGTAAGCCACCTGCTACTGTATTACACAGAACATACAAACACAACTATCTCACTAGCTCTGCACACATGTGTAACATATAATTATACACTAATGATTTGTTTAGTAGCATTAGTAAGCCACCTGCTACTGTATTACACAGAACATACAAACACAACTATCTCACTAGCTCTGCACACATGTGTAACATATAATTATACACTAATGATTTGTTTAGCAGCATTAGTAAGCCACCTGCTACTGCATTACACAGAACATACAAACACAACTATCTCACTAATGCTGCACACATGTGTAACATATAATTATACACTAATGATTTGTTTAGCAGCATTAGTAAGTCACCTGCTACTGTATTACACAGAACATACAAACACAACTATCTCACTAGCACTGCACACATGTGTAACATATAATTATACACTAATGATTTGCTTAGCAGCATTAGTAAGTCACCTGCTACTGCATTACACAGAACATACAAACACAACTATCTCACTAGCGCTGCACACACGTGTAACATATAATTATACACTAATAATTTGTTTAGCAGCATTAGTAAGCCACCTGCTACTGCATTACACAGAACATACAAACACAACTATCTCACTAGCGCTGCACACATGTGTAACATATAATTATACACTAATGATTTGCTTAGCAGCATTAGTAAGTCACCTGCTACTGTATTACACAGAACATACAAACACAACTATCTCACTAGCGCTGCACACATGTGTAATGATTTGCTTCAGTGACGTGCATTCATTGGAGGCAGGTGAGGCAGTGCTTCCCCTGGCCAATGTGGGAATTACAGCCTTTTTTATAAAAAAATAAAAAAATAAAAAAAAGAAATCTTTTTTTTTTTTTCATTTTTTTTTCCATCTGAAAAGGTGACCCCCCTACCCCCACCCCTCCACCAAATTCATTATTTTATTGCAATTTATTGTTTTAAAAAGAAAACTACGTAATATTAAGTAATACATTCATATTGCACAAGAAGGTAGAGGCCAGCTATCCTTCCATTGCGCAATGTGAATGTAATACTGTCTTATGTTATGGGCTGCTTTAGAGACTGCCACCCAGTGGGGAATAATAGCTAATGCAGCAGTCTCTATTGCAGCCCATAACTGCTCACACCGGAGGCTAGCCTCGGGAGCCCTGCCTGCCCGCCCCTCAGCCAATCAGACATCACTATGTCTGAGTCTCTAGGCTGAGTTGCCGGGCGGGAAATAGTTGCGCAGCCGCAATGCGCAGGTCAGGTGTTTATGCATGTCCGTTGTCTTCAGAGCAGCAGAGAGGATCATTGAAGACAAGTGCTGCAGTCAGTCAGTGAGTGCTCTCAGTCAGAGTCAGTGGCTGTGTGAGACGTGCACTGTGTGACACTGTGAGTTGTCTGGACTGTCAGCCTCAGTCAGGTCAGGAGTCAGGACTCTCAGGGGGAGACTAGGAGAGGAGTGGTCAGCCGGCGTAGTAGCCAGAGGTAGGTGATGGACGGCGGGTGGGTCATGAATAATCAACAGTCACAGACAGTGAGTTCTTGAGTGCTACTAAGCTGGTGTTGTGCAGCGTTTTCTTATCCGGTGCAGCAGCAAGCAGAGCAGCTCCCTACCATCATAAATAGAAAGCTGTGTCCAAATACTCCATTCAGACTGTGCATCTTGCTGGCCAGCTTTCTATTCATGATGGTAGGGAGCTGCTCTGCTTGCTGCTGCACCGGATAAGAAAACGCTGCTTGGGGGGCCAGCAAGTGGTTCTTAGTAGTGGGACTCAGTCACTCGGTCTGCATAGGTGACAACTACCAAAATCCTGGCCAGATGAAAAATAGAGCCTTTTTAATGAGCCCAGTTTGCGTGAGTCATCCTGAGCTGTGATAAAACTTTAGGCACTATGGCTGGGGAGAAGTGCAGGGATTACAGTTGCTACACTTCTCCCGGTAGAGCCTTTGACAGCTGGACTGTGTGGAGCTTGTTTGCTTTTAATGCTAACTTCCTGCCAGAACGTAGCTGTGAAGACAGCAGCAGGGGGTTGGGCTTTCAGCACGGAGAAGACAGAGGAGGTATGTTAATTACTTAAAAAAATGCTCTGTTGTGTTTTTTTCTTTCTTTCTGCTGTTTTATGGCCTTTTTCCACTGCAGATAATGAGAATGTGTGTTTTAAAAGACCGGGGAAAGGGGAGCATACTTAGGACTTAGTACTAAGTTTAATTGCACCAGGAAGCTAAAAGGTCAGCTAAATGTGCTCCTTTCTTAAAAAATAGATAAATAGAATAAATAGTACTTTGGTCTTTGCTCTATTAAACAAGTTGAACTGTGATGGTGCCACTGGGGTAATGACCAGTGTGTGGGGAGAGTTTGTGTCTTTGTGTGTGTAAGTGTCTTTATGTCTGTGTAAGTGTCTTTATGTCTGTGTGTGTGTGTGTAAGTGTCTTTATGTCTGTGTGTGTGTGTGTGTAAGTGTCTTTATGTCTGTGTGTGTGTGTAAGTGTCTTTATGTCTGTGTGTGTGTGTAAGTGTCTTTATGTCTGTGTGTAAGTGTATTTATGTCTGTGTGTAAGTGTATTTATGTCTGTGTGTGTGTGTGTAAGTGTCTTTATGTCTGTGTGTGTGTGTAAGTGTCTTTATGTGTGTGTGTAAGTGTATTTATGTCTGTGTGTAAGTGTATTTATGTCTGTGTGTGTGTGTGTAAGTGTATTTATGTCTCTGTGTGTGTGTGTAAGTGTCTTTATGTCTGTGTGTGTGTGTGTGTGTAAGTGTCTTTATGTCTGTGTGTGTGTGTGTAAGTGTCTTTATGTCTGTGTGTGTGTGTGTAAGTGTCTTTATGTCTGTGTGTGTGTGTGTAAGTGTCTTTATGTCTGTGTGTGTGTGTAAGTGTCTTTATGTGTGTGTGTAAGTGTCTATGTCTTTATGTGTGTGTGTAAGTGTCTTTATGTCTGTGTGTGTGTAAGTGTCTTTATGTCTGTGTGTGTGTGTAAGTGTCTTTATGTCTGTGTGTGTAAGTGTCTTTATGTCTGTGTGTGTAAGTGTCTTTATGTCTGTGTGTAAGTGTCTATGTCTTTATGTGTGTTTGTAAGTGTATTTATGTATGTGTGTGTGTAAGTGTATTTATGTCTGTGTGTAAGTGTATTTATGTCTGTGTGTGTGTGTCTTTATGTCTGTGTGTGTGTGTGTGTAAGTGTCTTTATGTCTGTGTGTTATGAAATATACCAAAGAAAACCAGTTCAGCAAGACAAGGGCACAGCACATGACATATCTTGTGAATTATGTAGTATAACAATTATTTACAATATAGGCTGTACTATTAGAGGGCATTAAAGTCATTTTTTTTCCTTTTATGAATCTTAGAGGGGTTATTTTAAAATGTAATACATGTTTTGTATTTTCTTTCTGTAAGACATGTTTCTATACTGAGGAAATATAAATATATGTGTGTATGGTTGTCTGTCTGTATTAACCTATATTTATGCAAAACAATATTTTAATAAAATTAATTTTTATATGCATGATAGAAATTTTAAATTTAAAGGTTAAAGTAAATTCAAATATTTTCTTTTATGATTGAGACAGAGCATGGAATTTTAAACAACTTTCCACTTTACTTCTATTATTTAATTTGCTTTACTCTATTGTAGTCCTTTGTTGAACAGCATACCTAGATAGGTTCAGGAGCAGAAATGCATTACTGAAGCTAGCGGCTGATTGGTGGTTGAAGATATATATCTCTTGACATTGGTTTACCACATGTCATCAGCGAGATCTCAATGGTGCATTGCTGCTCCTTCAACAAATGATACCAAAAGAATGTAGCAAATTTAATAAAAGAAGTCAATTTTAAAATTACTTAAACTTGTATGCTCTATCAGAATCACAAAAGAAAAACTGAGTTTCATGTCCCTTTAAATTTCCAGATAGCATAAGTAGGCATAGTCATGTCAAATAATAACAAGATATGAACAGTCATGTACCTTATATATATATATATATATATATATATATATATATATATATACTAGAGTTGAACCTGAAGCTCAACTTGCTCAAGCTACAAATAAAATGTGTTTTTGCACTCCACCAATTACCTGTGTCTCATCATGATACTAAGACAAAAATGCTCATCCAGAGACAGAGTATATATTGTTAGTATTAAATCTATATTCACGATGCCCATCCCATGATTCTTCTATGAGATCAGACATGGATCTACTTTTTTGTGTGACTGTTGCAATTTAATTTCAAGGCAGCATGTGTGAGAAATATCAGGGAATATAAATTGGATTAGGCAGTAGGCACCATACTTTGGTGCCTATTTATATTCCCTGATATTTCTCACATGTTTGAAATTACATTGCAACAGTCACACAAAAAAAGTAGATCCATGATAATGAAGGAATCTATAAGCATAATTTGCAGCATTAAAGTAAAAAGTATGTTTTAAACATATTTTAATGGGCCTGGATTTCTAGATCTCCTAATCAGAGCAAGCATTTTGTTATCTGGCAAGAGTTTCTGTTACAATCCTTTAGACTAAAATCATCATGTTTACTAAGTTGACCAGTTTTCCAAGACACCATTTAAAGGGACATGAAACCCATATGTTTTCTTTCATGATTTAGAAAGAGCATGTAATTTTAAATAACTTTCCAATTTACATCTAATAGCTGGCTTTCTTCATTCTTTTGATATCCTTTGTTGAAAATCATATCTAAATATGCTCATTAGCTACTGAGCATATTTAGATATGATTTTCAACAAAGGATATCAAAAGACTGAAGAAAACCAGATATCCTTTGTTGAAAATCATATCTAAATATGCTCAGTAGCTACTGATTGGTGGCTGCATATAGATACCTCATGCGATTGGCTCGCCCATATGCATTGCTATTTCTTCAACAAAGGATATCTAAAGAATGAAGGCGTATCCGATTCCTAGCCACTGCCTCACCAGCCTCTGAAGTCTGCGCACATCACTGATTTGCTTAGCAGCATTAGTAAGTCACCTGCTACTGCATTACACAGAACATACAAACACAACTATCTCACTAGCTCTGCACACACGTGTAACATATAATTATACACTAATAATTTGTTTAGCAGCATTAGTAAGCCACCTGCTACTGCATTACACAGAACATACAAACACAACTATCTCACTAGCGCTGCACACATGTGTAACATATAATTATACACTAATGATTTGTTTAGTAGCATTAGTAAGCCACCTGCTACTGCATTACAAAGAACATACAAACACAACTATCTCACTAGCGCTGCACACATGTGTAACATATAATTATACACTAATGATTTGCTTAGTAGCATTAGTAAGTCACCTGCTACTGCATTACACAGAACATACAAACACAACTATCTCACTAGCTCTGCACACACGTGTAACATATAATTATGCACTAATAATTTGTTTAGTAGCATTAGTAAGTCACCTGCTACTGCATTACACAGAACATACAAACACAACTATCTCACTAGCGCTGCACACATGTGTAACATATAATTATACACTAATGATTTGTTTAGCAGCATTAGTAAGCCACCTGCTACTGCATTACACAGAACATACAAACACAACTATCTCACTAGCGCTGCACACATGTCTAACATATAATTATACACTAATGATTTGCTTAGCAGCATTAGTAAGTCACCTGCTACTGTATTACACAGAACATACAAACACAACTATCTCACTAGCGCTGCACACATGTGTAACATATAATTATACACTAATGATTTGCTTAGCAGCATTAGTAAGTCACCTGCTACTGCATTACACAGAACATACAAACACAACTATCTCACTAGCGCTGCACACATGTGTAACATATAATTATACACTAATGATTTGCTTAGCAGCATTAGTAAGTCACCTGCTACTGCATTACACAGAACATACAAACACAACTATCTCATTAGCGCTGCACACATGTGTAACATATAATTATACACTAATGATTTGCTTAGCAGCATTAGTAAGTCACCAGGAGCGCGATCCGATATAGATCGCAGTTTGCGGCGCAAGCGAGGAGACCGGCGTCTCCCGCAGTTTCAGCTCGCAACTCGAGCCATCCCATATAAGTCGCCGTCAGATGCTAACGTGCCGTAAGTCTCACAAACCAGCGATGTCCAGAAATCTGCGTAAGTACAAATTTCTGGCGTCGCCAGTGACTTGCGGCACGTTAGAATCTGCCGGCGCCTATAAAACCTGACTAAAGTCTAAAACACCCGCACTGTCTAACACGCCTCCCTAACATAGCCCGCACTGTCTAACACGCCTCCCTAACATAGCCCGCACTGTCTAACACGCCTCCCTAACATAGCCCGCACTGTCTAACCCTCTATCCGCTATCCCCCCTCACTAGCCTAACAATAAAAAAGCTATTAACCCCTAAACCGCCGCTCCTTTACCCCGCCGCAACCTAATAAAGTTATTAACCCCTAAACCGCCGCTCCCGTACCCCGCCGCCAGCTATATTATATCTATAACCCCCTAAAGTGAGCCCCTAACACCGCCGCCATCTATATTACAATTATTAACCCCTAATGTAAGCCCCTTACACCGCCGCCATCTCTATTAAAATGATTAACCCCTAATTTAATCTACCTACCCCGCCGCCAGCTATGTTATCTATATTAACCCTAAGTATATTATAGTTAATATAGTTATTACATTATATATATTAACTATATTAACCCTAATTATATTAGGGTTAATATAGTTACTATAGTATTTATATTAACTATATTAACTCTATCTAACCCTAACACCCCTAACTATATTTATATTAAATTAATCTAATTAATTTATAAACTAAAATATTCCTATTTAAATCTAAATACTTACCTATAAAATAAACCCTAAGATAGCTACAATATAATTAATAATTACATTGTAGCTATGTTAGGGTTAATATTTATTTTACAGGTAAATTGTTAATTATTTTAACTAGGTATAATAGCTATTAAATAGTTATTAACTATTTAATATCTACCTAGTTAAAATAATTACCCAATTACCTGTAAAATAAATACACCTACACTATCAATAAATGTAATAAACTACAAACATCTATCTAAAAATACAATTAAATTAACTAAACTAAATTACAAAAAAAAACAAACACTAAATTACAAAAAATAAAAAAAAGATTAAAAGATTTTTAAGCTAATTACACCTATTCTAAGCCCCCTAATAAAATAATAAACCCCCAAAATAACAAAACTTCCCTGCCCTATTCTAAATTAAACAAATTTCAAAGCTCTTTACCTTACCAGCCCTTAAAAGGGCCTTTTGTGGGGCATGCCCCAAAGAATTCAGCTCTTTTGCATTCAATAAATACAATCCCCCCCCCCCCCATTACAACCCACCACCCACATACCCCTATTCTAAACCCACCCAAACCCCCCTTAAAAAATCCTAACACTACCCCCCTGAAGATCTCCCTACCTTGTCTTCACCACACCGGGCCGAACTCCTGGTCCGATCCGGGCGATGTCGTCCGCCAAGCGGCAAAGAAGAAATCTTCCTCCGGCGATGTCATCCTCCAAGCGGCAAAGAAGAATTCTTCCTCCGGCGACGTCTTCCTCCAAGCGGCAGCAAAGTCTTCATTCTTCCGGCGGCATCTTCAATCTTCTTTCTTCGCTCCGCCGCCGCGGAGCATCCATCCCGGCCGACTGCTAAACTTGGAATGAGGTACCTTTAAATGACGTCATCCAAGATGGCGTCCGCCGAATTCCGATTGGCTGATAGAATCCTATCAGCCAATCGGAATTAAGTTAAAAAAATCTGATTGGCTGATTGAATCAGCCAATCAGATTCAAGTTCAATCCGATTGGCTGATCCAATCAGCCAATCAGATTGAGCTCGCATTCTATTGGCTGATCGGAACAGCCAATAGAATGCGAGCTCAATCTGATTGGCTGATTGGATCAGCCAATCGGATTGAACTTGAATCTGATTGGCTGATTCAATCAGCCAATCAGATTTTTTTAACTTAATTCCGATTGGCTGATAGAATCCTATCAGCCAATCGGAATTCGGCGGACGCCATCTTGGATGACGTCATTTAAAGGTACCTCATTCCAAGTTTAGCAGTCGGCCGGGATGGATGCTCCGCGGCGGCGGAGCGAAGAAAGAAGATTGAAGATGCCGCCGGAAGAATGAAGACTTTGCTGCCGCTTGGAGGAAGACGTCGCCGGAGGAAGAATTCTTCTTTGCCGCTTGGAGGATGACATCGCCGGAGGAAGATTTCTTCTTTGCCGCTTGGAGGACGCCATCGCCCGGATCGGATCAGGAGTTCGGCCCGGTGTGGTGAAGACAAGGTAGGGAGATCTTCAGGGGGGTAGTGTTAGGATATTTTAAGGGGGGTTTGGGTGGGTTTAGAATAGGGGTATGTGGGTGGTGGGTTGTAATGGGGGGGGGGGGGATTGTATTTATTGAATGCAAAAGAGCTGAATTCTTTGGGGCATGCCCCACAAAAGGCCCTTTTAAGGGCTGGTAAGGTAAAGAGCTTTGAAATTTGTTTAATTTAGAATAGGGCAGGGAAGTTTTGTTATTTTGGGGGTTTATTATTTTATTAGGGGGCTTAGAATAGGTGTAATTAGCTTAAAAATCTTTTAATCTTTTTTTTATTTTTTGTAATTTAGTGTTTGTTTTTTTTTGTAATTTAGTTTAGTTAATTTAATTGTATTTTTAGATGTTTGTAGTTTATTACATTTATTGATAGTGTAGGTGTATTTATTTTACAGGTAATTGGGTAATTATTTTAACTAGGTAGATATTAAATAGTTAATAACTATTTAATAGCTATTATACCTAGTTAAAATAATTAACAATTTACCTGTAAAATAAATATTAACCCTAACATAGCTACAATGTAATTATTAATTATATTGTAGCTATCTTAGGGTTTATTTTATAGGTAAGTATTTAGATTTAAATAGGAATATTTTAGTTTATAAATTAATTAGATTAATTTAATATAAATTTAGTTAGGGGTGTTAGGGTTAGATAGAGTTAATATAGTTAATATAAATACTATAGTAACTATATTAACTATATTAACCCTAATATAATTAGGGTTAATATAGTTAATATATATAATTTAATAACTATATTAACTATAATATACTTAGGGTTAATATAGATAACATAGCTGGCGGCGGGGTAGGTAGATTAAATTAGGGGTTAATAATTTTTATATAGGTGGCGGCGGTGTAAGGGGTCAGATTACGGGATAGATAAGGTAGATGGCGGCGGTTTTAGGGGCTCACAGTAGGGGGTTAGTTTATGTAGATGGCGGCGGGGTCGGGGAGCGGCGTTTTAGGGGGTAATAACTTTATTAGGGATTTCGGGGGGGGGGGGGATCGCGGTTGACAGGGAGATAGACATTGCGCATGCGTTAGGTGTTAGGTTTATTTTAGCTGCTAGTTTAGGGAGTTACGGGGCTCCAATAGTCAGCGTAAGGCTTCTTACGGCTGCTTTTTGTGGCGAGGTGAAAATGGAGTAAGTTTTCTCCATTCTCGCCACGTAAGTCCTTACGCTGCATATTGGACACCAAACTGCGCGGGTTTGGTATACCTGCCTATGGCCCAAAAAACTGCGGGCGACGGCAGAAATATACGGGCGTAACTTCTAGCTTACGCCGTATATAGGATACCAAATCCGCGCAATTATTGGCGTCGCCGGCTTTTGCGGGCGACGCTTTATATCGGATCGACCCCATAGTATACTGCATTACACAGAACATACAAACACAACTAGATTTAAATGTTAAAGGGATAATCCAAATACAATTGAAATGTGCATCTTTATTTTTCTGTTTGAAAACGAGCATTTTTGTAATTAGAAAACTTTTTTACTTAGCAGCATTAGTAAGTCACCTGCTACTGCATTACACAGAACATACAAACACAACTATCTCACTAGCGCTGCACACATGTGTAACATATAATTATACACTAATGATTTGTTTAGCAGCATTAGTAAGCCACCTGCTACTGCATTACACAGAACATACAAACACAACTATTTCACTAGCACTGCACACATGTGTGTGACAGACCCTTCTGTCAGGACTGAAGGAGTTAACTGTGTTTAGCTTTAAGAAACTATTTTCTAAACACAAGTTGCTGGCTCCAACCATAATTTAGTTAGTGATAAGAATTCCATTGTTTAATCACCCTCAGAGAGAAAACGCCTAAGTGATAAGAAGAGCCAAGAGTGTCTTGTGGTTGAAGTGTTTAAGTAAGGTAATTCTATTGTATCATGTCAAAGGGCTTGTTCCCTCCATGTAATGTACAACAGTCTTTCAACCCCCATCTGGGGGGGGGGGGGCAGACCTGCATAAATACTAGGCATAGCCTTTAATAAATGTCATTCTGTTTAAACCTGAAAACTGGCTGGTTTGTGAATTGCTGATTCCCTATGCAGGACGTTGTTCCCTGGTATTAACCCTTGGTATCCTGTTGGTACCGTAACAATTGGTGGCAAGTGACGGAATGAACCTTATCGCCCAGAAGAGCAACTACACAAGCCAGTAACCTCAGGAAGAGGGGGATTATTACAATACTGACTAAGATGGAAAAGAGAAAAGTAAATTTTGCAGCTTTTAAAAACTTCCTGGAAACAGAAGGAGAGATTGATGGGTACCTTGCGGATTTTGAGAGGCAATGTGCACTACACAAGGTACCCGCAGAGGACTGGGTCACGATATTATCTGGAAAATTATCCGGCCGGGCCAGAGAGGCTTTTCGGGCCATTCCAGATGAGGAAATCAGGGATTATAATACTGTAAAAGAGGCTCTGCTCTCCAGGTATGCGGTTACACCGGAGGCATACCGGAGGCGGTTCAGAGACACTGTTAAATTAGCTGGAGATTCCTACCTTGAGTGGGCATGTAAGGTGCACTGCACAGCAGCTCACTGGATAGCGGGGTGCCAAGCCATATCTGGGGAAGAGGTGCTGCAGCTATTCCTGTTGGAACATTGCTTCGACAAGTTACCCGCAGGAGTTCGAGAGTGGGTTCGGGACCGTAAACCCTCCACCCTGCAGGAAGCAGCTCGCTTGGCAGATGAGTATACGGATGCCCGCAAACTGGACACTGCTACCACTAAGCCCCCTGCTAGAGTGGAGTACAGACCCCCAGTCACCCCAGCAGCTGCCAGTTACCAAACCCCGGCGCACCGCTATACCACACGGCTCCGGCCACGAACTACCCTCAGAGAGCCCTGTTCAATTTGCGGTGCTACTCACAACCTATTCGGTGCTTTAGATGTAAGCAACTAGGGCACAAAAGACCAGAGTGTCCCCTAAACGCAGCGAACCAAGCGCAGTCCTGGAGAAGACCCGCCGGCGGAATCCCATGTAATCCTCAGCCTGCGGCCCGCTACGTAGAGGCGCAAGAATGCTGGAGCATCCTACATGAGGCAGACCTTGTGCAAGCTGCCCACCGGAATAACCGGCAACTGGTTAAAGTGAATGGGAAGAAGGTCAGTGGTCTACGGGATACTGGTGCTACCATGACCTTGCTTCAAAAGAACTTGGTGTCTGAGAAACAGTACACTGGAGACACTGTGGCTGTGAGGGTAGCAGGGGGCGATGTGTTCAGCCTACCTGTTGCCAGGGTACATTTGGATTGGGGAGTGGGCACTAGACCTGTGAATGTGGGGGTCAAGAAGGACTTACCTGCTGATGTTCTTCTTGGAAATGACTTGGCCCCCCTTGTTTCTGCCTACGCTCCTATGGGTCCCGCTGATGTTAACCCTGTGACTACCCGTGCCCAGATCCGTGCAGCAGAGACTGACCCACCTGCTGCTAAGCCCCAGGATGCTGAGCTCAGTAAATCTCTATCCGCAATTGATATGTGGAGGTCCCGTTACAATGCGCTGATGAAGGAGAAGAGGAGCGCAGAGGAAAAAGCACGTTTAGAACGTGAATCTCTGCTAGACAAGCTGCACCGACAGACTGCAGAAAACACCAGCTTGAGAGTGGGACATGAAACCTTAAAGACAAACTTAGCGACACTTGAGGAGAAGCTGACGCTGGCTCATAGTGAGGTGCAGCAACTCAAGGGCACCCTATGTCAGTATGAAGGGATTGTGGATACCTATAAAGAGCAGGTACAGAAAACTCGTAAAGAAGCTGATGGGATTTTGAAGGACTGTTTTGGCCCTAGTCTGGGCACTGAGGAAGTTGAACCCTTGTTTGTATGGACAGGAATTCTCTCTCATAACGGGAATACAGATGGATTGTCCTGGCAAACTGACATGCCTACCACCTCCTAGTCCGGTCATCCCTCAGGTTGACCCGCAAAAGGGTCAAGCCGGGTCCTGCCGGAGTGTTCCACAAGGGGGGAGCTATGTGACAGACCCTTCTGTCAGGACTGAAGGAGTTAACTGTGTTTAGCTTTAAGAAACTATTTTCTAAACACAAGTTGCTGGCTCCAACCATAATTTAGTTAGTGATAAGAATTCCATTGTTTAATCACCCTCAGAGAGAAAACGCCTAAGTGATAAGAAGAGCCAAGAGTGGTCTTGTGGTTGAAGTGTTTAAGTAAGGTAATTCTATTGTATCATGTCAAAGGGCTTGTTCCCTCCATGTAATGTACAGCAGGTCTTTCAACCCCCATCTGGGGGGGGGGGGGGCAGACCTGCATAAATACTAGGCATAGCCTTTAATAAATGTCATTCTGTTTAAACCTGAAAACTGGCTGGTTTGTGAATTGCTGATTCCCTATGCAGGACGTTGTTCCCTGGTATTAACCCTTGGTATCCTGTTGGTACCGTAACAATGTGTAACATATAATTATACACTAATGATTTGTTTAGCAGCATTAGTAAGCCACCTGCTACTGCATTACACAGAACATAGAAACACAACTATCTCACTAGCGCTGCACACATGTGTAGCATATAATTATACACTAATGATTTGCTTAGCAGCATTAGTAAGTCACCTGCTACTGCATTACACAGAAAATACAAACACAACTATCTCACTAGCGCTGCACACATGTGTAACATATAATTATACACTAATGATTTGTTTAGAAGCATTAGTAAAGTCACCAGGTATACTGCATTACACAGAACATACAAACACAACTAGGGATAATCCAAATACAATTGAAATGTGCATCTTTATTTTTCTGTTTGAAAACGAGCATTTTTGTAATTAGAAAACTTTTTTAGTAAAATCTATCACTGTTTTATATGAGAGATGTTACTGTAAGTGTATGAAATATACAGACATTAGCAAACAAACTGCATCTGCTTGTGACTTTCTGATATAATGGTGTAGCAGTATTAGAAGCTGTATTTTTATGAATTGCTTTGATGCTGTTCAGAAGCCTGGCAGGGGTTAATATTTTGTGTTGTTTTTTGGTGTGGGTTACAGTGTTTGTGCAGTTTGAAATAACTATGTCCTGCTATGTAGATGCTGAAGGGTTAATAATGTAACCCTTGCTTGTTTAATTTGGCCCTACATTGAAAAAGTATTATTCATATGCAAAGTGAGCTGTTAGGGTGTTTTATTTAACATGCAATAAAAAATACAGTAAATATTTTAAGGTAATTAGTGATTTTAATCTAATTTTCTTGCTGCAAATGTTTTAATTTACTTTTTGAAATGATTCTACTGTGATCAAAATCTATAATGTAAATTAAAAGACTTGCAGCAAGAAACTGAGATTAAATCCCTATTCCCTAAAAAATAATCCTTGTTAACAGTCCCTTTAATATCAGTTGCCAACTATTTTGATCTAGGGCAGTGGTTTTCAAACCTGTGCCCAGGCCTCCCCAACAGGGCCAGATTTTCTGGATTAACCTTGGATGAGAGCAGGTAAATATACCATCAACCAGATTACGAGTTTGCGTTATGAGCGGCTCGCTACTAACTTTGCAAGTTATTTCCACCGCTCACCTTTAATAGCGCTGCTATAAACAGGTTTGCAAAAACCAGGGCCGTTAGCAGCAATATAGCAGCGTTGAGCTCCATACCGCACACAAATACCAGCACTGCTTTGAGCTGGTTTTACGTGCTCATGCACTATTTCCCCAGAGACATCAATGGGGAGAGCCGGCTTAAAAAAAGCCTAACACCTCAATAAAGGAGCGTAAAGCTCCGTAACGCTGGCACATTGATTCCTATGGGGGAAAGAAAATTTATGTTTACACCTAACACCCTAACATAAACCCTGAGTATAAACACCCCTAATCTTTTGCCCCCGACATCGCCGTCACCTACATTACAATTTTTAAACCCCTAATCTGCTACCCTCCCACAATGTTGCTGCCACCTACCTACACTTATTAAACCCCTAATCTCTGCCCCCGAATGTCACCGGCCACCTAGCATAAATTTAATAACCCCTAATCTTGCCACCCCCAATGTCGCCGCCACCTACATAAATTGTATTATCCCCTAATCTGCCACCCCAACCGGTCACCGCCACTATACTAAAGTTATTAACCCTATTACCCTCTGGGCCTCCCACATCACGAATACTAAATATATATATTACCCCTAGACCTAAGTCTTAACCCTAACTACTCCTAACTTTAATATAATTAAAAACAAAATCTAAATAAAAATTACTATCATTAACTAAATAATACCTATTTAAAACTAAAATACTTACCTATAAAATAAAGCCTAAGCTGCTACAATATAACTAATAGTTACATTGTAGCTAGCTTAGGTTTTATTTTTATTTAACAGCTAAGTTAGTATTTATTTTAACTAGTAGACTAGTTAGTAAATAGTAACTATTTACTAACTATCTAGTTAAAATAAAATAAAAAATTAATTACCTGTAAAATAAAACTTAACCTGCCTCACACTAACAACTAACATTAACACTAAAATTAAATAAATTACATTAATAAATACAATTAACTAAATTACAAAAAATAAAAAAATAAATGATCAAATATTTAAACTAATTACACCTAATCTAATAGCCCTTCAAAATAAAAAAGCCCCCCTCCCAAATAAAAAAACCCTAGCCTAAACTAAACTGCCAGATAGCCCTTAAAAGGGCCTTTTGCGGGACAATTGCCCCAATAAATCAGGCTCTGTTTTGCCGGTAATAAAAAAATAAAATACAAACAACTTCTATGGAAGTCCCATTGAAAAATGACTTTTTGAAAGGTGTTGTAGTTACGTTGTGTGAAGGCCAAAAAAGTGTGCGGTACAACTGTACTTACAAGACTCGTAATAGCAGCTGTAGTGAAAAAGCAGCGTTATACTCATAACGCAAAACTCGTAATCTAGCCGAAAGTCTAATAAAAAATTATTTAAAAAAAATATTGCACGAAAAACCTTTTAAGGGTTCAAAAGATATGAGATCTTGGGTGCTAGAAAAAAAAAGGCAGGCAAATGGCTTTGACATTGAGACACATACATTGCTAAAGATGTTTTTTGTATGTATGTATGAATATATATATATATATATATATATATATATATATATATATATATCACATACATACAAAAACATCTTTAGCAATGTATGTGTCTCAATGTCAAAGCCATTTGCCTGCCTTTTTTTTCTAGCACCCAAGATCTCATATCTTTTGAACCCTTAAAAGGTTTTTTGCAATATTTTTTTAAATAATTTTTTATTAGACTTTCGGCTAGATTACGAGTTTTGCGTTATGAGTATAACGCTGCTTTTTCACTACGCTGCTATTACGAGTCTTGTAAGTACAGTGTACCGCACACTTTTTTGGCCGTCACACAACGTAACTACAACACCTTTCAAAAAGTCATTTTTCAATGGGACTTCCATAGAAGTTGTTTGTATTTTATTTTTTTATTACAGGCAAAAGAGCTGATTTATTTGGGGCAATGTCCCGCAAAAGGCCCTTTTAAGGGCTATTGGCAGTTTAGTTTAGGCTAGGGTTTTTTTTATTTGGGAGGGGGGCTTTTTTATTTTGATAGGGCTATTAGATTAGGTGTAATTAGTTTAAATATTTGATCATTTATTTTTTTATTTTTGTAATTTTAGTTAATTGTAATTTAATTAATGTAATTTATTTAATTTTAGTGTAATGTTAGGTGTTAGTGTGAGGCAGGTTAAGTTTTATTTTACAGGTAAATTAATTTTTTATTTATTTTAACTAGATAGTTAGTAAATAGTTAACTATTTACTAACTAGTCTACCTAGTTAAAATAAATACAAACTTAGCTGTTAAATAAAAATAAAACCTAAGCTAGCTACAATGTAACTATTAGTTATATTGTAGCAAGCTTAGGGTTTATTTTATAGGTAAGTATTTAGTTTTAAATAGGTATTATTTAGTTAATGATAGTAATTTTTATTTAGATTTATTTTAATTATATTAAAGTTAGGTGTTAGGGTTAGACTTAGGTTAGGGGTTAATATTATATTTAGTATTCGTGATGTGGGAGGCCAGAGGTTTAGGGGTTAATAACTTTAGTATAGTGGCGGTGACGTTGGGGTGGCAGATTAGGGAATACATTTATGTAGGTGGCGGCGACGTTGGGGGTGGCAGATTAGGGGTTATTAAATTTATGTAGGTGGCGGTGACATTGGGGGCAGCAGATTAGGGGTTAATAAGTGTAGGTAGGTGGCAGCAACATTGGGGGTAGCAGATTAGGGGTTAAAAATTGTAATGTAGGTGTCGGCGATGTCGGGGGCAAAAGATTAGGGGTGTTTATACTCGGGTTTATGTTAGGGTGTTAGGTGTAAACATAAATTTTCTTTCCCCATAGGAATCAATGTGCCAGCGTTACGGAGCTTTACGCTCCTTTATTGCAGGTGTTAGGCTTTTTTTAAGCCGGCTCTCCCCATTGATGTCTCTGGGGAAATAGTGCACGAGCACGTAAAACCAGCTCAAAGCAGTGCTGGTATTTGTGTGCGGTATGGAGCTCAACGCTGCCATATTGCCTGCTAACGGCCGGTTTTTGCAAACCTGTTAAGCAGCGCTATTAAAGGTGAGCGGTGGAAATAACTTGCAAGTTAGTAGCGAGCCGCTCATAACGCAAAACTCGTAATCTGGTGATGGTTATTTACCTGCTCTCATCCAAGGTAATCCAGAAAATCTGGCCTGTTGGGGAGGCCTGGGGACAGGTTTGAAAACCACTGCCCTAGATCAAAATAATTGGCAACTGATATTAAAGGGACTGTTAACAAGGATTATTTTTTAGGGAATAGGGATTTAATCTCAGTTTCTTGCTGCAAGTCTTTTAATTTACATTATAGATTTTGATCACAGTAGAATCATTTCAAAAAGTAAATTAAAACATTTGCAGCAAGAAAATTAGATTAAAATCACTAATTACCTTAAAATATTTACTGTATTTTTTATGCATGTTAAATAAAACACCCTAACAGCTCACTTGCATATGAATAATACTTTTTCAATGTAGGGCCAAATTAAACAAGCAAGGGTTACATTATTAACCCTTCAGCATCTACATAGCAGGACATAGTTATTTAAACTGCACAAACTGTAACCCACACCAAAAACAACACAAAATATTAACCCCTGCCAGGCTTCTGAACAGCATCAAAGCAATTCATAAAATACAGCTTCTAATACTGCTACACCATTATATCAGAAAGTCACAAGCAGATGCAGTTTGTTTGCTAATGTCTGTATATTTCATACACTTACAGTAACATCTCTCATATAAAACAGTGATAGATTTTACTAAAAAAGTTTTCTAATTACAAAAATGCTCGTTTTCAAACAGAAAAATAAAGATGCACATTTCAATTGTATTTGGATTATCCCTAGTTGTGTTTGTATGTTCTGTGTAATGCAGTATACCTGGTGACTTACTAATGCTGCTAAGCAAATCATTAGTGTATAATTATATGTTACACATGTGTGCAGCGCTAGTGAGATAGTTGTGTTTGTATGTTCTGTGTAATGCAGTAGCAGGTGACTTACTAATGCTGCTAAGCAAATCATTAGTGTATAATTATATGTTACACATGTGTGCAGCGCTAGTGAGATAGTTGTGTTTGTATGTTCTGTGTAATGCAGTAGCAGGTGACTTACTAATGCTGCTAAGCAAATCATTAGTGTATAATTATATGTTACACATTGTTACGGTACCAACAGGATACCAAGGGTTAATACCAGGGAACAACGTCCTGCATAGGAATCAGCAATTCACAAACCAGCCAGTTTTCAGGTTTAAACAGAATGACATTTATTAAAGGCTATGCCTAGTATTTATGCAGGTCTGCCCCCCCCCCCCCAGATGGGGGTTGAAAGACTGCTGTACATTACATGGAGGGAACAAGCCCTTTGACATGATACAATAGAATTACCTTACTTAAACACTTCAACCACAAGACACTCTTGGCTCTTCTTATCACTTAGGCGTTTTCTCTCTGAGGGTGATTAAACAATGGAATTCTTATCACTAACTAAATTATGGTTGGAGCCAGCAACTTGTGTTTAGAAAATAGTTTCTTAAAGCTAAACACAGTTAACTCCTTCAGTCCTGACAGAAGGGTCTGTCACATAGCTCCCCCCTTGTGGAACACTCCGGCAGACCCGGCTTGACCCTTTTGCGGGTCAACCTGGGGATGACCGGACTAGGAGGTGGTAGGCATGTCAGTTTGCCAGGACAATCCATCTGTATTCCCGTTATGAGAGAGAATTCCTGTCCATACAAACAAGGGTTCAACTTCCTCAGTGCCCAGACTAGGGCCAAACAGTCCTTCAAAATCCCATCAGCTTCTTTACGAGTTTTCTGTACCTGCTCTTTATAGGTATCCACAATCCCTTCATACTGACATAGGGTGCCCTTGAGTTGCTGCACCTCACTATGAGCCAGCGTCAGCTTCTCCTCAAGTGTCGCTAAGTTTGTCTTTAAGGTTTCATGTCCCACTCTCAAGCTGGTGTTTTCTGCAGTCTGTCGGTGCAGCTTGTCTAGCAGAGATTCACGTTCTAAACGTGCTTTTTCCTCTGCGCTCCTCTTCTCCTTCATCAGCGCATTGTAACGGGACCTCCACATATCAATTGCGGATAGAGATTTACTGAGCTCAGCATCCTGGGGCTTAGCAGCAGGTGGGTCAGTCTCTGCTGCACGGATCTGGGCACGGGTAGTCACAGGGTTAACATCAGCGGGACCCATAGGAGCGTAGGCAGAAACAAGGGGGCCAAGTCATTTCCAAGAAGAACATCAGCAGGTAAGTCCTTCTTGACCCCCACATTCACAGGTCTAGTGCCCACTCCCCAATCCAAATGTACCCTGGCAACAGGTAGGCTGAACACATCGCCCCCTGCTACCCTCACAGCCACAGTGTCTCCAGTGTACTGTTTTCAGACACCAAGTTCTTTTGAAGCAAGGTCATGGTAGCACCAGTATCCCGTAGACCACTGACCTTCTTCCCATTCACTTTAACCAGTTGCCGGTTATTCCGGTGGGCAGCTTGCACAAGGTCTGCCTCATGTAGGATGCTCCAGCATTCTTGCGCCTCTACGTAGCGGGCCGCAGGCTGAGGATTACATGGGATTCCGCCGGCGGGTCTTCTCCAGGACTGCGCTTGGTTCGCTGCGTTAGGGGACACTCTGGTCTTTTGTGCCCTAGTTGCTTACATCTAAAGCACCGAATAGGTTGTGAGTAGCACCGCAAATTGAACAGGGCTCTCTGAGGGTAGTTCGTGGCCGGAGGCCGTGTGGTATAGCGGTGCGCCGGGGTTTGGTAACTGGCAGCTGCTGGGGTGACTGGGGGTCTGTACTCCACTCTAGCAGGGGGCTTAGTGGTAGCAGTGTCCAGTTTGCGGGCATCCGTATACTCATCTGCCAAGCGAGCTGCTTCCTGCAGGGTGGAGGGTTTACGGTCCCGAACCCACTCTCGAACTCCTGCGGGTAACTTGTCGAAGCAATGTTCCAACAGGAATAGCTGCAGCACCTCTTCCCCAGATATGGCTTGGCACCCCGCTATCCAGTGAGCTGCTGTGCAGTGCACCTTACATGCCCACTCAAGGTAGGAATCTCCAGCTAATTTAACAGTGTCTCTGAACCGCCTCCGGTATGCCTCCGGTGTAACCGCATACCTGGAGAGCAGAGCCTCTTTTACAGTATTATAATCCCTGATTTCCTCATCTGGAATGGCCCGAAAAGCCTCTCTGGCCCGGCCGGATAATTTTCCAGATAATATCGTGACCCAGTCCTCTGCGGGTACCTTGTGTAGTGCACATTGCCTCTCAAAATCCGCAAGGTACCCATCAATCTCTCCTTCTGTTTCCAGGAAGTTTTTAAAAGCTGCAAAATTTACTTTTCTCTTTTCCATCTTAGTCAGTATTGTAATAATCCCCCTCTTCCTGAGGTTACTGGCTTGTGTAGTTGCTCTTCTGGGCGATAAGGTTCATTCCGTCACTTGCCACCAATTGTTACGGTACCAACAGGATACCAAGGGTTAATACCAGGGAACAACGTCCTGCATAGGGAATCAGCAATTCACAAACCAGCCAGTTTTCAGGTTTAAACAGAATGACATTTATTAAAGGCTATGCCTAGTATTTATGCAGGTCTGCCCCCCCCCCCCCAGATGGGGGTTGAAAGACTGTTGTACATTACATGGAGGGAACAAGCCCTTTGACATGATACAATAGAATTACCTTACTTAAACACTTCAACCACAAGACACTCTTGGCTCTTCTTATCACTTAGGCGTTTTCTCTCTGAGGGTGATTAAACAATGGAATTCTTATCACTAACTAAATTATGGTTGGAGCCAGCAACTTGTGTTTAGAAAATAGTTTCTTAAAGCTAAACACAGTTAACTCCTTCAGTCCTGACAGAAGGGTCTGTCACACACATGTGTGCAGTGCTAGTGAAATAGTTGTGTTTGTATGTTCTGTGTAATGCAGTAGCAGGTGGCTTACTAATGCTGCTAAACAAATCATTAGTGTATAATTATATGTTACACATGTGTGCAGCGCTAGTGAGATAGTTGTGTTTGTATGTTCTGTGTAATGCAGTAGCAGGTGACTTACTAATGCTGCTAAGTAAAAAAGTTTTCTAATTACAAAAATGCTCGTTTTCAAACAGAAAAATAAAGATGCACATTTCAATTGTATTTGGATTATCCCTTTAACATTTAAATCTAGTTGTGTTTGTATGTTCTGTGTAATGCAGTATACTATGGGGTCGATCCGATATAAAGCGTCGCCCGCAAAAGCCGGCGACGCCAATAATTGCGCGGATTTGGTATCCTATATACGGCGTAAGCTAGAAGTTACGCCCGTATATTTCTGCGTCGCCCGCAGTTTTTTGGGCCATAGGCAGGTATACCAAACCCGCGCAGTTTGGTGTCCAATATGCAGCGTAAGGACTTACGTGGCGAGAATGGAGAAAACTTACTCCATTTTCACCTCGCCACAAAAAGCAGCCGTAAGAAGCCTTACGCTGACTATTGGAGCCCCGTAACTCCCTAAACTAGCAGCTAAAATAAACCTAACACCTAACGCATGCGCAATGTCTATCTCCCTGTCAACCGCGATCCCCCCCCCCCCCGAAATCCCTAATAAAGTTATTACCCCCTAAAACGCCGCTCCCCGACCCCGCCGCCATCTACATAAACTAACCCCCTACTGTGAGCCCCTAAAACCGCCGCCATCTACCTTATCTATCCCGTAATCTGACCCCTTACACCGCCGCCACCTATATAAAAATTATTAACCCCTAATTTAATCTACCTACCCCGCCGCCAGCTATGTTATCTATATTAACCCTAAGTATATTATAGTTAATATAGTTATTAATTATATATATTAACTATATTAACCCTAATTATATTAGGGTTAATATAGTTAATATAGTTACTATAGTATTTATATTAACTATATTAACTCTATCTAACCCTAACACCCTAACTAAATTTATATTAAATTAATCTAATTAATTTATAAACTAAAATATTCCTATTTAAATCTAAATACTTACCTATAAAATAAACCCTAAGATAGCTACAATAAATTAATAATTACATTGTAGCTATGTTAGGGTTAATATTTATTTTACAGGTAAATTGTTAATTATTTTAACTAGGTATAATAGCTATTAAATAGTTATTAACTATTTAATATCTACCTAGTTAAAATAATTACCCAATTACCTGTAAAATAAATACACCTACACTATCAATAAATGTAATAAACTACAAACATCTAAAAATACAATTAAATTAACTAAACTAAATTACAAAAAAAAACAAACACTAAATTACAAAAAATAAAAAAAAGATTAAAAGATTTTTAAGCTAATTACACCTATTCTAAGCCCCCTAATAAAATAATAAACCCCCAAAATAACAAAACTTCCCTGCCCTATTCTAAATTAAACAAATTTCAAAGCTCTTTACCTTACCAGCCCTTAAAAGGGCCTTTTGTGGGGCATGCCCCAAAGAATTCAGCTCTTTTGCATTCAATAAATACAATCCCCCCCCCCCCCCATTACAACCCACCACCCACATACCCCTATTCTAAACCCACCCAAACCCCCCTTAAAATATCCTAACACTACCCCCCTGAAGATCTCCCTACCTTGTCTTCACCACACCGGGCCGAACTCCTGATCCGATCCGGGCGATGTCGTCCTCCAAGCGGCAAAGAAGAAATCTTCCTCCGGCGATGTCATCCTCCCAGCGGCAAAGAAGAATTCTTCCTCCGGCGACGTCTTCCTCCAAGCGGCAGCAAAGTCTTCATTCTTCCGGCGGCATCTTCAATCTTCTTTCTTCGCTCCGCCGCCGCGGAGCATCCCTCCCGGCCGACTGCTAAACTTGGAATGAGGTACCTTTAAATGACGTCATCCAAGATGGCGTCCGCCGAATTCCGATTGGCTGATAGGATTCTATCAGCCAATCGGAATTAAGTTAAAAAAATCTGATTGGCTGATTGAATCAGCCAATCAGATTCAAGTTCAATCCGATTGGCTGATCCAATCAGCCAATCAGATTGAGCTCGCATTCTATTGGCTGTTCCGATCAGCCAATAGAATGCGAGCTCAATCTGATTGGCTGATTGGATCAGCCAATCGGATTGAACTTGAATCTGATTGGCTGATTCAATCAGCCAATCAGATTTTTTTAACTTAATTCCGATTGGCTGATAGAATCCTATCAGCCAATCGGAATTCGGCGGACGCCATCTTGGATGACGTCATTTAAAGGTACCTCATTCCAAGTTTAGCAGTCGGCCGGGATGGATGCTCCGCGGCGGCGGAGCGAAGAAAGAAGATTGAAGATGCCGCCGGAAGAATGAAGACTTTGCTGCCGCTTGGAGGAAGACGTCGCCGGAGGAAGAATTCTTCTTTGCCGCTTGGAGGATGACATCGCCGGAGGAAGATTTCTTCTTTGCCGCTTGGAGGACGACATCGCCCGGATCGGATCAGGAGTTCGGCCCGGTGTGGTGAAGACAAGGTAGGGAGATCTTCAGGGGGGTAGTGTTAGGATATTTTAAGGGGGTTTGGGTGGGTTTAGAATAGGGGTATGTGGGTGGTGGGTTGTAATGGGGGGGGGGATTGTATTTATTGAATGCAAAAGAGCTGAATTCTTTGGGGCATGCCCCACAAAAGGCCCTTTTAAGGGCTGGTAAGGTAAAGAGCTTTGAAATTTGTTTAATTTAGAATAGGGCAGGGAAGTTTTGTTATTTTGGGGGTTTATTATTTTATTAGGGGGCTTAGAATAGGTGTAATTAGCTTAAAAATCTTTTAATCTTTTTTTTATTTTTTGTAATTTAGTGTTTGTTTTTTTTTGTAATTTAGTTTAGTTAATTTAATTGTATTTTTAGATAGATGTTTGTAGTTTATTACATTTATTGATAGTGTAGGTGTATTTATTTTACAGGTAATTGGGTAATTATTTTAACTAGGTAGATATTAAATAGTTAATAACTATTTAATAGCTATTATACCTAGTTAAAATAATTAACAATTTACCTGTAAAATAAATATTAACCCTAACATAGCTACAATGTAATTATTAATTATATTGTAGCTATCTTAGGGTTTATTTTATAGGTAAGTATTTAGATTTAAATAGGAATATTTTAGTTTATAAATTAATTAGATTAATTTAATATAAATATAGTTAGGGGTGTTAGGGTTAGATAGAGTTAATATAGTTAATATAAATACTATAAACTATATTAACCCTAATATAATTAGGGTTAATATAGTTAATATATATAATGTAATAACTATATTAACTATAATATACTTAGGGTTAATATAGATAACATAGCTGGCGGCGGGGTAGGTAGATTAAATTAGGGGTTAATCATTTTAATAGAGATGGCGGCGGTGTAAGGGGCTTACATTAGGGGTTAATAATTGTAATATAGATGGCGGCGGTGTTAGGGGCTCACTTTAGGGGGTTATAGATTAATATAGCTGGCGGCGGGGTACGGGAGCGGCGGTTTAGGGGTTAATAACTTTATTAGGTTGCGGCGGGGTAAAGGAGCTGCGGTTTAGGGGTTAATAGCTTTTTTATTGTTAGGCTAGTGAGGGGGGATAGCGGATAGAGGGTTAGACAGTGCGGGCTATGTTAGGGAGGCGTGTTAGACAGTGCGGGCTATGTTAGGGAGGCGTGTTAGACAGTGCGGGCTATGTTAGGGAGGCGTGTTAGACAGTGCGGGTGTTTTAGACTTTAGTCAGGTTTTATAGGCGCCGGCAGATTCTAACGTGCCGCAAGTCACTGGCGACGCCAGAAATTTGTACTTACGCAGATTTCTGGACATCGCTGGTTTGTGAGACTTACGGCACGTTAGCATCTGACGGCGACTTATATGGGATGGCTCGAGTTGCGAGCTGAAACTGCGGGAGACGCCGGTCTCCTCGCTTGCGCCGCAAACTGCGATCTATATCGGATCGCGCTCCTGGTGACTTACTAATGCTGCTAAGCAAATCATTAGTGTATAATTATATGTTACACATGTGTGCAGCGCTAATGAGATAGTTGTGTTTGTATGTTCTGTGTAATGCAGTAGCAGGTGACTTACTAATGCTGCTAAGCAAATCATTAGTGTATAATTATATGTTACACATGTGTGCAGCGCTAGTGAGATAGTTGTGTTTGTATGTTCTGTGTAATGCAGTAGCAGGTGACTTACTAATGCTGCTAAGCAAATCATTAGTGTATAATTATATGTTACACATGTGTGCAGCGCTAGTGAGATAGTTGTGTTTGTATGTTCTGTGTAATACAGTAGCAGGTGACTTACTAATGCTGCTAAGCAAATCATTAGTGTATAATTATATGTTAGACATGTGTGCAGCGCTAGTGAGATAGTTGTGTTTGTATGTTCTGTGTAATGCAGTAGCAGGTGGCTTACTAATGCTGCTAAACAAATCATTAGTGTATAATTATATGTTACACATGTGTGCAGCGCTAGTGAGATAGTTGTGTTTGTATGTTCTGTGTAATGCAGTAGCAGGTGACTTACTAATGCTACTAAACAAATTATTAGTGCATAATTATATGTTACACGTGTGTGCAGAGCTAGTGAGATAGTTGTGTTTGTATGTTCTGTGTAATGCAGTAGCAGGTGACTTACTAATGCTACTAAGCAAATCATTAGTGTATAATTATATGTTACACATGTGTGCAGCGCTAGTGAGATAGTTGTGTTTGTATGTTCTTTGTAATGCAGTAGCAGGTGGCTTACTAATGCTACTAAACAAATCATTAGTGTATAATTATATGTTACACATGTGTGCAGCGCTAGTGAGATAGTTGTGTTTGTATGTTCTGTGTAATGCAGTAGCAGGTGGCTTACTAATGCTGCTAAACAAATTATTAGTGTATAATTATATGTTACACGTGTGTGCAGAGCTAGTGAGATAGTTGTGTTTGTATGTTCTGTGTAATGCAGTAGCAGGTGACTTACTAATGCTGCTAAGCAAATCAGTGATGTGCGCAGACTTCAGAGGCTGGTGAGGCAGTGGCTAGGAATCGGATACGCCTTCATTCTTTAGATATCCTTTGTTGAAGAAATAGCAATGCATATGGGCGAGCCAATCGCATGAGGTATCTATATGCAGCCACCAATCAGTAGCTACTGAGCATATTTAGATATGATTTTCAACAAAGGATATCTGGTTTTCTTCATTCTTTTGATATCCTTTGTTGAAAATCATATCTAAATATGCTCATTAGCTACTGAGCATATTTAGATATGATTTTCAACAAAGGATATCAAAAGAATGAAGAAAGCCAGCTATTAGATGTAAATTGGAAAGTTATTTAAAATTACATGCTCTTTCTAAATCATGAAAGAAAACATATGGGTTTCATGTCCCTTTAAATGGTGTCTTGGAAAACTGGTCAACTTAGTAAACATGATGATTTTAGTCTAAAGGATTGTAACAGAAACTCTTGCCAGATAACAAAATGCTTGCTCTGATTAGGAGATCTAGAAATCCAGGCCCATTAAAATATGTTTAAAACATACTTTTTACTTTAATGCTGCAAATTATACTTATAGATTCCTTCATTATCATGGATCTACTTTTTTTGTGTGACTGTTGCAATGTAATTTCAAACATGTGAGAAATATCAGGGAATATAAATAGGCACCAAAGTATGGTGCCTACTGCCTAATCCAATTTATATTCCCTGATATTTCTCACACATGCTGCCTTGAAATTACATTGCAACAGTCACACAAAAAAGTAGATCCATGTCTGATCTCATAGAAGAATCATGGGATGGGCATCGTGAATATAGATTTAATACTAACAATATATACTCTGTCTCTGGATGAGCATTTTTGTCTTAGTATCATGATGAGACACAGGTAATTGGTGGAGTGCAAAAACACATTTTATTTGTAGCTTGAGCAAGTTGAGCTTCAGGTTCAACTCTAGTATATATATATATATATATATATATATATATATATATATATATATATATATATATAGGTACATGACTGTTCATATCTTGTTATTATTTGACATGACTATGCCTACTTATGCTATCTGGAAATTTAAAGGGACATGAAACTCAGTTTTTCTTTTGTGATTCTGATAGAGCATACAAGTTTAAGTAATTTTAAAATTGACTTCTTTTATTAAATTTGCTACATTCTTTTGGTATCATTTGTTGAAGGAGCAGCAATGCACCATTGAGATCTCGCTGATGACATGTGGTAAACCAATGTCAAGAGATATATATCTTCAACCACCAATCAGCCGCTAGCTTCAGTAATGCATTTCTGCTCCTGAACCTATCTAGGTATGCTGTTCAACAAAGGACTACAATAGAGTAAAGCAAATTAAATAATAGAAGTAAAGTGGAAAGTTGTTTAAAATTCCATGCTCTGTCTCAATCATAAAAGAAAATATTTGAATTTACTTTAACCTTTAAATTTAAAATTTCTATCATGCATATAAAAATTAATTTTATTAAAATATTGTTTTGCATAAATATAGGTTATACAGACAGACAACCATACACACATATATTTATATTTCCTCAGTATAGAAACATGTCTTACAGAAAGAAAATACAAAACATGTATTACATTTTAAAATAACCCCTCTAAGATTCATAAAGGAAAAAAAATGACTTTAATGCCCTCTAATAGTACAGCCTATATTGTAAATAATTGTTATACTACATAATTCACAAGATATGTCATGTGCTGTGCCCTTGTCTTGCTGAACTGGTTTTCTTTGGTATATTTCATAACACACAGACATAAAGACACTTACACACACACACACACAGACATAAAGACACACACACACAGACATAAATACACTTACACACAGACATAAATACACTTACACACACACATACATAAATACACTTACAAACACACATAAAGACATAGACACTTACACACAACAGACATAAAGACACTTACACACACAGACATAAAGACACTTACACACACAGACATAAAGACACTTACACACACACACAGACATAAAGACACTTACACACACAGACATAAAGACACTTACACACACACATAAAGACATAGACACTTACACACACACATAAAGACACTTACACACACACACAGACATAAAGACACTTACACACACACACACAGACATAAAGACACTTACACACACACACACAGACATAAAGACACTTACACACACACACACAGACATAAAGACACTTACACACACACACACAGACATAAAGACACTTACACACACACACAGAGACATAAATACACTTACACACACACACACAGACATAAATACACTTACACACAGACATAAATACACTTACACACACACATAAAGACACTTACACACACACACAGACATAAAGACACTTACACACACACAGACATAAATACACTTACACACAGACATAAATACACTTACACACAGACATAAAGACACTTACACACACACACAGACATAAAGACACTTACACACACACACAGACATAAAGACACTTACACACACACACACACAGACATAAAGACACTTACACACACACACACAGACATAAAGACACTTACACAGACATAAAGACACTTACACACACAAAGACACAAACTCTCCCCACACACTGGTCATTACCCCAGTGGCACCATCACAGTTCAACTTGTTTAATAGAGCAAAGACCAAAGTACTATTTATTCTATTTATTATTTTTTAAGAAAGGAGCACATTTAGCTGACCTTTTAGCTTCCTGGTGCAATTAAACTTAGTACTAAGTCCTAAGTATGCTCCCCTTTCCCCGGTCTTTTAAAACACACATTCTCATTATCTGCAGTGGAAAAAGGCCATAAAACAGCAGAAAGAAAGAAAAAAACACAACAGAGCATTTTTTTAAGTAATTAACATACCTCCTCTGTCTTCTCCGTGCTGAAAGCCCAACCCCCTGCTGCGTCTTCACAGCTACGTTCTGGCAGGAAGTTAGCATTAAAAGCAAACAAGCTCCACACAGTCCAGCTGTCAAAGGCTCTACCGGGAAAAGTGTAGCAACTGTAATCCCTGCACTTCTCCCCAGCCATAGTGCCTAAAGTTTTATCACAGCTCAGGATGACTCACGCAAACTGGGCTCATTAAAAAGGCTCTATTTTTCATCTGGCCAGGATTTTGGTAGTTGTCACCTATGCAGACCGAGTGACTGATAGAAGACTTCAGCCGGATGATGGATGTCTAGCCCCCGCTTGGGCTTGGATGAAGATTTCGGAGCCTGGAACGATCGGTGATACCTGGCATGGTGAAGACAAGGTAGGAAGATCTTCAGGGGCTTAGTGTTAGGTTTATTTAAGGGGGATTTGGGTTAGATTAGGGGTATGTGGGTGGTGGGTTGTAATGTTGGGGGGGGGTATTGTATGTTTTTTTTTTACAGGCAAAAGAGCTGAATTCTTTGGGGCATGCCCCGCAAAGGGCCCTTTTAAGGGCTGGTAAGGTAAAAGAGCTTTGAACTTTTGTAATTTAGAATAGGGTAGGGCATTTTTTTATTTTGGGGGTCTTTGTTATTTTATTAGGGGGCTTAGAGTAGGTTTAATTAGTTTAAAAATGTTTGTAAATATTTTTTTTATTTTTTGTAACTTAGTTCTTTTTTATTTTTTGTACTTTAGTTAGTTTATTTAATTGTATTTATTTGTAGGAATTGTATTTAATTTATTTACTGATAGTGTAGTGTTAGGTTTAATTGTAACTTAGGTTAGGATTTATTTTACAGGTAATTTTGTAATTATTTTAACTAGGTAACTATTAAATAGTTATTTACTATTTAATAGCTATTGTACCTGATTAAAATAAATACAAAGTTGCCTGTAAAATAAATATAAATCCTAAAATAGCTACAATATAATTATAATTTATATTGTAGCTATATTAGGGTTTATTTTACAGGTAAGTATTTAGCTTTAAATAGGAATAATTTATTTAATAAGAGTTAATTTATTTCGTTAGAATAAAATTATATTTAACTTAGGGGGGTGTTAGGGTTAGGGTTAGAATTAGCTTTAGGGGTTAAAAAATTTATTAGAGTAGCGGTGAGCTCCGATCGGCAGATTAGGGATTAATACTTGAAGTTAGGTGTCGGCGATGTTAGGGAGGGCAGATTAGGGGTTAATACTATTTATTATAGGGTTATTGAGGCAGGAGTGAGGCGGATTAGGGGTTAATAACTTTATTATAGTAGCGGTGCGGTCCGCTCGGCAGATTAGGGGTTAATAAGTGTAGGTAGGTGGAGGCGACGGTGAGGGGGGCAGATTAGGGGTTAATAAATATAATATAAGGGTCGGCGGTGTTAGGGGCAGCAGATTTAGGGGTACATAAGGATAACGTAGGTGGCGGCGCTTTGCGGTCGGCAGATTAGGGGTTAATTATTGTAGGTAGCTGGCGGCGACGTGGGGGGCAGATTAGAGGTTAATAAATATAATATAGGGGTCGGCAGTGTTAGGGGTAGCAGATTAGGGGTACATAATGATAGCGTAGATGGCGGCGCTTTGCAGTCGGCAGATTAGGGGTTAATTTTTGTAGGTAGCTGGCGGCGACGTTGTGGGGGGCAGATTAGAGGTTAATAAATATAATATAGGGGTCGGCGGTGTTAGGGGCAGCAGATTAGGGGTACATAAGGATAACGTAGGTGGCGGTCGGCAGATTAGCGGTTAAAAAAATTTAATAGAGTGGCGGCGATGTGGGGGGACCTCGGTTTAGGGGTACATAGGTAGTTTATGGGTGTTAGTGTACTTTAGAGCACAGTAGTTAAGAGCTTTTTGAACCGGTGTTAGCCCAGAAAGCTCTTAACTACTGACTTTTTTCTGTGGCTGGAGTTTTGTCGTTAGAGTTCTAACTCTCACTCCAACCAAGACTCTAAATACCGGCGTTAGAAAGATCCCATTGAAAAGATAGGATACGCAATTGACGTAAGGGGATCTGCGGTATGGAAAAGTTGCGGCTGGAAAGTGAGCGTTAGACCCTTAAATGACTGACTCTAAATACCGGCGGTAGCCCAAAACCAGCGTTAGGAGCCTCTAACACTGGTTTTGACGGCTACCGCCCAACTCTAAATCTAGCCGTTAGAAAGATCACCAATTAGAATATCAATAGAGTTTACATTTTATCGAATTAATATATATTACTGCTTGCTCATGGGATCGTGGGGGTAGATCATAACATATTCAGTTATATATATACACCTGACTGGTTGTGAAGAGAAAAGTTATATTACGACCTGATAAATAGCTCTTTAATAACATACATTTTAAGGGGGTCTTAGGATGCAAGGTAGACCCAATATAAACATAAGGAGAACAGAACCTCTCTTATTGTTTACATAGTAGAAATATATATGCAGCGTGTAAAACATATAAGTAAGGTTGATGTTACCTAAATGTGTGTTTGATAAGTGGTGTTACTGTGTCCCCCCAATTAGTCAATAAGGGGTAAGCTTAATTTTACCACCAAGAATAAATTGGAATGATTACGTATATGTATGCAACATTAGCGTGCAGTAGGAACATTATCCATAAATTAGATGTTCTCTCAATTAGAATCTGTACTAATGAATATTAGTTAGATAGTAGTATTAATGTGTCCCCCCAATTGTCTACAAGAAGTAGGATGGAGTGTGCCAATGAGAATGGACAAATGATATAAATAAAATATTTACATATATCTGAGTATTGTGGGTTAATTCTATAATTTCTGTGATAATTTAGTGTGAGTAGATTATATAAAGTTGTGTATGAAGGTGGGCAGTTATTGCTAAATAGGCTGTAATTACTATGTTAAAAGGGAATAAGAACTATTATTTATATGGGCAGTTGGGTTCTAATTGCCTAAAGGGATTTAAAAATTATCTAGAAGTATATGCTGGGAGGAGGACTTATAGATTTACTTAATAATAAAATTTAGGTCTAACTCACTATTTAGGCCTTTTGGGGCTAAAGTATCAAAGTTAAAAATAAGCTCTGCCTCTTGTCTAAGAAGCCTTTCTTCTATATTGCCTCTTCTTCCATCAGGCCTAACTTTCTTGACACCCCAATATTTAAAAGTCTCAATTTTTCCTTGGTGTATTTCTGTGAAATGTCTGTATAGACTTGTATCTTTTGTACCGTGTTCAATTCCTAGTATATGCTCACGTATATGGTCTCTAAGTTTTCTGCTAGTCTGACCAAAGTATTTCAAATTACAGCTGCATTTTATTAGATAGATAATGTTGCTATCTGAGCATCTCAGTATTCAATTAATTTTCATAATTTTTCCGTTTTTTTCGGATTTAATACTTTTCAATTTCGTACTGTATTTACACGATTTACACCGTTGGCAAGGATAGAAGCCTTCAATATTATGTCCTTCTAGATCTTTTACATTCTCACTAAAAGTGACTTTCTTATTTTTGAGCTCACTTGGGGCTAATATGCTTTTGAAATTTTTAGACTTTTTGTAAATTTTGTATTTTGTGTTGTATTTTGTGAAGTATGGAGCTAGACGCAACCATATCACACGCACAAGCCGGCTGTTTCAAAACTTGTAATGGCAGCGCTAGTGAGGGCGAAATAACACAACTTTTGTTGCGTTCGTTAAGTTCCCTCTAACCCGCATAACTTGTAATCTACCTGATAATAAGTAATGCACACTACCGAACGACCGCCCAACAAACCTTAACAGGATGCCAACTCCTGACCAACTAGTCATGCACACAGAAAATATTACGTACTGACCATAACACCTATAAATATTTACATGGTAACTCACATGTAGCCATAAATAATCATAGTTTTACAGTGACATTACAGCCATACTCCTGAACAGCAGGCCTCATCAGCCAGAATGCAAACACTCCCTACAGCCAAATTATATAGCCACAGGTGCTGTAATTAAGCCGGAAACAGAAAGGTAAGCAATGGAGGAGTGCTAATAATAGCCCCTAAAAGGGGATAGTAAGCTAAAGGTGGGATCTCTAGAGGTGTGACAAAATATGAATACAAATAGTTTAATTTAAAATACAATAAAATACAAAGACTGATATAAACCATGATCAAATACACATTAAGATACAATAATCAAACAATAGCTATACATTTGAATAGAAACAAGTCTCTGCGGTAAATATGCAGAGTATTGCTTCAAATACCTATGATAATCCTAGAGGTGGATCAAATAAAATAAGATATTATGATAAATATGTCCAAAAAATGTTCAAAGAATTTGACACACATGTGAAAAAAGATGGTGGTAAAAAGATAATAATTAAATGTCCAAATGACAAGTGTAAGTCAATAATTGTGTATCCGTGAAATAAAAAGAAAAAGAAAAGAGAAAATGCAAAAAATATGTGATCCAAAAAATATTCTGTGTGATATTTGTGAGCAAATTAAGTGTCCACCTAGGTGAAGTTCTATAATATCACTAAAAAGTATAGGCTTTTCCGTAATTGGTGAAGAAAAATAAAAATAAAATATAATAAAATCTTTCTTGTATTAAGATCCAAAAGTAGTTTGTATCCTGAAAATAGTTATCTTCAATAACTTTTATGGGTATTGATCCTCAAAGGAGATAATGTATCTTCTAAATGGTGTATGACGATTTCCTATAAAAAATAAAATACATGGTGCAATAACGTTACTAATCTCCAAATTCATACATGGTGCAATAACGCTACTAATCTCCAATAGAATAAGTATTATGCTTACCAATATAGAATGAACCTGAGCCGTTGTATCAGTTAGTGTCTACGCGTTTCGGTCCTGAACAGGACCTTTCTCAAGACTGATATCAGTCTAAAATGGATATCATCTAAAATGAGTCTACCCTGAACCCACAAATAGTTTAAAACCTTGAGTTATACTTAAACACCTGTTACACTGATATTTAAAAACTACCTATATAAATGCCATATTTTAAGCTATTTTGTCCAGTGTTTATCTGCAACATTGAGGTATACAGGCATCTTTAACTTGGTATATATTATAGCACCTACGCTGATCAACGGTATACTGTTGCCTCCACTCCGTCAAAATTCCTATTACACTTAGACATCTCCCTGTTTCGTTGAGGACTTCGGCCCAGTTGGATGAAGACTTCTCCCGCTTCCTTGAGAATGGATGTCCGGTCTTCAGAACAGTAAGTCGATCTTCAGTAGACATGTGCGATTCGTTTCGGATCGATTCGGAAATTCAGAAAATTCAGAAAATTCGGAGATTCGGAACAATTCGAATTTCCGAATTAAAATACTGCTGAATCTACCGAATAAATCTGAATCGAATCGAATACATCCGAATCGATTCGAATACATCCGAATCGATTCGGATGTATTCTGTAGATTCGGATGGCCGTGTATTACACTAGTATTGTACAGTATGTTAGGTTTTATCACTCTGCTATGGGTTAAACCTAATATACAGTACATAATACTAGTGTAATACACAGAACATCCCACCTAACACCGAAATTCAGAATTTCCGAATCGATTCGAACCGAATCGAACCAAACCAAATTTTTTCCGAATTCGAAACGAATTAATTTGAATTTTTCCGAATTCGAATAGATCCGAACCGAAATTCGAATCGATCCGAATCGATCCAAACTGAAATTAATTTTTTGAAGCTGCACAAGTCTAATCTTCAGGGGGTTAGTGTTAGGTTTTTTTAAGGGTGTATTGGGTGGGTTTTATTTTTAGGTTAGGGACTTTGGGCTGCAATAAAGCTAACTGCCCTTTTAAGGGCAATGCCCATCCAAATGCCCTTTTCAGGGCAATGGGGAGCTTAGGTTTTTTTTTAGATAGTATTTTATTTGGGGGGTTGGTTGTGTGGGTGGTGGGTTTTACTATTGGGGGGGTTGTTTGTATTTTTTTTAAATTACTTTGGGGCAATGCCCCGCAAAAGGCCCTTTTAAGGGCTATTGATAGTTTAGTTTAGGCTAGGTTATTTTTTATTTTGCTTTTTTTATTTTATTTTGATAGGGCTATTAGATTAGGTGTAATTAGTTTAAATATTTTATAATTTGTTTATTAATTTCTGTAATTTAGTGGGTTTTTTTGTAATTTAGCTAATTTAATTTAATGTATTTAATTGTTTTTAATTTAGTTAATATATTTAATTGTAGTGTAGTGTTAGGTGTTAGTATAACTTAGGTTAGGTTTTATTTTACAGGTACTTTTTTATTTATTTTAGCTAGGTAGTTATTAAATAGTTAATAACTATTTAATAACTATTCTACCTAGTTAAAATAAATACAAACTTGCCTGTAAAATAAAAATAAACCCTAAGCTAGCTATAATGTAACTTAGTTTGTAGGATTTATTTTACAGGTAAGTATTTAGTTTTAAATAGGAATTGTTTAGGTAATAATATTAATATTTATTTAGATTTATTGCAATTCTATTTAAGTAAGGGGGTGTTAAGGTTAGGGTTAGACTTAGGTTTAGGGGTTAATACATTTAGAATAGTGGCAATGACGTTGGGTGCGGTAGATTAGGGGTTAATAAATGTAGGTAGGTGGCGGCGATGTTAGGGACAACAGATTAGGGGTTAATAATATTTAAATAGTGTTTTTGAGGCGGGAGTGCGGCGGTTTAGGGGTTAATATGTTTATTATAGTCGCAGCGACGTTGGGGCCGGCAGATTAGGGGTTAATAAGTGTAGGTAGGTTGCAGCAACATTGGGGGCAGCAGATTAGGGGTTAATAAATATAATGTAGGTGTTTTTGATGTTGGGGCAGCAGATTAGGGGTTGCGTTACTGAGTTTTACTCTGCTTTTTTGCAGGTGTTAGACTTTTTCTCAGCCGGCTCTCCTCATTGATTCCTATGGGGAAATTGTGCATGAGCATGTACGACCAGCTCACCGCTGACTTAAGCAGCACTGGTATTGGAGTGCAGTAAGGAGCACAATTTTGCACAACGCTCACTTCTTGTCTTTTAATGCTGGGTTTAGAAAAACCTGTAATACCAGCGCTGCAGGTAAGTGAGCGGTGAGAAAAAAACTGCTCGTTAGCACCGCACAGCCTCCAGGCTCTAACACAAAACTCGTAATCTGGCCGATTGTTAAAAAAAAAAAAATAAACACTAAGTTACACAAAATAAAAAAAAAATCAAATATTTAAAATAATTACACCTAATCTAAGAGCCCTATGAAAAAAAAAAAAGCCCAAAATAAAAAAAAACCCTAGCCCACAATAAACTACCAATGGCCCTTAAAAGGGCCTTTTGTGGGGCATTGCCCCAAAGAAATCAGCTTGTTTGCCTGTAAATAA